>NC_059110.1:74832462-75134962 GCF_020740685.1 Jaculus jaculus | reverse complement strand
CTGTAAGCCAAAATACAAAACTTTCCTCCCATTACCTTCTTTTTTGGGGGTATTGTTCCAGCAACAAGAAGGTAACTACAACATGAATCAAAATATGAAAATGGGGGCTGGAGAGATGGCTTAGCGGTTAAAAGCTTGCCTGTGAAGCCTAAGGACCCCGGTTCAAGGCTCGGTTCCCCAGGTCCCACGTTAGCCAGATGCGCAAGGGGGCACACGCGTCTGGAGTTTGTTTGCAGAGGCTGGAGGCCCTGGCGCGCCCATTCTCTCTTTCTTCCTCTATCTGTCTTTCTCTCTGTGTCTGTTGCTCTCAAATAAATAAAAAAAAATTTTTTAAAAAAAATATGAAAATGGAACTCAGTAAGGAGGTAGAAATCTTAAAAAAAAAACAACAAACAATGAAATAAAGCTGGAAATGAAACATAGAACAAGTCAAACAGAAAGCTCCTTATAAAGCTTCTCCAGTAGAATCGGTGGAGTGAAAGACCGAGTACCAACCTTTGAAGACAAGAGGAACTGGATTAACTAGTCAAAACAAATGAGAAGTTATAAAATATGATTGGAACATGAGAGAAATGTGAAACACGTTGAAAAAAACCGTATGTCCAAATTATGGGCATAGAAGAAGAAGAACTTCAGGCAATGGCACAGAAAATATTTTTAATAAAATTATAGAAGAAAATTTCCTAAATCTAAGAA
The DNA here is from genome assembly GCF_020740685.1 of Jaculus jaculus. Taxonomy (NCBI): domain Eukaryota; kingdom Metazoa; phylum Chordata; class Mammalia; order Rodentia; family Dipodidae; genus Jaculus; species Jaculus jaculus. Next base: position 75,134,266 of record NC_059110.1, on the reverse strand, counting down.
AAGAGATGCCCATGGCAAGAAGAAGAGCCCGATAGAACATCAGATGGACTTGACCAGAAAAGAAATTCCCCATGTCATATTATAATCAAAATAGTGCACAGAACAAAGAAAGGGTGCTGAAAGCTGCAAGTGAGAAACATCTAGTTATACAAAGGCAGACCCATCAGAATAACAGCTAAATTTTCATTGGCAATTCTAAAAGCCTGAATGGCTTGAAATGATGCACTTCAAGTATTGAAATACCACAATTGTGAACCCAAACTACTATTCTCAGCACAATCATTTCTCTTAATAGAAGGAGAAAGCAAAACATTCCATGATAAAAACAGGTTAAAGGAATTATGACCACTAAGCCAGTCCTAGAGGACACTGAAGGAATCCTTAACATTGAAGAGAATACATATTTAAGAAGCTATAGGAGGAAAAAAATAACCAAAGCAAGAGCACTTGTTAAGCAAATGAAGAACAAAAAAATACAAAACTCAACAATATTGTTAACATCATGGATCAACACACATTTACCAATAATTCTGAATATTAATAATGTTAGTACCCTTGGGCTGGAGAGATGGCTTAGTGGTTAAGTGCTTGCCTGTGAAGCCTAAGGACCCTGGTTCGAGGCTTGATTCTCCAGGACCCACGTTAGCCAGATGCACAAGGGGGCACACACGTCTGGAGTTCGTTTGCAGTGGCTGGAAGCCCTGGCGTGCCCATTTTCTCTCTCTGTCTCTCTCTGTCTCTGTCACTCTCAAATAAATAAATAAAAATGAACAAAAAATTAAAAAAAAAATAATTTCAGTACCCAAATGAAAAGACAGACCAACATCCTGGATCAGAAAACAGGATCCATCCTTTTGCCTTCAAGAAACTTACTTCGCTGTCAAAGGCAAGTACTACCTTAAAGTTAAAGGCTAAAAAAAGATAACTCGAACCAGGTGTGGTGGCGCACGCCTTTAATCCCAGCACTTGGGAGGCAGAGGTAGGAGGATCGTCATGAGTTCGAGGCCACCCTGAGATTCCATAGTGAATTCCAGGTCAGCCTGGGCTAGAGTGAGACCCTACCTCGAAAAAAAAAAAAAAAAAGATAACTCAAGCAAATGGACCTAGAAAATAAGCAGGTATGGCTATGCTAATAGACTTCAAACCAAAATCAGATAATGATAAAGAGGGTTACTTCATGCTAATCAAGGTAAAAATATACTAAGAAAGCATTGCAATTATAAACACATATTCACCAAACACAAATTCACCTTATTTTATAAAACTAAACCTACCGAGTATGAAGTCAGAGATAAATACCACTACAATAATAGTGGGCAAGTTCAATACCTCACTATCAACAATATACAGGTCACCTAGACAGAGAATAAACAGAAACAAGAGAGTTAAGTGACACCATTTATCAGACAGAACATTCCATCCAAATACTATAGAATACACATTCTTCTCAACAGCCCATGGACATTTCTCTAAAACAAATCACATATTAGGACACAAAACAAGTATTAAAAAAAATCAGAAAACAATGAAATAACTCTTTGTATTTTATCTGAACACAATGAAATATAAGTAGAAATGAACAAGAAGACAAATACACAAATCTCTGGAGATTGAACTGTAAGACCCCCAAAACGAGGACCCCACGCTCTGCCCGGATATGGCGACACCCCAAATCACTCACAAGAAGCGGTCTTGATGCAAACTGCAAGAGGATTTTATTCCAAGCGCGCTGGGGCCCACAGTCGTACACCGCACAGGGGTAGAGGACTGCAGAGCCCCAAATGCAGGAACGGGACAGTTTTTATAGGGTTTCTAACAAAGCCTGTGCATTAGACCAATCATTTTTTTAATATCAGGAGCCCACGGGGTGCGAGCCAGTCAGTTTGTGCCACTCCATAGTTTCTAAGCCAATTAGTTTAATTTGTTCAAACCCCTCATGGACCAATCAGTCTCTTATGACCTTGGTAGTCAGCATTTGCGCAGGTCCTTGGGTGGGAGTAGCAGAGTGTGATATCAGTCTCCTATGACGTTGGAGGTCAGCATTTGCGCAGGTCCTTGGGTGGGGGTAGCAGAGTGTGGTATCAGTCTCCTATGACCTTGGTGGTCTGGGGCAGGCTGTTACAGCTTATGGTGCAGGCTACTAAGGCTTACAGTGTGGGCTATTAAGGCTTATGGTGCAGGCTATTTACAGAAACCAAATAAGTGGTTTACTTTATTACTCATTTCCCATCCTTGAGGGCTATCTCATGCCCTTTTTACCTAGTTTTATATTAGGAGCGGGCTCTGATATAATGAGAAGAGGGATTCTTTACTTGCTTTCAACAGAGAGTAAAGCCTGGAGTTTGAGGTATGCAGGGGCCCGCTTAAGCTCCCTTTGGAGCGTGATAGTATTTCTGGGCTTCTGAATTCTTGGGCCTTTCAGAACAATATATTATTGAACAATAAATGGTTCACTGAAGAAATAAAAAAAATAAAAAATTCCTCAAACTATGGGCTAGAGAGATGGCTTAGTAGTTAAGGCACTTGCCTGCAAAGCCAAAAGACCTAGGTTGGATTCCCCAGGACCCATATAAAGCTAGATACACAAGGTGGTGCATGTGTCTGGAGTTCGTTTGCAGTGGCTAGAGGCCCTGTTGTGCCCATTTTCTTTCTCTCCCTCTCTGCCTCTTTCTTGCTTTCTTTCACTCAAATAAAAAAAAATTTAAAAATTCCTAGAGCTAAATGAAAGTGAAAACACTATATACTAAAACTTATAGGACATATTGAAGGCAGTCCTAGGAGGGAAGTTTATAGCTCTAAATATCTTCATAACAAAATAGATCTCAAATAAGTTAATGATGATTCTGAAGGCCTTGGAGAAACAAGAGCAAACCAAATCCAAATGTACCAGATGGAAACAGAGTCAAGATCAGGGTAGAAATCAATGAAGTAGAAACAAATAAACCTAGTAACAAAACTATTAAAAGAATGGATGAAATACATTTTTAATTTGTATCATTTTCACATACAACTTGTTTTTGTTAATTCCCATCTTCCCTTTGCCCCTCTCACTTTTCCCCACAATTTCCTCCTGTATTATCCTCCTTTTCTTTACATGCCATATGTATCATTTTGCCCTTCCCTCCCTTCTAGCTTATCTCTTTATATTCACTTTTAGTTATGGCTCTATGTTTATAGGTATTATCGATATTTGCCCTCCCCCACATATACATACTGATGATATTACAAGACGAAATTTGCCTATCAGAGAGAACATGTGATTTTGGTCTTTCTGACTTTGAGTAACTTCACTTAATATGATTCTTTCCAGATCCATCAATTTCCTGCAAATTTCATAATTTCATTTCCCCATACTGCTGAATAAAATTCCATTGTGTATATGTATGACATTTTCATTATTCATTCACCTGTTGCTGGGCGTCTAGGCCATTTCCAATTTTTAGCTGTTGTAAGTACAGCTGCAGTAAACATGGATGTGCAGGTATCTCTGTAGTAGAGTATGGAGTCCTTAGGATACATACTCAGGAGTGATGTTATTACTAGATCACATGGAAGTTCTATTTCTAACTTTTTTTTTTTTTTACATCATCCAGATTGACCCAGAATTCACTATGTAGTCCCAGACTGGCCTTGAAATAACAGTGATCCTCCTAATCGCTGCTTCCTGAGTGCTGGGATTAAAGACATGTGCCATCATGTCTGGATATTTCTAACAATTTTATATACCTCAAAACCACAGTAGCTGTACTATTTTACATTCTCACCAACAGTGGAGGAGGGTTTCTTCTTCTTTCATTTTTTCCTCATCATCCTCTCATCATTGCCAGCATTTGCTATTTGCTTGATGACAGCCAGTCTAAGTGGGATAAGATTGAATATCAAAGTTGTTTTGATTTGCATTTTCCTGATCTCTAGGGATGTTGAACACCTTCCTTCCTTCCTACCTACCTTCCTTCCTTCCTTCCTTCCTTCCTTCCTTCCTTCCTTCCTTCCTTCCTTCCTTCCTTCCTTCTTTCTTTCTTTCTTTTTTTTTTTTTTTTTTTTTTTTAGGCAGAGCCTCACCCTAGCCCATACTGACCTGGGACTCACTACATAGCCCAGGCTGGCCTTGAATTCACAGTGATCCTTCTACTTTAGTCTCCAAAACTCTGGAATTAAAAGCATGAGCCACCATGCCAAGCTAGAATGTTGAACAATTTCTTAAATACTTCTTGGTAATTTTGTGTTTCTTTTTTTTGGAACTGTCTGTTCAGTTCATTCACCTATTTTGTGATTGTAACTTAACTTTTTTTTGGTGTTTCATTTTTGCTGCAGTTTGTTATAAACTCTGGTTATTAGCCAACTGTTTGAAGTGTAGGTGGCAAAGATTTTTTTTCTTCATTCTGTAGACTGTTCACTTTGGTGATGATTTCTTTTTTTAAAAAATTTTTATTTATTTGAGAGAGATGCAGAAAAGGCAGGTGGAGAGAGAGAGAGAATGGACATTCCAGGGCCTCCAGCCACTGCAAACGAACTCCAGATGCGTGTGCTCCCTTGTGCATCTGACTTATGTGGGTCCTGGGGAGTCAAACCTAGGTCCTTTGGCTTTGCAGGCAAGTGCTTTAACCTCTAAGCCATCTCTCCAACCGGGTGATGATTTCTTTAACCTTAATATCATGCAGTCCCTGGGACCATTTTCTGTGCTACTGGAGTCCTATTCAGAAAGCTCTTTCCTATGTGCATATTCTGGAGCATATTTCCAGCTCTTTCTGTGTTTCTGGTTTTAGATTAATGTCCTTGATCCATTTAACTTGATCCATTTTAACTTGACTTTTGTACACAGAGAGATATATGGACCTAATTTCATTCTTGTACAGGTGGATATCCAGTTTTGTTAGCACCATTTACATAAACTGTCCTTTTTACATTGAAGGTTTTTGGTCCATTTGTCAATGATTAGGCAGTGAAACTACTGTGGCTTAATTTCTGGATCCTCTGTTCTGTTTCGTTGGTCTACATGTCTGTTTTAGCAGCAGTCTGCTACTCTCCTGTGATATAATTTGAGATTTAGTATTAGGATACCTCCTGCTGTGTTCTTTTCCCTTAGGATTTCTTTGGCTACTTGTGGTCTTTTGTGCTTCCGTATGGATTCCTGGACTCATTTTTTGAACTCTGTGAGGAACATCATTGGAATTTTGATGGGAATTACATTGAGACTCCGTAGATTATTTTTGGTAGGATAGCCATTTTCACATTGTTCTATTCTGCAAATCCAGGAGCAAAGGAAGTCTTTCCATAGTGTGGAATGTTTGACTTCCTTGTTTAGTGTCTTAAGTTTTCACTGTAGAGATCTTTCACATTTTAACTTTGGCTTATGCCCTGGTATTTAATTTTTGGTAGCTATTGTATGCAGGGTATTTCCTTTATTTCTTTCTCTATGAGTTCATTTTGGTATATATGAAGGCTGAAAATTCTTGTACATTGAATTTTGCATCTTGTAACTTTACTGAAGGTATTTATTAACTCTAAGGGTTTTTTTTTTTTGATTGATTCTATTGAGTCTTTTAAGTATAGAATCATAGCATCTGTGAACAAGGGTAGTGTAACTTCTTTATTTCCTATTTTCATTCCTTGTATGTCTTTTCCTTGTCTTATTGCTGTAGCTAGGACCTCAAGCATGTAATTGAATAGAAGTGGAGTGAGTAGGCATCTTTGTCTCATTTCTGCATTTAAAGGAAATGGCTTCAGTTTTTCTCTACTTAATATAATGTTGGCTATAGATTTTGCCTTTATTATTTGAGGTATTTTCCATCTATTTGACTTTTTTCTAGGGCTTTCTACATGAAGAGGGGTCAAACTTTGTGAATGACTTTTTTGCATTCATTGAAATGACCATGTGATTTCTATCCTTAAATTTATTTATATGATGTATTATATTTATTGATTTATATATATATTGAGCTAACTTTGCATCTCTTGTATGAGTCCTACTTTATTTATTTATTTTGTTTTTCGAGGTAGGGTTTCACTTGGGCTCAGGCTGACCTGGAATTTACTATGTAGACCCAGGGTGGTCTCAAACTCATGGTGATCCTCCTACCTCTGCCTCCTGACTGCTGGGATTAAAGGAATGTGCCACCATGTCCAGCTGAATTCTACTTTATTGTGATGAATAATTTTCTTATGTGCTCTTGGATTTGGTTTGCAAGAATCTTTTTGAGAATTTTTGGATCTATGTCCATCAGAGAAATTGGTCTGAAGTTTTCATTCTAAGTTGTGTCTTTATCCAGTTTAGAGAGCAGGGAAATGCTGGCTTCAGAGAATAAATTTGGAAGTATCCCTTCCATTTCCATCTTGTGGAACACCTTGAGGAGTTGGGATTAAGTCATCTTTAAAATTTCTGTAGAATTCCACTGTGAATTCTTCTGATCCTGGGCTTTTCTTTGTGGGAAGATTTTTGTCATGTTTGATGTAATTGCTTGTTTTGGGTCTGTTTAAGTGATTAATATCACTACTTTCAACTTGGGGAGGTTCTATTTCTATTATTTAGAAATTTGTACCATTTCTTCTAGATTTTATAGCATTTGGAGTATAACTTTTCAAAGTGCTTCCTAGTGATGTTTTGGATTTCATTGGGGACTGCTATAATAGCTTCACTTTTTGCTTCTGATTTTGTTAATTTGAATTTTCTCTCTTCCTTTGTTAGCTTGGCTAGGGGTTTATATAAAGTACTTTTACTTATTTACTTATTTGAGAGAGAGGGAGAAAGAGAGATGGGGAGAGAGGGTGAGAGCACAAGCATGCATGCTCCAGGATCTCTTGCCACCGCAAATCAACTGTAGATACACAGGCCACTTTGTGCATCTGATTTTACATGGGTACTATGGAATTGAACCTGGTGGACAGACTGCAAGTAAGTGCCTTTAACTACAGATCCATCTCCCTAGTCCTGTTTATAGAAAAATTTAAATATCCTCCTTGATTTATTGGATAACATATTATTCACTCAAAAATGTTATTCAATCTTCAAGAATTAGTGTACCTTCTGTATTTTTTTTTTGTTAATTTCTACTTTTATTCCACTGTAATCTGAAAGAATACAAGGGATTGCCTCATTTAATCCATTTTGGAAAATGCTCCATGGGCTGCTGAGAAGATAATGTAATTCCTATTTTTATTGTTGTTCAAAATATGAGGTTCTGGGACACAACTTCTTGGTATGGAGGAATCCATTTTATTTGCTGGCCAGAGCGGTTTGTTCAAGAGGGGAGGAGTGGGTTATTTGGGAGAGCAGGAGAGAGAGACTCTAGCTGCTGACACTTCTGTTGTGGCAGGGATTGCTGGTACAGTGGGCAGGTGTAGCAAAACCTGGAGCAGATTAGGCAAGAAAGGGGAGCAGCCAATTCTGAGCCAGAAGTAGGGGAAGAGTAGAGCAGTAGGCAGGTGGCCCTGGCGTGTCTATCACTCTCTCTCTCCCTCTCTCTTTCCTTGAAAATACATAAATAAAATATTTTGAAAAAAATATAAATAAGAACAGACATCAAGTTATCCCTATTTGCTGATAACATGATTCTAATATAAAAGATTAATATCTAGAATATATACTTAACTCAAAGTTAAGTAATTAAAAAAAAATCCCAGTTAAACAATGTGTCATGGACCTGAACAGAGTGTTTTAAAAGAAGAAAGGCAAAGCTGGAGAGATGGCTTAGCAGTTAAGGCACTTGTCTGTGAAGCCTAAGGACCCATGTTCGACTCTCCAGGTCCCGCGTAAGCTAGACACACAAGGTGACACAGTGTGCAAGGAAGGTCGCACATGCACACAAGGTGGTACACATGTCTAGAGCTCGATTGCAGTGGCGGGAGGCCCTGGTGTACCTCTTCTCTCTCTTTGTCTCTGTCTCTCTCTTGCCCTCTCATTAAAAAAAAAGTCACAGAAAAAAATATAATAAAAATGGAAGAAATACAAATGGCAAATAAGTATCTTTAAAAATGTTCAACATATTTAGCCATTAGGGAGATACAAATTAAAATCACTTTGTGATTCCATCTCATTTCATTTAGATTGGCTGTCATCAAAAAATTATATAGGAAACAAAGCACCCTTATTCACTATTGGCAAGAGTGAAAATCGGTACAGCCAATATGGAAATCAGTATAGAGGGTTCTAAAAACATTAAAAATTGATCTACCATATAACCCAGATATGCCACTCCTAGGATATATTCAAAAGACTCTACACTATATTATAGAGACAGTTGCTACGATATTTATGGCTGCTTTATTCACAATATGTAAGAAATGGGATCATGCTATTTGTCCATCTACTAATGAATGAATAGTGAAGATGTGGTACATGTACACAGTGGAATTTTATTCAGCTGCAAAGAAAAATGAAAGTATGAAAATTGCAGGAAAATGGACAGGCCTGCAAAATAGACTAAGTGAGGTAAAACCCAGATACATAAAGACAAATGGTGCATGCTCTTTCTCATATGTGGATCCTAGCACTTAATTTTTAGGTTTGTATGTAAGATGGAGTAAGAGTGAGTACAGAGGCCAAGAAACTAGAAGGGGGTCATGAAAGAGGGAAGATTGTAGGAATTTAGGGGAGGGAAAAGTAGATATTTAAGTAGAAGGACAGAATACTGGGGGTGCAAATATCCAAGGTGATTGGGGAGGGGAATAGAGGAGAGGAAGGGGTGAAAGATATTTAACAAAAAAAACAACAGTAAGATGAATAAACTATATGGAAAACTACTTCCTCATTAGATAATCAAAAACAAAATTCAAGCCATAATTCCAGTGCCAGGGTTGGGAAACTTTCTAGGGAAATGTTGGTCAGGGTAGCCCGTGAGCCCTGCAAAACAATATATGCTCTTGCCAACTCCCATCTCACCACCATAACTAGACCCTATTGCTGGAGATACCACATGAACTGGTTGTAGAACAGAGAAATCAAGCTGGAGCTGAGATGAAGCCTCTTGCCTGCTGGCTAGCTGCCATAGGGCTGGAAAGTGCTATGCAGGCTGCTGGGGAGCAAACTCATCAACAGTCTTACCCAGCAGTGAGCCCTGAGAACTATATAGCCTGACCAGCCAGGCATGATGTGCCAACTGGTGCCTTTATGGCTTGTTAGTTATGAGGATAATGAATTGCTCTTTGATTGCATTTGAGACCTGTTCCATTGGGCATCTCTTATTCTTGGCATTGAAACCCTAGACAATAGCCTATGGCTTGGAAGGTCATAGATGTTAGTGGAGAAGCTACTACTGTTGGCTAAATGGGTATGTTGTTCCCATCAAATTATCCTCTAAATACTTATGTTTATGCTCATATAGTAGTGCTGTTCTCACTTTTGATCAGAGAAACTTCTTTTGGCAGATGGTGGTGACCAGAGAGGAGACATAAATTTGTTAGAGTTCTGAGAAGAGGTACTCAGCACCAAATGAGACATCTCCATAAAACCCACCAAGACTCAGACATCATGCAAAAAGTGGCAGAAGGAACACAAGAGCCATGGGACATGGAGGAGTACTTTGGTACATTGAATTCAGGACTCTTGGTGGCTGTTACATTCATAGCCTCGCAGTAGCTGATGTTACCTGTATAATAATAGGCCCATCAACATTTCATCGTGGATGATGAAGGAAGGCAAAATAAATAAAATAGAGACATCAAAAAAATGTAGGTTAGAGGGAGGAAGAGTATAGTGGGAGAGGTTATATATATTTCAATAAAAGAGTTTAAAATTAAAAAAAACTGCATGTTCAACTTGGATGTTTTTACTTTTATGTTCCAAACTCCCCAGTGCACTTAATCTCTACTTAAGGATTTACAGAGGTTAACTATGATATATGGTAAGATTTTGCTACTATTTTAAAAAATGGTTTCTGGAGCTATGGCTACCAAGCCATGTACCTGCTAATGTCAGATGCCTAGAGATTCTTGTGCTCAGGTGTCCTGAAATCAAGAGACTGTCTCATAAAAAGAAAGAAAACCAATTTTATTTCTACAATGTCATCCAGTCTATTTGTTACCTGGAGTTAAAAGTGTGCTATATTTTTTGTATCAGTTAATTATATATCATATTTATAACAGTAAATTATAAAATATGATGCTGTATAATTGCCATCAAGCTGTAATTCCAAGGACACTTATCCATAAAAGTGTCATTTTCACTTTTTCTTTTTTCTCTCTTTCTTCATTTAGGGGTAGTGGTGTGATGAAACCCAAGACTCTTGCGTGCTGAGTGCATGCTGTACCACTGAGGTACCCCCCAACACTGCCCTTATTTCTTCATGAGCTCATTATAAATGGAAATTGTAATATTTGAAACTAAACACCTTTGGTTAAAGATGCATAAGAAGACAGGGGCGATGGCTCAGTGGTCAGAGGTGCTTGTTTATGAAGCCTGCTCGTACGAGTTTAGTCAAGGTCTAAATCCCCAGTGCTCGTGTAAAGTCAGACGCACAAAGTGGCGCGTGCATCTGGAACTTGTTTGCAGCAAAAATAGACCCTGGAATACCCATTCTCTCTCTTTCTCACAAATAAACAAAAAAGATACATTAGAATGAAAACTCGAGGAATACCATTTAGTAAATATTTTCCTTTACTAAAAGGTAACTAAAATGTAGACATAGGAAAATTAAGAACATAACTATTCAGTGCAGGTCTTCTTGAGTTTTTACATTGCTGCCTCATACAAACTCATCTGCCTCTCTTTATTATTATGTGCCTCACATTCATCAAGACCATATTTGGAACTATGTATCTCCAATGCAAAACTATGTTGTATGTACCATGGATTAAACTGTGTATTGTCAGACCTACATTTAAAGAGTTTAATGCCATATAATATGTTTCAACTTCATATGATCATTTTTAAAACTTTGTACTTACTTTGCAAGTGGTGTGTGTGTGTGTGTGTGTGTGTGTGTGTACACACAGGCATGTGTGCATGTGCACAGATATACATGGGCTTTCCAAGGTTTCTTGCAGCTGCAAATGGATGCCTGTCCAGATTTATGTGGGTGGCTAGGCTGACAGGTTTTGAAAAAAGTGCCTTTTTCCCCAGTCCAGGATAGTTTTTTGTATTTTTGTTTTCTAGGTAGGGTCTTATACTAGCCAAGGCTGACCTCACTCAGTAATCCCAGGCTGGCCTTGACCTCACAGCAGTCCTCTTAACCTTTGCTTCCCAAGTGCTGGGAATAGAGGCATGCACTACCATGCCCAGCTAGGTTTTTTTTTTTTCTTTTTGCTCAACTCATTTATATATTATGTAATAGTCTTAAGAAAAACTACAATTCCTGCTCCAAAGATCTCAGACTTATTATCACTAGCATCTTAAATATCTCTTTCTTTCCCTCTTTCCTTCCTTCCTTCTTTCTTTCTTTCTTTCTTTCTTTCTTTCTTTCTTTCTTTCTTTCTTTCTTTCTTTCTTTCTTTCTTTCTTTCTTTCTTTCTTTCTTTCTTTCTTTGACAGAGAAAGAGAGAGAATGGGTGTGCCAGGGCATCCAGCCACTGTAAATGAACTCCAGATGCCCCCTTATGCATCTGGCTAACATGGGTCCTGGGGAATCGAACCTGGGTCCTTTGGCTTTGCAGGCAAACACCTTAACAGCTAAGCCATCCCTACTGCCCCTTAAACATCTCATTATTTTTTTTCTTTTCTTTTAATTTTTTTAAAATTTAATTTATTAGTTTTCTTTTCAGCAAATACAGGCAGTTTGGTACCATTGTTTAGGCTCATCCATGATCTACCCCCTTCCATTGGACCCTCCTTGTTGATGTAAATGGGTCATGCATTGTGGAGTTAGCCCACAGTTATTGGTACGATAAATGTGTCTGCATATCATGACCCAACATGTGACTCTGACATTCTTTCCGCCCCCTCTTCCGCAAAATTTCCCTGAGCTGTGTTGGGTTCATTTTTGGTCTGCTTCAGTGCTGAGGTGTTGGGGGCCTCTGAGGCTCTGGCTCTCTGATTTGGTAGGAGTTGATTTTTCTCGGTGTTGGTCTCCTTCCCCTTTGTGCTGGTATCCAGTTCACAGGAAAACATCACCCTTGCTTGTTTTGCCAATTGTCCTTAGTTTCAATTGGGCCCCTTTTGAGGTATTTTGGGGCAGCTCTCTCCTTAGGATCTGCATCTATCTGAAAAAGAGAAGCAGATTCTCCAACGGAGAGTAAGTTAGCACCTGGAAAATTGAGATAACACTTACTTTTTTGATAGAGAGTTTGATAGGTGTAGGCCCTCTTGTACCCCATGATTGATGGTAGCTTGATATTGGAGAGTGGGCTTGTGTTTGGGTATGGTTCTGACTTGTTTCCCAGCTCCAGCTATGGGTCTCGTACCACTGAGGGGATCAGTTGGCCAAATCAAGAGCAGTTGGTTCCCCACCATGGCTGTGTGCCACTATTGCACTTGTGTGGGCATCACATCAGGTTATTTGTTGCTAATTAGGTTAGACAATGAGTTGCTTAGACAGATATTGGTCATTTCCCCCAGTCGCCCATGTAGCACCTTCTGGCACTAGACATGCTGACTGTCTGGGGACTGACTCTCTCCTGGCTTCCAGCCATGCCATTCCATTTTACGTGTCAGCTGCGTATGGAGTCTTCAGCAATAGGGTCTTACCACTGGCCTTTGGTGGGTCATCAAGTACTCTGACAGAAGTCTGTCATTGTTTTGGGAAACATTGTAGGTTTCTCTGGTCAAAAGCTCATTGTGGATGGTAGCCCCAAGCTGGAAGTGGGGGTTACAGGTCAGTGCCCACTAAGAAATTGAGGAAAAACATATCTAATATACAAGAGTTAGAGAGGAGAGAGATAGAGGGGAGAGGGGGAAAGGGAGGGAGGGAACATGTAGAAGATTTAGGTTAGTCTTGATCCTACCCTCTCCAGTGTCTTGTGGTTCAGGTGTTTCCTGTAAGGGTCTAGTGAAGGTTCAGCCATTTGGTCTGTTTTTTAGGAAGTAGAATTTTATGGTACCATTGACGTTTGGGTCCAGATTACTGTTTTCCACCCTTCGATGCCCTCCCTGCCCTCCCCATCCATCCTATTGTCTAGTCCATGAGGTGCTTGCTGGGTATGTAAGGTATCTTGGGTAGATTCAGGTTAGGTGTTGTAGATGAGTGAGACTATGTGTCGGTTTTTTTTCTGTGATTGGGTAAGTTCAAATGATTGGTCAACTGTGGATATGTGGCCACCAGTGATTGGTTACTTTCTGGATGCCTCATTAGCATCGGCCCACGACGGGTTGGAGCATGCGCACTGTGCTTGATTTACACCAGCTGTGACCAATAAGAGGCCAGAAACCAGCGCCAACTTGTAATAGCGTCTGCACGGCTCCTAACATCTCCCCCTTTTTTATTATTTAGACACCAAGGGACCAAATCACCGATCTAGCCTTTCCCACTTCTGGCAACAGGCGATCAAGGTTATAAGGCCTTGGAAAACTCACAACTCACCTTATCCTGTGCAATGAGTTATTCCTCAGGGATGTGCAAAGGCTGAGTGTGAAATAAAACTAAAAGTCTTATGCCTAACCTGGTGCAATGAGAATAAGCTCTCAGGGTGCAAAGGCCACAAGACAGCTCAAACGAAGGGAGAAAACGTCCAGGTCAAGCAATAGCAAAATTACACACAGGCACATCATGCAAGTACCAACGAGGCCCAGAGTAAGCACCAATCACTGGTTTCAGCTCCCTATTGTTTCAGAGTTATCAATCAAGCGTTAGGTGAATGTCCTATTTCCAGTGCAGCAAATGCTTGCACTAGCATAGCAATATCTCTGAGTCTTTGACTTCGCATTTTACAGAAACACCAAAAACACCCGATTGCAGCAGCAATCATAAACAGCATCATGGAACCCATTCCAGCCCATTCCTTCAAATAAAGGGTAGCTTTCTATATCCAGTCCAATAATCCCATAACCAAAAACAAGTCCACTCATGTTGAATTCACATGGGTCAGCAGTCCAGTTAGTAAGCAAATAATGTGATAACTGGCGTGACAGATTATACACAATCCATTTTCCATTCACATCCCAATTGTGCCAATTACCATAAAGTATTCTTACACTAAATTAATTCTTTGATTAACAATCATTAACCCTCCTCTTAATTGTGCATTAATAGAAGTTTGAACATCCAAAGTATTAGCTACATTAGCTGATAAATTATTCAAAGTCGCAGCAGTTTGTATAGTAATAGCAGCCACAATGGCTGTAGTAATCCCAAAATTTCTTTTGGTTTTAAACAAAGTCATAGAACTAGGAAAACAGCATATAGTAATAGCAGCCACAATGGCTGTAGTAATTAGGTAAATGTCCTATTTCCAGCAGGTTGAACAGGGGTAATATCATCAGCACAGCAATCACGATCTTCATCCTTTTTTGGACTCTCTTTGACCACTCGCGTCAGTCTGGCAGGAACCCAAATGGGATTGTCTTGATCCTGTGGAAAAACACAAACAGCTCCCCTGGATCTTATTAAAACAAGATCCGGGCCCTTCCATTGATTAGATATAACATCTTTCCATTTTATTTTTTCTGAAACTGGTGATGGTGGCAGACAATGCCTGTCTGCTGCTGACCTACCCATCACGTCCAAATTTAAAAAATTAAATGTGTCTAGCCTGAGTGGCGCAGGCATCTTGATAGATAGATTTCCAATCAAGATATTGTCCCATTGTTAAGCAGGCTTTCACTGTATTATACCAATCTGCAGGAGTCATTGCATGAGCAGTGAGCCTCTCTACCTGAGCCTGAGTAAAGGAGGCATTAGTCCCATACGTCCTAACTGACTCTGCAAGATCTTTTAACTGTTTATGTCCTATGGGCTCATGATATCGGCCCTGAGCTGGATCGTCAAACACTGGAAATATTTGTTGAATTTTTCTTATTTCTTTTGGCTTGCAGAAAGAAGTTCCCTCCATGTATCTCAGTACTTCCCTATTTGTTAAAGGTGGGGTGGAAGGCACAACAGGCGGGTCAGGGCGATATCTCTCAGCCTGATACCTGTCAGCTTCCTCCTCTAACAGAGCCTCATCATATAAGTCCAACTCCCCTTCGCTATCTGAAGATTCAAAAGATCTTACAGAAGCAGTCTCAGAACTTGATGAGCTTGCCACATGTAAATGTTTGAATTCACTTAATAAAGGATACAAATCATTACCTTCCAAATCTTTAACCTTAGTTTCCTTTTTATCATTAACCTTCATTACATTTTGTTCCTTCCTTTTATTACCTTCTAAATCTTTAACCTTAGTTTCCTTTTTATCATTAACCTTCATTACATTTTGTTCCTTCCTTTTATTACCTTCTAAATCTTTAACCTTAGTTTCCTTTTTATCATTAACCTTCATTACATTTTGTTCCTTCCTTTTATTACCTTCTAAATCTTTAACCTTAGTTTCCTTTTTATCATTAACCTTCATTACATTTTGTTCCTTCCTTTTATTACCTTCTAAATCTTTAACCTTAGTTTCCTTTTTATCATTACCCTTCATTACATTTTGTTCCTTCCTTTTATTACCTTCTAAATCTTTAACCTTAGTTTCCTTTTTATCATTACCCTTCATTACATTTTGTTCTTTCCTTTTATTCTGTTTTCCTTTTTGTTCCCTTTTTTCTGTTTCTGACATACTGTCCTGATGTTCCGCTAAAGTCCTCTGGCCCTCTTTCACTTTAATGAGCACACAGGGCAAGAAGAAAATCATAACAATAGCATCAACCTCCCAGGGCAGCATACCTCTCAGAAAAAAGTCCGGATCCGTCCGTCCCGTGTGTCAGTTCTGAATCCTCCTTAAAACAGGGGTCTTCGCTGGTGCAAGATGTTCTTCAATTCCCGGGGTTTTCGGCACCACTTGTCACGCCCGCCTCGCCAGCAAGGAGGACGCCACAATCAGGATTCTTCTGAACACACTTTATTGGGGACTGCCAAGCTGCTAGATGCGAAGACGCGAAGACCCAGAACCACGAAAGGCAACTGTTTATATAGGGTTTTAGGCCGCTTACCCACAAATGATTGGTCAACTGCGGATATGTGGCCACCAGTGATTGGTTACTTTCTGGATGCCTCATTAGCATCGGCCCACGACGGGTTGGAGCATGCGCACTGTGCTTGATTTACACCAGCTGTGACCAATAAGAGGCCAGAAACCAGCGCCAACTTGCTGAGAATGATCTGTTCCAGGTTCAATCATTTTTCCTCAAATTTTTTTGTGTCATTTTTTTCTTAATGCTGTATAGAATTCCATTGTGTAGATATACCACATCTTTGTTATCCATTCTTCTAGTGATGGACATCTGGGTTGATTCTAGCTTTTAGCTATTACAAATTGAGCGGCTACAAACATGGTTGAGCAAATCTCTCTGGCCTGTGGTTTGAAGGTTTTAGGGTAGATGCCCAGTAAGGGTATAACTGGGTCTGTTGGTATTTCTTTCTTTTTTTATTTTTTTTAAATTTTTTTGTATTTCTTTAAAAATATAATTATTTATTTGCAAGCAGAAAGAAATAGGTAGTGAGAGAAAGGGAGAGGGAAAGACAGAGAGAGAAAGTGCGGCGGGGGGGAATGCACACATGGGCATACCAGGATCTCCTGCTACTGCAAAGGAATGCTACATGCATGTACAACTTTGTGCATCTGACTTTACATGGGTAATGGGGAATTGAACCTAGGCCATCAGGCTTTGCAATCAAGCACCTTTAGCCACTGAGCAACCTCCCAGCCCCAGGATAATTGTTTTAGATGAAATAATAACATGGAAATAAGATCATGGGTTACTTATGGAGAGGTCAGGAAAGTCACCCACAAGGGAAAAGCCAACTAGAAAGTATGTCATTGCCAAGGCCATTTCAATTGGGGGGAACTGGAAGCTTTAGATTTCAAAAAGAGAAGGTAAGTAGTTTGGGAGGAGGCTTCATAGTCACCAGAACCTCACATATTTTGATGAGTCCCTCTTGGTGATCGGGTTACAAATGTGTACTTTGCTCTCCTGGATCCTGCCTTGTCAATGAGCTCTCAGGAGAGGCTAGTGCTGCTGGTGTCCTTCCACACTACGAAGAGAGGTGTGCACATGCTCTGAAAGAGGTCTATATAAGGAGCCACTGCATGGTAATTAAAGTCAAAGTAAGCCAAAAGGACAGCACATATTTTGCTTTTACATTTGAGCATATACCTAGCCACAGGCAAAGGAGCAAACTGGCATAGAAATAAAAATTGTATGTGCTTCTCAGAATGCTGTCAGAATGCTCTGTAATTAAAAAATTTTAATTCTTAGATATAGCTGCTAGATAGAGATGAAGGAAGTTGTTACAATAATGCATAAAGTGATATAAAATGGAATGACTAAAGTCTGTATACCTAGAGATTATTAATTTTTTTTAAATTTCATTTTTAATTTGTTGTGTATATGTGTATGTGCATGTATATGTGTGATATGGGTGCATGTGTAGAAGTCAGAGGACAACTTTTGGGTTGGTTCTTGCCTTTCATTATTTGAGAAAGGATCTCTCATTTGCTGCTCTGTTAATGAGCTTCTGTCAAATCTGTCTTCTGCCTGTAGGCTCATGGGATTATAGAAGCCCTCCACAGTTTCTGGCTTTCACAGGTTCAAACTCAGGTACTCAGAGTTGCTCAGCAAGTGCTTTATCCAATGAGCCATCTCAGCCCTCTATAGACTGTTTTGAAAAGAGTAGTGATGGCTTTATAAAAGAAGAAAAAAGTTAAGGAGAATATTTTGAACAGTTTGATAAAGACACTACAGAAGTTACTTGAAATATGATAGTGTTGTAGTGACCATAGTGTTTCTGGGACAAAACATGTCACAAAAGCAGTTGATGGGAAGAAAGAGTTTCTTTGGCTTCCAGTCTTGAGAGGAAGCTTCATGATGGCTGGAAAGAATAGTAGAGCAGAGGGTGGGCATCACATCTTGCTACAGCAGCTGGCAGAAAGTAAGCGTGAGCTGAGCGACTACTGGTAAGGGGAACTTGGCAATAATATCCCTAAGCCCATTCCCTCTAAGACACATCCTCCAGCAAGCCTTCACCTCCCAAACTTCTACCATCTAGGGACCAAGTATTCAAAATACATGAGGCTATGGGGGGAGGAGAATTTCACATTCAAATCACCACAGATAGAAAACAATGCACATTTAAATAAAAGCATAATTATGATAGCAATTTCCTATCTAATGAGAAAGCTTGACAGAATGGCATGCTGACAGCATAATACTGTTCACTTCAAATAGGCTCTTGACACTGTGAGTAGGTTGTCCTCTTTATTTTTGTTAAAGTAAAATACTTTGTTAAAAATTAACATAATCCTCTACAATCACCCTCCTTTCACC
The DNA here is from genome assembly GCF_020740685.1 of Jaculus jaculus. NCBI lineage: Eukaryota > Metazoa > Chordata > Mammalia > Rodentia > Dipodidae > Jaculus > Jaculus jaculus. Next base: position 75,115,935 of record NC_059110.1, on the reverse strand, counting down.
CCCTCCTCCACTCCCTCCAGTGAACCCCCTCTTCTTTCTTACTATTCCCTCTTCTATATTGATACCTTTTCCCCCATACTTCATCATCCATGTTACCATGTTGATTAATCCAATATTATGCAGGCCTCATGTAGGTAACAAGAGCTGCTGTGAGGTCATGAATACCATGACCATTTTGTGTGTGTCTGAGAGATAATATCCCAGAGAACTCTCTATCCTTTGGCTTTTACATTCTTTCTGCCACCTCTTCCACTATTGTTCCTGATCCATTGGATGGTGTAATAGAGATGTCTCATTAATTTCTGAACACTAAAGTGTCACTTCCCAGCACTTGACAAGTTCTAAGTCTTCCCAGTGGAAGAGAAGCTTCTTTAACCAAAAGGGAGAGCACACTAATTCATAGGCATAAACTTAAGTATTAAGAGGGCAATTTCCTGGGAATAATGTATCCATGTAGTCAAATGATACCAGGAATTTCCATTAGGACTTATGCACTTTCTAGCTATAGGCTTTTGATTATGTTTTCAGTACTAGGCATGATTTTTTTCCCCCATGGAGTGGGCCTCATATCCAATTAGCAGTTGGTTACCCCCATAACAGACATACCATGATTGTACTAGTGGGCACATTTTGCCTATTTGCCCAGCTGTGTATCCTGGGGGTCCTTGTTAAGAGCACTAGTGACTTTTATCTCCCAGTGGGCTGTAGACTACTTTCTAGCACCACGACAGCTAGTCAGCAGGGAGGAAGCTTCCAGCTCAGCTCCAGCTTGATTTCTATGTTCTATGTCCAAAGCATGTGGTGTCTTCAGCAGCAGGATCTTGCAGTCTAGTTCTGGTGGGCAACCAAGCATCTGGGCAATAGTCTGTATTGTTCCTGGGGACCTTATGGTCCTGAAAAACTCACTGAGAGGTATCCCAACCCTGGCACTGAAATTTTTCTGCAACAACCTGCATTTGCACCCTACATGGTAATTCTGCCAGTCTCTCTCTAAAACTTACACAGTTTTTAAAACTAGCTAACAAGTAAGTAGGCTTCCATATGGTTTATTCATAACCACTTAGTTTTGATTGAACCTCCTCCTATGCCTTCTTTTCTTCCATCAGCTTTCTCCGACTTCCCACCCTCTACTTACTTATCTGCTATACTGCCCCTTCCAGCTCAGATATTCTGTCTTCTCCTTGATCCATAATATTGATGAGATTTTCCACAGAGTTCTTTTTTTATTTACTGTGTTTTCCATTTTCAATATTTCAAATTGGTTTTCCTTCAGTATTTTAAAAATCTTTATTTATTTGCAAGGAGAGAGAAAAAGAGAGAAAGCAGGAGAGAGAGAGACAATAGGCACTCCAGAGACTCTAGCCACTGCAAATGAACTTCAGATACATGTGCCACTTTGTGCATCTGGCTTTATGTGGGTACTGGACAACCAAACCATGGTCATTAAGCTTTGAAGGCAACTGCCCTAACCACTAAGAAATCTCTCTAGCCTTCCTTCAGTAGTTAATATCTTGTATTGACCTACTTATTTCATTTAGCTGATTTCCTGTGTTCTCTTGGGATCTGAACCCGGGCACTCAGAGTTGAGCAACAGTTGCTTTATCCATTGAACAATGTCCTTAGTCCAACATTACCATCTTTAACATTTTAAAAAACCTATAGCTAAGCCTACACTTAATGGCAAGAAACTCAGGACTTTGCTTTTCAAGATCAGGAAACACTCAAGGAAATAATCTGTCCTCTCACCAAAGTCTTTCAACCTTCTGGCAGTCCTGGCTAATGCAAGAAGAGTTGCCATGCAGATTGAAAGACATCTACTTTAAGCCGGGAGTGGTGGCACATGCCTTTAATTCCAGCACTCAGGAGGCAGAGGTAGGAGGAGCACCGTGAGTTTGAGGCCACCCTGAGATTACATAGTTAATTCCAGGTCACCCTGGGCTAGAGTGAGATTCTACTCCCCCCCCCCAAAAAAAGACACCTGCTTTGGGCTGGAGAGACAGTTCATTCGTTAAAGGTGACTGCTTGCAAATCCTGATGGCCCAGGTTCAATTCCTCAGTACCCATGTAAAGCCAGATACACAAAGTGGTGCATGCATGTGAAGTTCATTTGTATGAGGCCATATCATGCCCATTCTTTCTCTCTTTCTATCTCTTTTTCTGCTCGCAAATGAATAAATATTTTGAAAGGCGTCTGCTTTGAGCTGAGTGTGGTGGTTATGTATGTGTATGTCTGGCACCCAGCAGGCTGAGGCAGGAGGACTGTAGCTTGAGGCTAACCTTGGTTGCATGGCAAACTTTGTTTCTAAAAACCATAGAACAATTTTAAAAAGAAGCAATAAGAATGACAACAAAACAATCAAAAATGACATCTTCTCTGGTCAGCACATTTAAAAAATTTTTATTTATTTATTTGAGAGCAACAGAGAAAGAGGAAGGCGGAGGGGGGGGGGGGAAGGAGAGAGAGAGAATGGGCACACCAGGGCCTCCAGCTACTGAAACAAACTCCAGATGCATGCACCACCTTGTGCATCTGGCTAATGTGAGTACTGGAAATTGAACCAGGGTCCTTAGGCTTCATAGGCAAGCACTTAACTGCTAATCCATCTCTCTAGCCCTGGTCAGTATATTTTTGTTTCTACATCATTGGGATAAAAATGTTTCTTTAACCTTTAATCTTATGGGTAAGTACTTATATAAAATTCTATTCTTAGACATGGTATTATAAAAACAATTTCCAATTAACTCTTATTCCTTCCCTTAGGTGTGTCTATCTCCCAATGTAAAGTGAATATTTTTTAATCCTAAGTCTGTAGACGGAGTGATAACAGGAGGATTTTAGTTTATGTATGACCCGGACATTACAAGTTTCATGTTAAGATTTGATAATGACCTTGAAGATTCTGGAAAGTAAAGTCCAGAGATGTTAAAGTAATTTCCCAAAGTCATATGTCCATTATATAAATATTTAATCTCAAATCATATTTTTCCTCCTATTAAGAACCCAGTTGGTGGCACTTTGGGAGGTGGAGCCTTGCTGGAGGAAGTGAGTTGTGGGGGGCTAGCTTTGGGGAATTAAAACCCAGCTTCCACCTTATCATAGATCAGCTCACTCACTTGCTGCTTTTTTTCACCTGCTGTGGCAGGAGGTGATATTCAGACTCGGCTTTACCATCTTTTCCTGCCATCATGAAGCTTCAAGACAAAATAAATCCTTTCCTCCCAGTAACTGCACTTTTGGTGGGTGTTTTGTCTTAGAACATGAGGTAATTACAATACCCTTACTCCCTACACATATCCTAATTCAAATCACATTGTGGGAGCTGGGGATATGGCCTACTGGTTAAAGGCTCTTATTTGAAAAGTCTGGTGGCCCAGGTTCAATTCCCAAACAACCCACAAAAAGTCTGATGCAAAAAGAGGCACGAGGGGCTAGAGAGATGGCATAATTGTTAAGGTGCTTGGCTGCAAATCCTAAGGATCCAGGTGCAATTCTCTAGTTCCCACATAAGCCAGATGTACATGGTGATGCATGTGTCTGGAGTTCATTTGCAGTGGCTAGAGACCCTGATGTGCCCATTCTTGCATTTTCCCTCTCTCTTTTCTCCCCCTCTCTGTCTCTAGTAAATAAATTAATTTTTTTTTTAAAAGAGGCACAAGCATCTGGCATTTGCTGTGGCAAGAGGTCTTGGCGTGTGTGTGTGCGTGCGTGCGCACGCATGCATAGGCTTACACACATACACATGCAAACAAACCCATCTTTTAAAAGCTTTAGAAAAGTACATTGTCCCCTATTTGAAATGACATCGAAAATGTGTTTTGGGGCAGGAGAGATGGCTTGGTGGTTAAGGTGCTTGCCTGCAAAGCCAAAGGACCCAGGTCAATTCCAAAGTGGCCCATGCATCTGGAGTTTTCTGCAGCTGGAGGCTCTGCTGTGCCCATTCGCTCTGTCTCTTTTCTCTCTCTGCTTGCAAATAAATAAATAAAAGTATTTTTTTTTTTTTAGAAAAAGAAAATATCAGTTTCTAGATGTATCACATTTTTTTCTGAACTGGGTAATAAATTTAAAAAATTATTATTTACTAAATTAGCTTAAAAAGTCATAGGTTTTCTTATGGCATTTTCATATATATTGTTTCAGTTATTCTTCCGCAGTCCCATCTTCCTTCCCCTTTCCCTGCTGTACCCTTTTGTCCCCAGTATTCCCCTTCCCACTGTAATATCTCATCCAAACCATTATTAAAACAAATGTTGGTCTATTGTATCTCTCTGTGTCTGTTTCTGTTTCCAACTTTTTTTCTTCCTGCCAGTCTCCCATAATACAAGATTAAACTAACATATATTACTTTGAAAAGATTGGATTAAATTGATTTTCTGTTGAAATTTTCTAGATCCTTAAGTTTTTTGTTTTTCTTTTTTTCCTGTTGTTTTTGTTGTTTGCTTTCTTTTGTGAGACAGAATCTCACTATGTGGCCTAGACTTCTAACTCATTTGCCTCCTGCTTCTGCCTCTCCGAACCCCCAAATGTCTGGATGACAGGCTGTAGCACTATACCTCTTTGTATATATCAGACTGTGCATTCACAGCTTGAAGACTTCTTATGCTTATATTTAGGTGTATTCAATATTGAGTTTGTCAGAAAATTTTCTTTTTTTGTTGGTGTTTTGAGGTAGGGTCTAGCTCTAGCCCAGGCTGACCTTGAGTTCACTATGGAGTCTCAAGGTGGTCTCAAACTCATGGAGATCCTCTTACCTCTGCCTCCCAAGTGCTGGGATTAAAAGCATGCGCCACCATGCCTGGCAGCAGAAAATTTCTAATAATGTTCTAACCTGTTTTTATACTTTTAAAAATGTCTTTCAGAGAATTTATAAGGAAAGAGGTTCAAAAATCAACAAATGATAAAATATATAAATGTATAGTAGGTAAACATTATAAATAAAGTCTGGTTTACTCTTTTATAAAAAGGTATTTTAAAGAGCTTTTTAATAACTTTAAAAAAAACTTTAAGTAATTTTGTTAAAAAGTCCTACCTTAAAAAAACAATCAACAGCAAAAGTCTTATGGGGGCTAGAGAGATAGCTTGGTAGTTAAGGTGCTTGCCTGCAAAGTCCCAGGACCCAGGTTCAATTCTCTAGGATCCACATAAGCCAGATGCACAAGGTGGCACATGTGTCTGGAGTTCGTTTGCAGTGGCTGAAGGCCCTGGTACACCTATTCTCTCTCTCTGTATCTTCTTCTCTCTTTCTCTCTCTATCAATAAATAAAATAAAATTTAAAAAATCTTATCTAATTGTAAGGAGTATTCTGAGACATTATCTCCCCCACAGAGACTGGCCCACTGAGAAGGGTCCTCAGTGAAATGGGAATAAGAAAGAAAAAAAAAATAACATAAGGAAATAAAACAAACATGTGATTTGTTTATATAATTAAAGTTTTTTTTTCAAATAAAGGATTTTTTTTTCTCAATTTTTATTAACATTTTCCATGATTATAGAAAATATCCCATGGTAATACCCTCCTCCCACACTTTCCCCTTTGAAATTCCATTCTCCATCATATCCCCAACCCATCTCAATTAGTTTCTCTTTTATTTTGATGTCATGATCTTTTCCTCTCAAATAAAAGATTTTTGTTGGTAGTTATGAGATAAAATGGTTAAAAGGATCAACTGAAAAGGAAACTTTAAAGGTTGTATGTTGAATGTTTGATAAAAAAAAAGATTGTTAGGCCCCAGGGAAAAGGAAACAGGAGAAAAGGATAAAATTATAATCTTCTGGGATGGACAGATGGCCTAGCGACTAAGGCACTTACCTGCAAAGCCAAAGAACCCAGGTTCAATTTCCCAAGACCCACATAAGCCAGTTGCACAAGGTGGTGCATGCATCTGGGGTTTGTTTGCAGAGGCTAGAGGCCCTGGTGCGCCCATTCTCTCTATCTCTCACACTCTGGTTCTCTCTGCCTCTCTCAAATAAGTTAAAATCAAGCAAAAATTTTTTTAAAAAGAGTATAATCTGTTAAAAAATAAAAAAAGTAATTAACAAAAGAGAAAGAAAAAAATCCTTAAACACAGTTTATAACAAAATGCCTGAATCTATTTTGAATTCCAAATAACTTTTCTAGTTTTATAAATAGTTTTTGTTGATTTTCGTGAAATTCTTAAATCCATAATAAATCTTTAAAGAAAAAAAGATTGTTGAAGCTAGAGAGATGACTCAGCAGTTATGGTGCTTGCCTGAAAAGCCTAAGGACCTAGGTCCAATTCCCCAGTACCCATGTAAAGCCAGATGCAGTAGGTGGTGCATGTGTCTGGTGTTCATTTGCAGGGGCTAAAGGCCTTGACATGCTCATTCTCTATTGTCCTCTTTCTATCTCTTAAATAAGGAAATAAAATAAGATTGTTACAGAGTGGTTACATAAGATTGTCAGGTAAAACTATGTAGATCAAAGGTATGAGTAAGCTTAAACAGAGGGTTTAAAGACATATGTAGACATGATATACAAGAAAAAAAACCAAATTTAAACAGTAACAAGACTTAAAAATATATTTTTATGTATGTATAAATTTGTATTTTCCCTTCTGCCTTTTGTCACTTGGAGACATCTCTGTCAGATAAGATTTTTACCAGACAAAAAGACAACATAGATAAACTGAGTTAAAGTACTTGATCAGATTACAGACTCCTTGGGTTATATAGGATGGCTATTGAATTTGCCTAGGGCTTGTAGCTAAGAAAGGATGATCCTGGCTGGTTATAGGTATTGAGGTTAAAAATTTATGTCACCATGTAACCCTTAAGGGGTTAAAATTAAAACTTCAAATCACTGATGTCAATCTGTCCATGATAACGGTTGTAAAATACTGATTTTAGAGTGCTCAACTAAGTTAGCTATTCCTCTATATGTAAATCTTTTGACTACTAAAACAAACTAACTCTGAAGATGTAATCATTAGTATTTTTCTATTAGAAGATTATTATGTCTAAAAACACTGTAACTTTGGGATGATTCCTGTCTTGTTCATGCTGGTTCTGCCAGGAGATGATCACTGAGGTTATAATCCAAGTCTTACAAAAAGGGACTTAGTCATTGTGACTTTGTTCTTATGGAACTGAGGAAACTTCTTGTGTCCTAAGAAAACCTGTTATGTACAAATAATGTTGGTATAGTTGTCTAAGCTTCATATATTCTAACAGTCATAAATATTGCTTTATGTTAACTTATAAAAGTGTTTCAATAGTTAAAGGTATTTGTATACAAAATTGCTTTATGAGCTGGGCATGGTGGCACACACCTTTAATCCCAGCACTCAGGAGGCAGAGGTAGGAGGATCGCCAAGAGTTCAAGGCCACCCTGAGATTACATAGTGAATTCCAGGTCAGCCTGGGTACAGCAAAATCCTACCTCAAAAAAAAAAAAAAAATTGCTTTATGTCTATCAAAATGTCTCTAATTAATGTATGTTAAAATCAGGCTTGATTTAATTCAGCCATGACCAGGTTTTGCTCTGTTCTTAAGCTGTGTGTAATTAAACAGTCTCAGTCAAGGTTTTGCTTAAGTAATGGTCTCAATTCTGGTAACTCAAGTTCAGTGTTTATAGATAAATTCATCCTTAGGACATGTTCCCTGCTCCAGGATAACGCTTCATGTTCAAATGGTCGTCAAAAAACGATCTTGAGCTCTACTGTTCTGCTTCTAGCTTTCTTAGGGCAATTGGTACCCACACATACTGTTTCAAACACAGGTATCAAGATTTTTATACTTCTTTTTTCCTGACATACAGTTTCTAGATTAAATCATTTGGTTTAAAGTTATCAGTAAATATTGTTTCCAGGGTTACTAACATGTTTTTCCTTGTACTTGAACCTGACAGATATTAAGGGATAAAGTATGTCTGCTTTCTATGTTGTAGATATGGCTTATTCTGTCACTTGACAACTAAATTTGAATGTTAATAAGATATATTATGTACTTCTTTAATTAGATCTGTATTGTTAACCAGATGTGTATAGTCTCTCTGAGTGACTAATAACCATATATAGAAGCCAAATTGGAGTTTAAAAGGATAACCAATGTTTTGGTTTCTGCACCTAGGTCAAAAGGTCACAGGAGATGATGGGACACTTCTAGCTTCCAGCCTTTGGTAAGTTACCTGTGTCCTTGACCAGGGAGGAGATGGATACCTGGAGATGGACTTCAAGTCAGTGACTTGAAGAGAGTCACAATAAATGCTTCAAAAGGAAGACACAATGCTGAGAGTCATAGAGCTCTTCATAGGTTCCTAAGCATCTCTGCTACATAGCCATTACTGACCTCTACAACACAATACATAGTTAATTTTGACTGCCTACATGGTCTTAAGCAGGCATTAAGAGAATATAACCACACAATTTCACAATATAAATAAATATTCAGACTAATAGGCTCCCCTGTCTGATACTAGCTTACAATACTAAACTCTTACATTAACTCATGACTTCTGTCTCTGCCTGGCCCTGATTAATCAGCTAATGTTTGCCTTAAAATAAAAAGATCTAATAACTGCTCCAGACCTGACAGCCTTTCCAGAAATGAAATAGATTCATCACACCAGAGTCAAGAGGACAATGTTCTCAGCTAATTGTGACATCTGACAAGTATCAGGGACCCAAAGAGTCTCTTCAGGGTCATGCACCAAAGGACACCTGTCCCACTGAGAGGGAGACTATAGCCAGGCCCTAGCCACTCCAGACACTGACTAGTCTGCACATGGCAAAATCTTGAGGAGTCTTCAGCCCTGTTCCAGTGGCAATCCTGGAAGCTGACTGGTATAAAAATAGCAGAAGCCTGAGAAATTTGACATGGGATGCTGGGGAAAATGGAAATGTTATCCGCCAGTCCCACTGGAACAAAAAACAGTTCTAACCATGTTCCTGATGGGTTTGCTATGCTTGATTAGGGAAACTATCTGCTTCTGATAACAGCTTGTGCCCTATTAAGCTCTAGAAGTCAGGGGCAGGCACATGGTGAAAATCCTTCCTTCTTTTATTTTCTGGCCCCTCCGGATGCTCTTCATGGTTCTTCTGTTTGGTCCTTATATTCTCCATATGATTGTAGTTTGTGTCCTCTCAATTAAAATCTGTAAAATTCCAAATACTCCTTTAGGGATATCAGAGGATTAAGATATGTGGTAATACCAAATTAGGTGATATCTTTTTTTGTTGTTTGTTGTTTGTTTGTTTTCTGAGGTAGGGTCTCACACTAGCTCATGCTGACCTGGAATTCACTATGTAGTCTTCAGGTGGCCTTGAATTCTTGGCAATCCTCCTAGCTCTGCCTCCTGAGTGCTGGCATTAAAAGATGTGCCACCATGCCCAGCTTTAAAATAGGTGATATCTTTTGATAAAATCTACAAAAGACATCAAAAGAGGAGAATGTAGTAGAAGAAATTTAACAAAGAAACCAGACCCATATATCCTCTGTAACACAGCCTTGACCTGGGAGACAGCATGACCCTACTTATCTATGCAGCTGCACCCTGCTTGGATCTGGTTAGTGCAGTCACAGGCACAGATACCCATGAACAAACAGCTTTCCTTTTACATTTTTACTTTCTTCTAAAAAAAATTTTAACCTATTTATTTGAGAGAGAGAGATACAGAAACAGGCAATATGAACTCCAGATGCATGCGCCCCCTTGTGCATCTGGCTTATGTGGGTTCTAGGGAGTCGAACCTGGGTCCTTTGGCTTTTCAGGCAAGTGCCTTAACCACTAGGCCATTTCTCCAGCCCTACATTTGTACTTTCTTATCACTGACTTATTGCTAAGGAATTTTCTGAAACTATTAGCCATCAGAGCTCAGTACTCAAGCTTTGGAAGTTATTACCCTGAGTCCTTGTCATCATGGATAAATTTTCTGATTCTCCATTCTAGTGCCATGTCACTGTGGGTTGGTTTTCTGTAACAAGCCCTCACCCTGTGGTTGTTGGAGGAGCATCCAAAGAGTAAGCTTTTTTTTTTTTTTTAAAGAATTTTTTTATTTATTAGAGAGAGAGGGAGGAACAAATAGAGAGAATGGGCACACCAGGGCCTCTAGCTACTACTAATGAACTCCAGAACTTGAGCTGGGGTCCTTAGGCTTCACAGGCAAGTGCTTAACTGCTAAGCCATCTCTCCAGTCCCCAAGGAGTAATCTTGACATGGAGTCTCTTGACATTGAGGGTTCCATCTTTCTATAAATAACCCCTCTCCATGCTCTGTAAGTGTAGCAGACAGATTCAGGTTCACTGAGATGAACTTCCAGACCAGGCACAGTTATGGAGGAAGGTATTTATTGAAGCTTACAGATCCAGGGGAAGTTCCATAATGACAGAAGAAGCTGGCCTGCCTTCAGAGGCCCAAGCAGACAGAGAGAGAAGCACAAGCCTAAAGGTCAAAAGCCACAGCACACTTCAGGAACTCCCGCTAGGCACACTTTGCATATCTTTAGATTGAAATCAGAAACCCACCACCACACCTTAAGATCACCCAGTGACATTGCCTCCAGCAGGTGGCTACAGATGCAAACTATAAACAAACAACTGAATATATTGGGGCCATCTATTCTATTCAAACCACCACAGTAAGTAACCCCAGTAAACTCATGGGTTCACCAAACTGGTATTGGTATAATTGTACTTTGGTCTGTCATTTGAACCATAGCTGGGGTGAAGACTTGTGTTCATGGGGAAAAGTTTCCTGGGACAGTGGCTCTTGTCATAACATAAGCAGGGTAAACAGCTAGTGTAGGAACTACTGTTCCAGTGGTCAGAAGGTCTGACAAGAGGGGCAGTGGCAGATACGTAGGGTCTAGAGATGATCACCCAGTCTGGTGTTCTAGGCCGACCACAACCTTTTTTTCTCCTCAGAGTATTGGGAACATAAAACCAGCCTCTTGTTACTCACTAAGCCTGCTGGTAGTTCTTGGACAATTCAGGATTGAGGAAGTGAATGTCAAGTAGGACTGTCATGTTTAGCAGTTAATCAAACTATCAATCAACTGATCAATATCAACAAATAGGTTTTATGTTAAGTATGTTTTATGAAGTTTTAATTTCAAGTTCAGTAGGATTACTTGTATTTTACCTGTTAATATCTGATCAAGAATTACTGAATTCCTTAATCTTTTGTCAAGTGAAGTTTCAAATAGGGCTCACACCTTTTAATAAGTCAAAGTAGATGTTAAGCAGTATTTTTCTCTATTATCTTACCTCATCTGTGACTACCACTATTCTTGCACTTAGCACTCTAAGACCAGATTTTTCTCAACTTCACTTGAACTGTTGTCCACATTCCTTCTCTTTTTCAGTTTTCCTTTCAACTAATAGGTTGGGTCTCCTCTTCGCCACACTTAACCCAGCTCTTTGTAAAACTTCCTGGGAAGTTTCAAGTAGGGGAAATAAAATTTAAGGTACAGAGATATGAAAAGCAGCCTTTTGGAGCTTCCCTTATCTGAGTAGAGGTGTAGCCTTCCAAGGGTTGACGCTGCTACACACCCAACACCAGTAGCACCAGGATGAGAAGTGGTGTAGACGAACTATCAACCCTTCTTCTTTTCTACTTTTTTTGTTTTTTGAGATATGGTTTCACTTTAGCCTAGGCCGACCTGGAATTCACTATGTAATCTTAGGGTGGCCTTGAACTCACAGTGATCCTCCTACCTCTGCCTCCTGAGTGCCGCCGGGATTAAAGATGTGCACCACCATGCCCAGCTTCTACTATGTATTTGTATAGTATTGCTTTATATGAAAGCCTTTTCTCATCCCTCCCTTTCTCGTATGTTTTTTTTTTTATAAACGTAAGTCTCTAGCATTGTCCAAATGCTTGCTTCTGCATGCATGTGTGTGTGTATACATACATATATATATATATATATATATATATATATATATCTTGCCTGTTCTTTTAATCTGTAGTCAGTAAATTTATAATCCTCCTTATCACAAGACCTAAGCTGGTAGAGGAAGAATATTTTTCCAATACAATATAGTTTCAAATCATTTTAAAGCACTTATAAACATATGTTGGCCAACTGAACTTCTGCTTCTTCATTTCTTTTTTTCTTTTTCTTTTTTTTTTTTTTTGAGAGCTGCCTGTTCACTTTCTTAGCCAGTTACTGATGGTCAGTTTGGGGGTGTTGTGTATTGGATATTTTGAGTTATTTATGTTATTGATTGCAACCTTTTGTCTAAAGTGTAGCTGGTATGTTTATTCACATTATCTTAAGGTTTATGTTCACTCTGCCAATAGGCAATTTACTTTGTAGAAACCATGCAGGGTGAGACATGTTGGTCTCACTTCATTCTTCTGCAGGTGGATCTCCAGCTTTGCCAGCACCATTCCCAGAACAAGCTGTCTTTTCCCAGTGTATGTCCTGATGCCTGTGGGAAATTGGGTGATGGCTGTAGAGGTTCATTCTGGATCATCTCTTGTATTTCATTGGTCTGTCTTGTCTATATTCATTTCCAGACTGGCTTCATCTTTATCATACTATAATATAATTTCAGTTCAGAAATTGTGATACCTTTGGCCTCATTTTGTCTGCTGCATCTATTCATGGCCTTTTGCATTTCCATGTGAACTGTTGGATTGTTTTATTTCCTTTTCTTTCTAGTTCTAGAAGAATGTCCTTGGAACCATGATGAGAATGACATTGATAAAATTCAGTAGCTTTCACATATGCCAGCAATGAACTTGCTGAGAAAATGAAGAATAATGTTCCATTCATAGACATCCTAAACAAATAAAGTTGTTAGAAATAATCCTCACCAGGGATATGAAAGGTTTCTACAAAAAGAATGACATGGGCCAAAGAGATAGCTCAATGGTTAAGGCATTTTCCTGCAAAACCTAACCACTTGACTTAGATTCCTCAGTACCCACATAAAACCAGATGCACAAAGTGACACATATGTCTGGAGTTTGTTTCCAGCAACTAGAAGCCATGATGCACCCATTCTTTCTGTCTCCCTCTGCTTACAAATAAATAAATGAATAAATGAATAAATAAATAAATAAATAAATAAATAAATAAATTTTGTACATAAAAGAAGCCAGGCATGGTGGCACATGCCTTTAATCCCAGCACTTGGGAGGCAAATGTAAGAGGATAGCTGTGAGTTTGAGGCCAGCATGAGACTACAGAGTGAATTCCAGGTCAGCCTGGGCTACAGGGAGACCCTACCTTGAAAAATGAAAAAAAAAAAAAAGGAAAAATAAATAAAATGACATACCAGACTAGAGAGAGATCTTCCATGCTCCTGAATGGAAAGTATTGACATTGTGACACTGGTTGTGTTCCTAAAAGCAAGGTTCAGATTGGGAAGAATTTCCAGTGACATTTGATGGGACACAGGAGTGCTTTGCAGTTCAGATTTACCAGGCAGGGCCTTGAACGTGAGTAGTGAGCACCCATATCCAGGAGGAACATCCCCGCTATCTCAGGTGAGGGCGGCTCCTACCCAGGAGCTTTTGTGCGTAGTGTTGCTTGGTAACCAGGGTTCCTAACCATTGTGACACCTGTCAGCCTTCCCTGTTGGAGACCTCAGGGCTGGAGAGTCTTGGTTTTCAGGAAGACCTAATATTTGGAGGTGGAGGGAGAAAAGCAGAGGAAGAGGAAGAGGAGGGGCTGTGAGGTCCGCAGGTTCCTCTTCCTTAAAGAAGGTCTTTAGCCACAAGCGTGTAAAACAAGACGCCCTTGAGCTCCTGCAATGGCCAACCAAGGAGGCTCACAGAGGTTTTGTCAGCTCCTGAAAAGAGACATCCCAGGCAGCAACACCCATAGAGACCTGTGGGGAAGACTCCCTGTGCTGCCGCCACGAGTGTGAAGGATGCAGGGCAGCTGTGGGCCATGATCACGCTGCGGCCAGACCTCATGAACCACAGGGAAGGTAAGAGGCTCACTGGGGACCAAGGCTTGACGGGCACCAAGGAGGTCTGGGTAACCAGTGTGCTTTCTTCCCACCCAGCCTCCACGCCAAGGACCTGCACACCTAGGATGGGTCCTGAGCTGCCAACTAATGTCAATGTTCACATTATAGAGCACTATTTAATTTTTAAAAATTTTTATTTATTTATTTGAGAGCGACAGACAGACAGAAAGAGGCAGAGACACAGAGAGAGAATGGGCGCGCCAGGACCTCCAGCCACTGCAAATGAACTCCAGATGCGTGCGCACCCTTGTGCATCTGGCTAACGTGGGACCTGGGGAATCCAGCCTCCAACCGGGGTCCTTAGGCTTCACAGGCAAGCGTTTAACTGCTAAATCACCTCTCCAGTCCTAGAGCACTATTTAAAAGTGATTTGTGCAACTAATTAAGTTGAGTATTAGTCTCAAAATTTCAAAGGTCCTGCTATATACTGTACAGTGCATGAAAGACAAGGAATGGTATTCATTCCTCCTCCTCCTCTTCCTGCTTTGCTTTGTAGAAACTTTTAAAATTTCATGTCATCCCACTTAATGATTGCTGTGACTTATCTGTGCCTTATATTTTGTAGTGTTTGTCAACTTATCTGCACAAATATCTGATTGTGTGTGTATGCAGTTATAATCCTTTTATTTTCTTGTTGCATTGTTTCCTATTCCAGTATCTTTGCCACTGAATGCTTTTGCTCTGTGACTGATTTGTGATCTCTGAGTGTAGGCATTCTTATTTGCTTCTAGATTCCATTTGAGTGAATTTTTTGTGTCCTTTCACTTTCAGCCTGGGTATGTCTTCGCTGGTGAGGTATGTTTCTTCTAGGAAATAGGCAGCTGGATCTTGTGTAGTAATCTATGATGTCAGTTTACATCTTTAATTATAGAATTGGGACAATTTACTTTCAGAGTTATTGTTGAAAGGTATGTGCTAATTCTTTCCACTTTTCTTTTCTTTTTTTAAATATTTCTTTTTATTCATTAGAGACAGAGAAGGAGAGAGAAAGAGAGAGAGAGAGAATGTGTGTGTATGTGTGTGTGTGTGAGAGAGAGAGAAATAAAAAGAGAGAGAGAATGGGCATGCCAGGTCCTCCAGTCACTGCAAACAAACTCCAGATGCATGTTCCACTATGTGCATCTAGCTTACATGGGACAAGGAGAATTGAAGCTGGGTCCTTAGGCTTCACAGGCATGCACCTTAACTCCTAAGCCATCTCTCCAGGACCCATTTTTCTTTTTTTAAACATTTTATTTATTTTTGTGTGTTTGTACAAAAATGTTTTGTGTGTATATGGGGGACAGGTGTGCCATGGCATATGCATGAAAGTCAAAGGACCACTTTTGAGTCCGTCCTCCCCATCCACCTCACCTGAGGTGGGGTTTCTCTGGACCTTTCTCTGTGGCTATTCTTTTTGCTGTGCTTACCAAGAGCTTTTGGGAAATCCTCCTGTCTCAGCCTCCCATATCATGATCAGCATGCTAGGAGCTTTTGATCTGGGGTCTGAGGTTTGACTTCTGGCACTCAAACTTGAATGGCAAGCACTTTACCCACAGAAGCACTGCCCTAGGCTCACTCATTTTGTTGTTTTTCTAATGATTGATTCTTTCCTAATTCTTTAAAAATTTTTTTTGTTCATTTTATTTATTTACTTATTTGAGAACGACAGACAGAGAGAGGAAGAGGCAGAGAGAGAGAGAGAGAGAGAGGGAGAGAGAGAGCATGCCAGGGCCTTTAGCCACTGCAAATGGACTCCAGACTCATGCACCCCTTTGTGCATACAGCTAATGTGGGTCCTGGGGAATCGGGCCTCAAACTGGGGTCCCTAGGCTTCACAGGCAAGAGCTTAACTGCTAAGCCATCTCTCCAGCCCTCTTTCCTAATTCTTGTTTGCTTATCTACTCTTCTTGGATTTCTTCTTTCCAGAGCTTACAGTTATATTTATATCCCTTTTCTCTGTGTAGTGTTCCTTTATGCCTCACTAGAATGGTGGCTAGTTCATCCTTATCTTGGATAGGTCTTTATTTTTTCTTTCATTCAGAGGGCTAACTTTATGGGACATGGTAACTGAAACTGGCAGTTATTTTCTTACAAGGCTTAAAATACATTCTATGATCTTCTAATATTTAGAGTTTCTGTGAAGAAAAACACTAATATTCTAATAGGTTTGTCTTTATAATTGTGTTGGTGCTTCTTTCTTACAGCTTTCAATATTCTTTGTATTTGTCCTTTTTTTTTTAAGTGTACGGAAGGTGACAGTGTTATTTTCTGGTCATGTCTGTTTGGGGTTCTAAATGCCTTCTCTATCTAGATGCCCATCTTTTCCAATATTTTAACCGAGTAAGTTTTGGTGCCATCTAGGGTGATGGATTCATTTTCTCTGTCTAGTAAAAATTAAATGGCAGGGAAATGTTTGAAATAATAAAGTTTATTTATTTTAGAGTAAGAGGAAATGAAAGCAGAAAGAGCAGGCTCCTCTGAGACTGGGGGATTTCCAGAAGCTGGAAGATCCACAGTCTCAATGGGAAATGAACTTTTATTGAATGAGGGAAGCCATTCCACCCAGAATCCATGATTGGTCAGCTTAGTTGAAAGTGAAGGCACTGGTTGGTCCATGCTGCATTCAGTACAGTGCAAGTCCAAGAAAGGCTGCTGATCCAGCCTGCAGGGGGAAAAATTCACTCAGGCCAGAAAGAAGGAGGAAGTGAGGCCACCCCCTTCACCATCTTGGGTTAGAATATAGCCACCTACCAAAGGCCCTTTCTCCTTGTCTGCCTAGCCAAGGAAACTAGTTCCATATACTATTAAGTTTATTTTGCCTTTTTATCACATACCTTAGCACTTTTTTTCTACACCAAATACATGTACATTTGATTTTTTAATTGTATTCCAGAGGTCTTACATGTTCTATTTATAATTATTTTTTTCTTGATTATTGCCAGAATGCTCCAATTCATCAACCTGTCTTCATGCCCTAAAACTTCTTCTTGATCTAGTCTATTGTTGATGGTTTCCGCTGGCACTGTGGTGACTGCCAAGTAGGGGAACCAGCTTTCAAAAAGATGGTGGAGCATGGAGCAGCAGTTTCCTGCTTGTGCCCCGTCTACTACTGGAGAAGGACGCTGCTCCCAGGTCATCATAGCAGTCAGGCTTTATTAAAAAAAGTTTTTTAATTTTTTTTAATTTATCTAGGAGAGGCAGATATGGAGAGATAATGGGAATGCCAGGGCCTCAAGCTGCTGCAAACGAACTACAGGCACATGTGCCATCTTGGGCATTTGGCTTACATGGGTCCTGGGGAGTTGAACCTGAGTCCTTTGGCTTTACAGGCAAGTACCTTAACCACTAAGCAATCTCTCCAGCCCCAGCAGTCAGTTTTTATGTGGAGCTGCCTGTTCAGATCACAACTGGGGAGAGGCACCAGTCCTTTCTGGTCTCACTGACAGAGATTAGGATCCTGCAAGGCAGCCTTCTTTTGTACGCAGTTAGTGAGGGAAGACCAAAAAGAACATAGATGTCAGCCTGACCTGGAGAGACTAAAAGCATTCCAGACTGAGCCTAAACCTGACTCATTTAGATGGTGATCAGGGCAGCCCTATGTCTTACTTCCTGGTTCTTCCTCTAGGAATTTTCTGTGGGCCTTTTTCCTGCCAGAAGGTTCATTCTGGGTCTGCACTCTTCCTCCTGTTAGGTCAGGACAAGTGGAGTCACCAAAGACAGCAGGATGGCAACCAACATAAGGAATTGAGTCATCTACATTCTTCAAGAAACCACCCAGCCATTATCCCTTCCTTGCCTAACAATGCCCCAGGTCTTGGTTTCCTGCCCCCTTATCTCCCAGGTCACCTGGTCACTGTTCTGGTCTCACACCCTAGCTATTTGAAATGGTTAATGTAAAGAACAAAGGACTTCTTTTCCCTTCCTCACCTTCCCCCAGCTGAAGAGCTCTATATAGAGCACTATCTGTAATCTCAAAGTTGGCTGTGCTCTGCTCTTGAGAGTCAGTCCTGGCAGCTCATGTTTTTCCTGAATAAAAGCTTCTGTCTTTGCCTCAGAGTGGTCTCCGTGGTCTTGGTCACTTCTGAACTTACATCCCCTGGCCTACCAACCAGGGTCCTCTATATGCATTTAAACTTAAAGCTCATCTTAACTCAATGCCTGTGATAGTTTGAATGTATGTCCCCCCAGTAGGCTAAAGTGTTAAAAAAAAAAAAAAAAGTGGGCTGGAGAGATGGCTTAGCAGTTAAGCGCTTGCCTGTGAGGCCTAAGGACCCCGGTTCGAGGCTCGATTCCCCAGGTCCCACGTTAGCCAGATGCACAAGGGGGCACACGCGTCTGGAGTTCATTTGCAGAGGCTGGAAGCCCTGGCACACCCATTCTCTCTCTCTCCCTCTATCTGTCTTTCTCTCTGTGTCTGTCGCTCTCAAATAAATAAATAAAAAATTAAAAAAAAAAAAAGAGCTTGTCTCCAGTTGCCTGGCTGGAGGAGGTGTCACTGGGGGCAGATCTGATTTCTAGTTTAAATTTATGCAGAATGCTATGCTCTGCCTGGGCTTCCTTGTTTGCAGCCAGCATGTGCTTACTCTTAGCGGTGCTGGTGGTAGTTTTTCCCTCTGTGTTGGTTTGTAAAAGGGGGCCAGCCTTTGTCACTATTATGGAACTTCTCCTAGTTCTGTAAACTTTAAATAAATCTCCTCCTCCCATAAACTAGAAGCAGGATATTCCTGTTTTAAAGACTAGAAATGTCAGTGTATGGAGTTGAAGATGGACTGTGGTTTGTAGTGGAGACCTGAAGATGTTTTGGATATACCAGAACTGTGCAAGGGCACTGCTGGCTCATAATGAAAGTTTTCCCTGGCTACTCAGCTCAGCTGAAGGAGTGCAATTGGAAAATCCAGACTGTTACTGTTTATGATGTTGGACTTGAACTGCAGATGTTTGACGTTTACCTAATGGCTATTGAGTTTGCATTGGTCTAATCTCTCCTTGTTATGCCTTACAGCAAGGGAAATGTTTGTTCTATGCCATTAAATGTTGAAAGTATATAACTTGCTTGTTTTTATGGGACTTACAATTAAGAGACAGTCTCAGATCTCAGATGAGACTTTGGAACAGTCTCTAAATTGGTAAAAATACTTTTGAAGTTGGACTGAATACAATTTACAATGTGAGATGGTCATGAGTCTGTTGGTTGCCAGGGGTGTGGAATGTGATAGTTAGAATGTGTGGGCCTTAATATACTAAATATTTTTTTTAAGCTTGTTTCCAGCTTCCTGGCTGGAGGAGGTGGCACTGAGGGTGGATCTGATTTCTAGTCTAAAGTTATGCAGGGTTCTTTACCTCTGCCTGGGGTTCCCTGCTGTTTGCTACCAGAGTGTGTTTGCTTTTGGTGTTGCTGCTGGTGGTTTTCTCTCTCTGCTTGGATCTGTGAAATGGGGCCACCATTTTTGCCACTGTGGAACTGCCCCTGGTTCTATAAACTTCAAATAAATCCCTTCCTCCCATAAACTGTGTCTGGTTTGGAAGTTGATCCCAACAGCAAGGAGTTAACTATGACACTGCCTAATTTATGCTCTCAAAATTATAAGAAAACCTAATCCAAGTCACCTGTGGATTACCTGCTTCACACCCCTCTGAATTTGGCAACTCTCTATTTCACTTTCTCTCCAAAAATAAATCTTGTTTAACTTGCCCTTCTGTTGAGTTTTTATTAATAAATTCTTTTCAAATTGTAAGACATGAACTCAGAGCCACTGGATTGAGTGTCTCCATTGCTCTCAAAACTGGTAACATCACCATGTCAAGGGCCCCTTCTCCTAGTGTCTGCCTAGCCAAGGAAGCTGTCTAGCTCCTATAGTGCCCCTTTAGTTCATTCCTCAACACTTGTTTTTCTACGCCAAATAGATGTACATTTGATTTCTTAATTGTACCCCAGAGGTCTTACAGGTTCTATTTATAATTTCTTATTTTTATTTATTGCTTCACTCCCTTCTTCACAGGTGAAAAGTACTTGGGAGAAGGGACTACTTCACTAATGCTAGCATTATTCATGACAGATGTGGATTTCAGTCTTAATTATTTGAGATTTTGATGTATTACTTCTTCCTTTATAAAAGACATTGCCTTGTATCTAGTTTAGTTCTATTTTTGTTTTTTTCTTGTATTAAATTTTCAAGGCCCCACAACTGTGACTTCTTCGGAGAAGTACAGACAGTTGGGAAGCAGAGAGAGACACATTGTGGCAGTGCTGTGGAATGAGGTGGGGTCATGTGTGAAGGAGGTTCTGGAATCGAAACTCTAGTCATTCAAATACTCTTATTTGAATACTGACTTTTCTTTTTTTCATTCTCCCACCCTGCTGCTGATGTTCCCTGGGCTCTACCTTTACCGGAGCCACTACAATTAGACTACATTCTTACTGCCTGCTCACAACAAAGCCTGCCATGAGTGCCACATGTTTTAAGAATCAGTACCTCCATATGCCTGTGGTTTAGATCTAGAATGTTCCTTACAGGCCTATCTGTTTGAAGCCAGTCTCCAGCTGCTGGTGCTGTTTTAGGAGGCTGTGGAGCCTTTAGAATGTGGGGTCTAGCTGGACAAAGTGGATCCATTGCTGGAGTATGTGTGGCTTTGAGGCATATAGCCTCACCTACTTCCTGCCTAGGCTCTCTGTTTCCTGGTCCGCCATGAGGTGAGGAGTCCAAGCCTTCTGCTTCTATCTTCATGAGCTCTACATTCCTTTCCTGTCATAGGGGGTATACTGTTTCTAACCATGAGCCAAAATAAATCATTCCTCCCATTTATACCAGGTACTGTTGTCTTAGAGATGAGCAAAGGAATACTATTAGGGAAAACTGAGTCAGACAGAGAGAGCACCAGAGATAAAATGGGAAAATCAGAAAATTTATTTATTTTTTGTTAAATTTCTTATACCACAATACATGCATACTGATTGACAAGATCAGTTCCACTCAGGAAACAGGAAATTTTCTCTTCCTTTTGTTTTTCTTCTTAGTGAGCTTATTTTAAAGACTTCTATCTAGTAGAGAAGCTGATGGTATTATCTACTCTTCTCCTTGCCTCAGTTTCTCTTGTAGTTAGACCACACTGTGGGCCTGTCCCCTCACTTCCCTGAGAGCAAGTGAAACATGTTGTTTTACATCCTAGCCTATATGCAGTCCCATACATTTCTTCCATTTTCTTTTCTTAATTTTTAGAGAGCATGAGAGAGAGAGAGAGAGAGAGAGAGAGAGAGAGAGAGAGAGAGAGAGAAAACGAGAACGACAGAAAGAGATAGAGGAGAGATAGAAAATTGGCCTGCCAGGGCCTCAGCCACTGCAATTGAACTCCAGATTCTTGTGCCACCTAGTGAGCATGTGCGACCTTGTGCTTTCCTCACCTTTGTGTGTCTGGCTAATGTGGGATTTGGAGAGAAGAATGTGGGTCCTAAGGCTTCACAGGCAAGCGCCTTAACTGCTAAGCCATCTCTCTAGCCCTCTTCTACTTTTATCATGAGGATAGAGTCTCCATGTTACAGATGGCATTGCTTTAAAATGGAGGACAGCCAACTGGTTTACCTTTGTGTGAAACTGTTATTGACTGAAATTGGGGTTTAGTTGTTTTATAGCAGAGCCAAGCTGATCTGAGCTTTGTTTTAAAACTTGAAAGTAGTTCATGAGGATTCACCAGTTGCAGATAAGGGGACAAAATCAGATGATTAATCTGAAAGAAATCAATCAAAATTCTCTGCAATCTCTTTTCAAGTAAGACTTGTTAAAAAAAAAAAAATTAAATGCCAAACAAGTGCTATACGCACTCAAGATGATAATTAAAGTAATCGGAAGGAAATACATTTCCCACGCATAGATGTAAATGTATCCAAGAA
Source organism: Jaculus jaculus (assembly GCF_020740685.1). Lineage (NCBI taxonomy): Eukaryota > Metazoa > Chordata > Mammalia > Rodentia > Dipodidae > Jaculus > Jaculus jaculus. The sequence continues at coordinate 75,094,125 of NC_059110.1, read as the reverse complement.
CTAGGTTGTTTTCCTTCCAGTATTCTGTCCAAACTCTTAATTATACAGATTAGTAGCTCCAGCAACAGGAGGTTAAACATCTGCTTCCTAAAATGAAGCCAAAAACCTCAAAACAAATAGGCTGAATCATACTAAAAGTGAAGAGTGACATGCTAAAATTAAAAGCCTCTACCAGCATCTCATGTTTCCTCTAATAAAGCAGTGTTACATGTCAGCTCTTTCGTAACAAGGACACAGGTAGTGGGAACAAAAGAGAGGCCTTCATCATTCTTCTGTGGCCACTCTGATTTTATCCTTTTTTTCCTCAGACATATTTTATTCTTTCTACCTCTGTGAATAGTTAATAGTTTCAAACCTGTGTCCATATCTTGCTCTAATCTTTTTAAAATATATTTTTAAACTTATTTATTTATTTGAGAGAGAAAGAGAGGCAGATAGAGAGAGAATGGGCACACCAGGGCCTTCTGCCACTGCAAACAAACTCCAGACTCATGCGCCACCTTGTGAATCTGGCTTACATGGGTCCTAGGGAATTGAACCTGGGTCCATTGGTTTTGCAGGCAAGTGCCTTAACTGCTAACCTTGGTGTCCAAGTCCTTCTCTCATTGCTGTCCTCTACCTGATACCTGAAAAAGCAATATTTATTACTTTACCATATGTGATATAGGTTAAAGTCTCTTAACTTTTTTGCATGTTTTTAAGTACATCCTCAATATAATAAAGGCTACTTATGACAAACCTATAAGCAATATTATACTAAATAGGGAAAAACTGACATTTCCTCTAAACTCTGGAATGAGACAGGGGTGCCCAGTATTCCCAGTCTTATCCAATACAGTGCTCATAATTTTAGTTGTAACAATAAGAAAAGAAATTTAAAAGAGATACAAATAGGAAAGAAAGAAGTCTAATTATCCTTATTTGCAAATGGTATCCCATTCTTAAAAGACACTAATGAAAAGTTCCTCCTATATTTTCTTCCAGTAGTAGCCAGGTTTCCAGTCTTATATTGAAGTCTTTGATCCATTTCGACTTGAGTGTTGTGCATGGCGAGATGTGTGGATCAAGTTTCAATTTCCTGCATATGGTTATCCAGTTTGTCCAGCACCATTTGTCGAAGATGCTGTTTTTTTTCCAGCCTTTATTGTTAGGGCCTTTGTCAAATATCAAGTCTGGGTCCTCAATTCTATGCTGATTTTTATTACTATGGCTTTGTAATATAGCTTTAGATCAGATATGGTGATGCCTCCAGAGGTATTTCTTTTGCTGAGGAAATGCTTGGATATCCAAGGCCTTCTGCCTTTCCATATGAATTTTGAGATCATTTTTTTCTATCTCTGTGAAGAACAAGCTTGGGATTTTACTTGGAATTGCATTAAATCTATATATTGCTTTTGGTAGGATTGCCATTTTCAGAATATCAATTCTGCCTATCCAGGAGCATGGGACGTCTTTCATTTTCTTAAGTCCTCAATTTCTTTTTTGAGTGTTTTTATGTTTTCATTGTATAGATTTTTTCCTCATTGATTAACGTGATTCCAAGGTATTTTTTGTTGTTGTTGTTGTTGGTATTGAAAATGGGACCATGTCCCTTATTTATTTCTCTGTATCTTTGTCGTTTGCATATAGAAAGGCTACTGATTTTTGAATATTGATTTTGTATCCTGCTACTTTGCTAAAGGAGTTAATCACCTTTAAGAGTTTTGGGATGGAGTCTCTCAGGTCTCTTATGTATAATGTCATCTGCAAATAGTGCTAACTTAATTTCTTCCTGTCCAAATTGCATCCCTTTTATTTCTTTCTCCTGTCTTATTGCTTGAGCTAGGACTTCCAGTACTATATTGAAGAGCAGAGGTGAGAGTGGACACCCCTGTCTTGTTCCTGATCTAAATGGGAATTCCTCCAGTCTCTCTCTGTTAAGTATTACCTAGGCTTTAGGAGCTTTGTAAGTAGCCTTTATTATGTTAAGATATGAACCAACCATAGCAATTTTCTCCAATGTTTTGATCATGAAGTGATGTTATATTTTGTCAAATGCCTTTTCTGCATCTATCGAAATGATCATGTGGTTTTTGTTTAGCCTTTTTTATGTGGTGTATTACATTGACAGATTTCCATATGTTGAACCACCCCTGCATTCTTGGGATGAAGCCCACATGATCAAGTTGGATAATGGATTTGATGTGTTGTTGGATTTGGTTTGCAAGGATTTTGTTCATGATCTTTGCAGAGTTGATAATAGCTAGTCAAGAATACCATCCATCTTCTGGCCTTATTCAATCTGTGCAGAAGGATATAAATTGAACAATAAAAATTTTCATTTTAGCTTTGTGTGGTGGTTTGATTCAGGTGTCTCCATAAACTTAGGTGTTCTGGATGCTACTTTCCCCAGCTGATGCCAATTGGAAATTAAAGCATCCTGGAGGCAGTGCATTGTTGTCCATGACTGGCTTTTCTAAGAATGAGAGGACCCACATCTCTCTTCATCTCTTATAAGGGTTTGTTTGCCTCTGAGAAGCAGATGTGCTGCTGCACAGCACATGAGGGAAGGTGTTTGTTCTCTGTCCCAAACATTTGCTGATACACTTCTGGCTCCCTGAAATAAGTACAATAAAGTTCTACCTTGTTTCATACCCATTTGATTTCTACGATGCGTATGATACCTTATAAAAATTATATTTGTTGCTATCTCAGAAGCTTTCATCTTCTTTCTGACTGCTGTTGGCATTTATTATCTTTGAGTAGTTAGCATATACTGAATATGTTTAGACATTGAGTATAATGTGGTTGGAAGTATGCTATCATCTTGTGTTGCCTTTAAGACCTGATCACACTAATATTTGGTATGTTATACCTAGTCTTGCTAAGCAGGGAACAATAAAATGAATCCTTGGTTTCTTCAAAAAAGACTGAGGTAAATGAAATTGGTTGGGTGGGAGTGCTGCATTAGTTGTATTGGGCCAGACTTTTCCAGAACATTAGGACCCAGTGAGAAACCTGTCTGTCTATCTCTGTGTCTGTCTTGTCATCACTATACCATCATTATTATCTATCACCTATTTACTCTCTCTCAATTTATATATCTTTACCTATGAGATTTATTTTCAAGAGCTGGTGCAAATATTAGGAAGTCAAGGTCAGAGTCAAGGTTGTGGTCTTGTGTTTGAAGCCTGGAAACTTGGACAGAATCTGTTACATTCTAAGTACAGAATTCTTTCTTTGGGGAGTCTCAGTGTTTACTACTAAGACTTTCAACTAATTGGATGAGACCTACTTACATTATGGGGTGTAATCTACTTTATCTAAATACAACCAATTATAGCTGTTTATCACATCTATAAGTATCTTTATAGCAACAGCCAGACTAATGTCAGATAAAATAACTGGGCACCCACATTCTAACCAAGTAGACACATAAAATCAGCTATAGTAATTAGTTACATATTTTCTTTGCTTCAGATGAGTTCAAACCACATAAACATTATACATTTTTCCATGGAATAAGCAACTTAAAGTGGCATTTGCTGGGCTGGAGAGATGGCTTAGAGGTTAAGCGCTTGCCTGTGAAGCCTAAGGACCCCGGTTCGAGGCTCGGTTCCCCAGGTCCCACGTTAGCCAGATGCACAAGGGGGCGCACGCGTCTGGAGTTCGTTTGCAGAGGCTGGAAGCCCTGGCGCGCCCATTCTCTCTCTCTCCATCTGTCTTTCTCTCTGTGTCTGTCGCTCTCAAATAAATAAATAAATAAATAATTTAAAAAAAAGTGACATTTGCTCTGATTATGATACAATTTAAGAAGGACCCCAATGTCTTACTTATTTCCAGCCCATCTGTCCCCATAAACAACAAATTCTGTATCTATGAGTATAACTTTCTTTCAGAAAAGGGTATAAAAATATATAGAGAATACATAGGTCTCCATATTTCCAGCCTTCCTTCTTTTCTTTTATTATCCACCTAACCAAAGAAATTGACCTTTTTAAAAGATACATCTGGTGCTAATAGTTCTCTATTTAAATAAGAGAATCCATCTCCTCTTGGCACAATTCTAGCAAAAGGAAAAAGGTATTTTGGAACATTTGAACAAATTTTATGTAAAATTTGCACCTGCTTGCTGACCTTTGCTGATCATTGATGTTGATCAAATGAATTAATAACTTTTAAATATCAAGTTCTACCTCCCTTATGCAACTAAAAATAGTTTATTGGTATGAAGTTCACACAACATATATTATTTTTGAGTGTACAATTCATTAGCATTCGGTACCATTGAGGTACTGTACAATTACTTCTATATAGTTCCAAAATATTTCCATCACTCCAAACTAAGCCACCTAACTCTTAGGCAATTTCTCCTTATTCTCTTTCTCTAGCCTCTGGGAAATATCAGTCTTTGTTCTGTCTCTATAGCTTTATCTAGTTTAGATCTTTCATATAAATGGAATCATATACTACATGAAAAGTTGTGTCTGACTTCATTCACTTAGCATAATGTTTTGGAGGTTCATTTACATCATGACATATAACAGTACTTCCTTCCTTTCTATGATTCAGTGACATCCTGTTTTATGTATATACCACAGTTTTCATCCATTTATCCACTGATGAGCATTTGGGCTGCTCCCACACTTCAGCTGTTGTGAACAGTGCTGCTATAAGTGGGAATATACATGTTCTTTTTTGAGCACATGCTTTCATTTCTTTTGGATATATACCTAGGAGTATAATTGCAGGACTCCATGGTAATTCTTGATTTAACTTTTGAAGAATTGCCAAACCATTTTCCACAGTGGCTGAACCATTACACTTCCACCAACAATACAAGAGAACTCCAATTTTTCACTTCCTCACCATGAAAAAATTTCTTTTTAAATCTTATTTTTGTAGGCATCCTAGTAGGTGGGAAGTGGTACTTCACTGTGGCTTTTACATGTTCCCTCAATGGCAAATGATGCTGTGCATTTTTCTAGTATACTGGTGTAATTCTAGTATTGTGATTTCACCCAAGGTCTTGGACACATGGTGGTTTCTTACCTGGTGTGGCATAGCAGAGGTCACAGTTATGGCAAGTTACTGACTCCCTCAACCTTTGGGGACAGCTGAGGGAGAACTTGGATAGTTTGAGTCCCTCTGGTCTACTATCTGAGGCAGACTTAGCCAACTTCTCCAGTGGACCATGTGACTTTTGAGGAGGGATTTTTATTTGTGCTGGTATATGAATGGGAAATACTGACTTATGAGGATGCAGAAAATGTTATTTTTTCCATCTGCTTTGGTTAATTCAACAACAAACTGACTCTGAGCTGTTTAACAATATGGACATTTCTGTAACTTTACCCCCAGAAATCATAACAGAGCTTTCTGAAAAATCCCCTAAGAATAGCTATTCTTGGGCTATGTTCTGTAAACATAGCCTTATGTAAATAGAATTAGAAAAGGCTGATGATATAATAATGGTTACAAATTACTTATAGAATTTCAGTGTTCAGTATGGTCATATATTACATATATACATGTATGGATGTATGTATGTAGCCACCCAAGACAATCTATGGTCAATGAAATCTAGAACATAAAACAAGGAAGATAATATTGGTATCTCACACAATGAACTGTTGCAAATTGCATTTTTTTTACACAAAAGCCAACCAACCATCACCAGCAACCTTTTAACTCAACCTTGCATGGTGCCCCTCAAAATTCAGAGCCCAGGGCTAAAGATTACTTAGCTTTTGCTTACCTGCAAAGCCTTAGCAGCCAGGTTTGACTCCCCAAAACCCATGTAAACTAGGTGCAAGGTCACATATATTCACAAGGTGGTGCACATGTCTGGAGTTCAATTACAGGGACTGGAGGCCCTGGCACACCAGTTCTCTCTTTCTCTCTCTCTCAACCTCTCTCACTCTCATTAAGAAAAAAACAAGGCCACTCTGTTGGGCTTGCCTCAAAAAAAATTTTTTTTTTCTAGAGCTAGAGAGATGGCTTAGCAGTTAAGGTGCTTGCCTGAGAAGCCTAAGAACTCATGTTCAAATCTCCAGGTCCCATGTAAGCAGATGCACAATAATGCAAGCACACAGTCACACATGTGCACGGGGGGGGGCTGCACATGTCTGAAGTTCATTTGCAGTGGCTAAAGGCCCTGGTGCGCCCATTCTATTTGTCTCTCTCTCTCAAATAAATAAAAAATTTTTTATAAAGAAAATAATAATAATAATGACAGCTAGGCTTAGTGGTACAGGCCTATAATCCCAGCTATTCAGGAAGCTGAGGTGGGAGGATCACAAGTGTAAGGCTTTCTTGGGCTACAGAGTGAGTTCAAGGTCAGTCTTGGCAATTTAGTGAGACTCTATCAAAAAGTCAAAAAATAAAGGACTGTGGGGCTGGAGAGATGGCTTAGTAGATAGGGCACGTGCCTGTATAGCCTAAGGACTTATGTTCAACTCTCCAGATCCCATATAAGCCAGACACATAAGGTGATACAAGCATGCAAGGTCACACATGTGCCCAAGATGGAGCACACATGTGTAGTTCAACTGCAGTGGTTGGAGGTCTTAGTATGCCAGTTCTCTTTGTCTTTCATAAAAATTAAAAATAAATAAAGGCCTGGGGATGTTGCTCAGCTGTGACGTGCTTATCTAGCATAAATGAGGCCCTATGTTCAATCACCAGTTCCAAAAACCAGCAACAAAACCCAGCCATTTATATTTATGACATATGATATGATTTGGATGTGAATACACCTCACAGTCATCTCATGTGTTTAACGCTTGGTTGCCAGCTGATGCTGCTATTTGGAAAGTTGTAGAACCTTTCAGGAATTGGGTAAATAGAGGAAATGAGTATCTTAGGGACAGGTCTCCAGGTTTATAATCTGGATCCTGCTTCTTGATGCAACTCTGCTTCCTGATCTGCCCAGCTGTGAGCAGGCTCCATCATCATGCTTCCCCACAAAGATGGAGTTTCACAAAGATGAGAAAGTAAACAGGACATTATGATATATGTGTAAATATTCACATAAATTAATGACATGATTTATTCATTTAAGTAAATGAACATTTTCATCTGACATAGCTATGTTTGGTTTTGTGGTGAGAAGCCTAAAGTTTACTCTCTGCAAATTTTTGATATTCAATACAGAATTATTAATTATATCCCTCATGGTATATATTGGTTTTTTTGATTTGTTCATCCTACATAGCCAACTCTATCCTCTGACCTTCCCTTGTCCCCTACCTTCAGGCCATTAGTAGCCATCATTCTACTTTGTATTTCCACATGTTCATATTTTTTAGATTTCACATGTAAGTAAGAACATACAGTATTTTTTCCCATCTGACCTACTTCAGTTAGCATGATGTCTTCCTTAGGTTTTCGTTAAGGCTGAGTAATGCTCCATTGTGTGTATGTGAGTGTGCTTGTGTCACATTTTCTTCATCCATTCACAAGTCAGTGGTTGTTGCCACATCTTGTCTAGAGCAGATAATGTCGCAGTGGCTGTAGAAGCACAGAATTCTCTTTGTAGTACGAATTTCATTTCCTTCAAGTATATATCCAGTGGCAGAATTACTGGAGCACATGCTAGGTCTGTTTTTAATTTGTTGACTTTAATTTTAGAAGGATATCTCTCTTAGCTGTATAGCATGTAGAGGACAGGACGAAGTCTGAACAACCAACTGGGAAGCTGCTGAGAGATGCAAGAGAGATGAGGTGGCAGAGATGAGGCAGAGGCAGCAGGCTGGAGCAGAGCACTCAGACCCTGGAAGGATGATGCAGGCACTCAGCTATGGCACGTTGCCCTGAAGCCTCTCACGTCAGTGTGCTGAGACCAGGCAGAGTTAATCAGTTCTGTGTGAACATTTATATTTTCAGAGCTAAGTGCAATTGAAAAGAATCACATCATTTTTTTTTAAAGAATTGCTGTTCTGGTCTGGAGAGAAGGCTTAGCGGTTAAGCGCTTGCCTGTGAAGCCTAAGGACCCTTGCTCGAGGCTCGATTCCCCAGGACTCATGTTAGCCAGATACACAAGGGGGTGCACGTGTCTGGAGTTTGTTTGCAGTGGCTGGAGGCCCTGGCACGCCCATTCTTCCTTTCTCTATCTGCCTCTTTCTCTCTCTGTCTGTCGCAACAAAGCAACAAAAAAGAATTTCTGTTCTGAAAATTGATACTATTCTCTTAATATAGCCTTCCTAGAAAAGGCCAATTATACTTCAGAAATTCTTAATATTTCTTTTCATATTCATGATTCTAAATTAGTTATCATGTTATCATAGTTAATGAGAAGAAATGGTTTCAACCTAAAAACACTATTGCAGATAACCTATACGTCTACTTTATTGCTTTTAACAGTTTGACTATGTTGGTTAGATTGAATATTTGCCATTTTCTACATTTCATATTTTCAGAAGCCAGCATAGTTATAAGAGAGATCGTTTTATTAATATTGACTTGAAGATCAGAATGACTGTGATAAAAATGTCTTATTGACATCTGGACTGGGACTTGCATGCTAAGTTCCTGGGGCCAGATCCCCTCTAGAAATCCTCTCCCTTTCATCCCACCCAACTCACACAGGAGAGGGCATCTTGATTGGGACCTGCACTTGTAAATTCTAGCAGCCGGGTCCCCTTAGAAGTCCTCTCCTCTTCATCCTGCACATGTACAGGATCCAACATCTTGATTGGAACCTAATTGTGACTGTGGTGCTTAAGTTCCAGCAGCTACATTCTCTATTTTTTATGTTTATATGTATATTTTTATGGACAACTTCTATACTTACAGACAACAAACCATGGTATTTCCCTCCCCTCCCCCACTTTCTCCTTCACAACTCTGCTCTCCCTCATATCCCCTCCCTCTCTCCATTAGTCTTTCTTTGAATTTGTTTTCATCATCTTTTTCTCCTATTATGAGGTAGGGCCTTGTGTGGGTATTGTTAGGCACTATGAGGTCTTTGATATGGAGGCCAATTTCTGTCTGGACAGTTGTATGTAAGGAGTGGTACCCTTTCTATGGCTTTTACATTCTTTCTGCCACCTCTTCTGCAATGAATCCTGAGCCTTGGAGGGTGTGAGATGTTTCAATGCTGGACACTTCTCCATCACTGCCAAGCACTATGTTGCCTTTTGGGTCATCCCAGTGGTTATCACCATCTGAAAAGAGAAGCTTCTCTAACCAGAAGTGAGATTAGCATTAATATAAGAATATAAACATTAAGTGTAGTGCTTTCAGGGCAATTTGGTGAGAGTAATATATGCATTTATCCAGAAAACAGCAGGCTTTATACCCCTAAGGCTCATGACCTCCTCTGCCATAGGCTTTTGATTAGGTTTTCAGTACCAGGCATGTATTCCCTCCCATAGAGTGGGCCTTCAGTCCAATTAAAGAGCAATTGGTTTCCCCTGGAGAAGACATGCCACTATTGTGCTTGTTCAGTCATTTGGCCTGTCTGGCCAAACTTGAGGCTTCCAGTGTCCACTGTTTTCACCAGTGATGACTTCTGTCTCCCATAAGGCTGTATACAGTGCAGCTTTTCCCAGCTTTCAGTTGGCTGGGCTACAGGGAGAAGGTTTTATGCTCAGCACCAGCTTGATTTCTCATTGACTTTGCCACTCAGACATGTGAAGTCTTCAGCAATAGGGTCTTACCATCTCTTTCTCATGGGAAACCAAGGGCTTTGGCAATAGCCTGTAATGTTTTGAAGGAGGGACCTCCCTTGTCAACTACTCACTGGGAGGTATCCCATCCCTGGCACTGAAAATTTTCTAGTAACAATCTATGGCTTCTGGATGTACCGTTATTAAAGAAAGTAGATTTTCATGTCACTTACTCAGAATATCTTGAATTTTGATTGACTCTCCTCCCACCTTTCTTTTATACAATCTTTTTCCCTGACCTCACTTAGGCCTTTCCCCTCCCTGTAATCTGTTCTTCTACTTACATGTATATAATACCATCCCCTAAAGTCCTTCCCTTTCCTCCCTCCCTTATAGCCTTTTTGTAGCTTATGGGCCTCTGCTACTGATTTTTGGTTCCAGCTCACACACAAGTCTGTAGATTTGTAGCTAGGATTCACATATGAGAGAGAGCATGCAATATTTAACTTTCTGGGCCTGGGTTATATCACTTAGTATAATCCTTTCCAGATCCATCCATTTCTCTGCAAATTTCATAATTTCATTTTTATTTACCCCTGAATAGACCTCCATTTTGTAAATGTACCACATCTTTATTATCCATTCATCTGTAGATGGATATCTAGGCTGGTTCCATTTCCTAGCTATTGTGAATAGAGCAGCAATAAATATGGTTGTGTAAGTATCTCTAAGGTAGTAAAAAGAGTCATTAAGATGTATGTCTAGGAGTGCTATAGCTAGATCATATGGTAAACCTATTTTTAGCTGTCTCAAGAACCTCCGCTTTGACTTCCACAATGACTGTACCAGATTACATTTCTACCAACAGTGTAGAAGGGTTCCTCTTTTACCGCATCCTTGGTAACACTTATTGTCATTTGTTTTCTTGATGGTAGCCATTCTGACAGGAGAGAGATGAAGAGTCAAGGTAGTTGCAAGTTGCATTTCCCTGATGGCTAAGGATGTAGAATGCATTTTTAGATGTTTATATGCCATTTGTATTTCTTCTGATGAGAACTGTCTATTTAGTTCCATAGCCCATTTTTTAACTGGATTGTTGATTTTTTACTGTTCTGTTTTTTGAGTTCTTTGTATATTATGGATATTAATCCCCTGTCAGATGTGTAGCTGGCAAAGATTTTCTCCCATTCTGTAGTAGGTTGTCTCTTTGCTCTATCCAGTGTCCTTTGCTGTACAAAAGCTTTGTAATTTCATGAGATCCCAGTGGTTGATTATCCTTTTCTCTTCATCCTGTGGGCACAGTCCACTAGTCATTGGAGCTAGGTCTTGAGCTGAGTTCCAGCATTCAGATTCCCTTCAGCAACCTTCTTCCCTGCACTACAGGGACCACCAAAGACCTCCCATTTGGGCTGGGAGCCAAGTGTAAGTTCCAGCACAGCTGCAAGTGAATTGAGACCACCTCATCCATGGAGCAGACCAAAATACCTCCAAGACTGGAGTCCAAGTACTTCAAAGCAGAGTGAAGGAAAGCTCACAGGAGACAACAACATGCACTATTCCAAGTACTCAACAACCTAACCACAGGCATGCCAGGAAGCCCTGGCCTACTCACTGTTTCCAGATGATGTAAACATTGGAGAGACTAAAGATGGAAGGATCACATATCTCACCATAATAAAAGCTGTATATAACAACCCATAGCCAACATCATAGTAAGTGGAGGAAAACTCAAAGCATTCCCACAAAGGGGAACAAGACAAGGGTGTTCACCCTCCCCACTATTTAGCATAGTACTTGGTAGAATGCTTGCCTGCATGTGGAAAGCCCTGGATTTGCTCCCCAGTTCCACATAAAACTGCATGCACCTATAATCCCAGCACTTGGGAAGCAGTGGCAAGAGGATCAGAAATTTAAAGACATTCTCAACTTGTGTGAGTTTGAGGCGAGCAGGGATGCTAATTGTGTCCTTTTATCATTCAATTTCATAACATTTACTGGTTTTTTTGTTTGTTTGTTTATTTCCAGATAGGGTCCCACTGTAGCCCTAGCTGACCTAGATTTTGCTATGTAGTCTTAGGGTGCCCTGAAACAAACAGCAGTCCTCCTATCTATGCCTCCTGAGTGCTGGGATTAAAGGCATGTGCCACCATGCCCCACAAGATTTTCAGTTTTTAACCAATATGTATTTTCTTTCTCTCTCTAAACTAAAACAATGTATTCCATTGCTAAACTGCCAAATATGTTTATTCATTGATGAGAAAGCAAGCAGGTTTGGCAATTGAGAAAACAGCATATGTTGCATATTAAAATCAAGGACTACAACTATCACTGCAGTAAAAACTATCACAATACAAAGATATGCAACACCTTTGACACTATTAAAATCTAAAATCTAAGGAGGGTGGAAATAAGGCTCAGTTGGTTGAGTACCTGCTTAATAAGCATTCGGTACTACATTTAGTTCCTAACACACACACACACACACACACACACAGAGGGGGGGGAAAGAGAAACAAGCCTAAGTGATTTTACTGGGCATGGTGACACACACCTTTATTCCCAGCATTTGGGAGGTAGAGGTAGGAGAATCCCTGTGAGTTTGAGGCCAGCCTGGGATGACAGAGTACTAGGTTAGCTTGAGGTAGAGTGAGACCATACCTGGAACTTGCCCCCCCCCAAAAAAGTTAAGTTATGTTATGCAGCTAAGATACAGTTATCATGGGGTCTGTCAATTCTGCAAAAATATCCAAATGTACAAGTCCTGTTTTGGAAAAAAATGTGTTCCAATAACCAAATATGGTTATGAGTAGATCTAATAAAGGGACACTTTAACAGCTGAGAGAAGAAAACTTGAGAATGTAAGTGTCCTAACAAGAGAGAAATTTGCATTTACTGACCAAACATTCAGATGGGCCTGGGTGTCATTGAACCTAAATAACTCAAATCTTTCTTAGCTTTAATTTTTACTGTTTGAGGTCTGGAAATAGCCAGTTTTTCCAACTCTAGACGATTCCCTTTCGTTTCTGCTTAAAAACTGTCTTCCGTATTTTTCATATGAGAACGTAAGGAAGTATAGTGGCAGGCTAAGTATACTTTAACCTTAGATCCTATCCTTTGTATTGGTTTATCATTGTACATGGTACTGCTGTCATATGGACATATGGATAAAGTATATGATGGACTTTTGAGCAGGTTTCCTCCATGTTCTTCCTTCCCCTTTCTCACCCTTCCCTCCTGCCATTTTGTTTCAAAAGTACATAGAAATTTCTACCTAGAAGGGGATATGACATCCAGTGTGCTAGCCAGGTGTGGTGACAATCGCCTGTAATCTAGGACTCAGAGGTGGATGCAGAAAGATAGTGAGTTTCAGGCTAGCATGGGTTACATAACAAGATCCTGTCTTCCCCTTTCCACCAAAATTATCATGCTAAAGTGCCTGTTATTCCTGGAGGGAACGTGAATTTTTCTATGGAAAGATTTCCCACCTAGTAGAGCATTTGGGAGGTAGAACCCTGGTAGAGGAACTATATCACTAGGGGTGAACCTTGGAGGTGAGTCTAGCCCTATAGTGTGTGCAGAGTCAGCTCAAGCTTATTGGTGTTGGCTGTTATCTATCTGCTATGGATGTGTGATGAAGTGAGCCAGTTTCTTCCACCATGATGAAGCTTCCCCTAGGACCCATAAGCCTGAAATTAACCCTTTCCTCATATAAGCTGCTTCTGGTTAGTGTTTGTCCTAGCAATGAGAAGGCAACTGCAACACTAGGACAGGAATAATTGCAGATTTGCCAAATTCCTCTGAATAGAAGTTATCCACTGCTAGTAAAATATTTTAATATATTATATATTAAAGTGGTATTTATTATGACGTTAAAGAAAATTGCAGTAAGAAGAACATCACTTATATGCTGACAGAAGCAATTTCTCAAGCCTTTGTTATTAATGAGCCTAAGAAGTAGCCAGCTTACAGATATTATTTTTCTAAGTTACTCATAGATCATTTTGATGGCTGCATACTTCACAGTGAGCAGTGTGGTGGTTTGAATGAAATGCCCTCTGTAGGATCATGTGTTTTGAATATTTGATCCCCAGCTGGAGGCAATTGAGAAGGTTCTGGAGCCTTTGGGGGGTGGCACCTTGGAGGTATGTCATTGGGCCCCTTGCCAGTGCTAGTACTAATTCGCTCACATGGATGAGTTTCCTTCCTTGCCACTGTGACAACATGTGATGCTCAGCTTTCTGCTCTGCCAACATGAAGCTACTTCCTGAAATTGTGAGCTGAAATAAACTCTTTCCTTGCACATGCTGCTATTAATCAGACATTTGTCCGGCAATGAGACAGTAACTGCTGCAAGCAGATATTAAGTGTATAATAATAGCAATTTCTGCCCTAGCGGTCCAAAAATTTTATTTAGATAAGATCAGACCCATTCATGGTGGTATAGCCATAGAAAAAAAAATTATTTAGAATGCCTAAACAGCATAATGTAGTCTATTACTTTATAAGGGCAAATATTTGTTGGTAGTTCTACAATGCTATCATGTTAATTTTTATATTAATGAAAAGTACAAGCTTTATAGTCAGGGTTTTTATAATTACTTGTAAAAACATTTACTTAGTTGAGAGAGGAAAGAGAGAGAGTGAGAAAGAAAGGGTATACCATGGCTGCCACTGCAAATGAACTCCAGATGACTGTGCCACTTCCTGCATCTGGCTTTACATGGGTACCAGGGAATGGAACCCAGACTGTCACACTTTTGCAAGCACGTGCTTTTAACCACTACCTCATCTCTCTAGCCCTATAATCACCTTTTATAAATATTTATTATATATCTATGTTTTGGCAAAACAATTTACCGCTATTTTTGTTAGCATCTTCTATATATGATCAACTGCATTTGGTCATTGTGGTTGCCCAGTGTTCTCTTATGGCTAAGAAAGCGTGAATAGGGTTTCTCTAGTACCTAACTCGTTATATGCTATTTATAGCCATTATCTTCTCTTTGTTGGGACAACACACCCCACTGGAAGCAGCTAAGGCTTACAGTGTTTTTTTGTTTTTTTTTTTAAATTATTAAGAACATACTTTGTGGGCTGGAGAGATGGCTTAGTGGTTAAGCGCTTGCCTGTGAAGCCTAAGGACCCCGGTTTGAGGCTTGGTTCCTCAGGTCCCACGTTAGCCAGATGCACAAGGGGGCGCACGCGTCTGGAGTTCATTTGCAGAGGCTGGAGGCCCTGGCGAGCCCATTTTCTCTCTCTCTTTATGTCTTTTGCTGTCAAATAAATAAAAATAAACAACAAAAAAAGTTTTTTTAAAAAGACCATGGAAGTAGCACTCTTGCTTGTTTCCCCACTTCCTCTGTGGTTTCACCTGGACCTTGACTGCGATGTGAGGGGTGGTTTATCTCCTCTGGTCTTGTTACCTTCTGAAAAAGCAAAACAGATTCTCCAGTGGAGAATGAAACCAGAATTGGTTAGATGGAATAAGCATTGTTAATATAGGGAGGTTTTGATGGATGTAGCCCCTCTTTTAGCCAAAGACTAAAGAGCTTGTCATTAGAGACCATCATCTTTTTGTTGTTGTTTTTCAAGGTAGGGTCTTGCTATAGCCCAGGCTGACCTGGCATTCACTATGTAGTCTCAGGGTGGCCTCAAACTCACAGAAATCATCCTACCTCTGCCTCCTGAGTGCTGGGATTAAAGGTGTACACCACCATGCCCCGTCGCATGCCCGGCTGAGACCATAATCTTTGACTCAATACGATTCTGACCTGGTTCCCAGTTCCTTTCCACTGAGTGGATCTCTTAGCCAATCAAAAAGCCATTGGTGGGCTGGAGAGATTGCTTAGTGGCTAAGCACTTGTCTGTGAAGCCTAAGGACCCTGGTTCGAGGCTTGATTCCCCAGGACCCACGTTAGCCAGATGCACAAGGCAACATAAGCATCTGGAGTTTGTTTGCATTGGCTGGAGGCCCTGGCACACGCATTCTCTCTCTGCCTATCTTCCTCTTTCTCTGTCTGTTGCTCTCAAATAAATAAATAAAAATAAAAAAAAAACGTTAAAAAGCCATTGGTTACCAACCAAGGCTATGTACCACCATTGCACTGAGTAGCTTTGACTCCTGCTTGCTCACACCATTATTGACCACCTTTCCCCCAGTAGCTCATATAACACTTTCCAGCACTAGTCTGACTAATTGTCTGGGGACTGGCTTTCTTCCAGATTCCATCCAGGTCTCTCTGGTGTTCTGAGTTGGCAGCATATAGTGTCTTCAGCAATAGGATCCTACCTATTACCTCAGGTGGGGTAATCAAGTGTTTTGACAGAAGCCTGTCTTGTTTTGGGGACCTTGTAGGTCTCTTCAGTTGATCAATAGCTCAATGTGGGTAGCAACCAATTTCTGGTACTGAGAGTTACTGGTTGTAAGGTAAGTGTAAGAGAAAAGCAAAAGAGAACACAGACAGTTTATTGAGAGAAACAGTGAGGGGCAGCAAGCCTCCGGAGGGATGAAGGCTGAAGCACTGAGCCAGGCTGGGGTGCAAATTTATAAGGAAGATCCTAAGAAAAATAGACTGGACCAGCTGGAGGTCCAAGGAAGTAGTTAAGGAACTGTAGTTATTTGTGTTCTTGCTCAGAATAAGCATTTTAGCAAAATTGTCTAGGAAGGATATCCTGTCAGATGGTTTCTGTTCCCTCAAGGTTTTTTGAGCTAAGCGAAGTTTATCAATCGGGAATAGACAAGCTGGTCAAGGCCACACACCTCTGAGGCTTCTTTATTGCTTGCTAGTCTTAGGGAGAGTTATTGACTGTTCAGTTCCTTGTAGATTTCAGGGAAGGCTATTAACCCTTCAATGGGCAGAGCTTAATTTTTCTTTTTTTTTTTTTTGCTTTTCGAGGTAGGGTTTCTCTGTAGCCCAGGCTGACCTGGAATTCACTATTTAGTCTCAGGGTGGCCTTGAACTCATGGTGATCTTCCTACTTCTGCCTCCTGAGTACTGGGATTAAAGGTGTGTGCCACCATGTCTGGTTATTAAATTTTTTAAGGTTAGGCTTCATCCCACCCTCTCCAGGGCCCTTCTTTCCAGATGATCACCACATACTCCTGTTGAGGGTTAAATATTTTAGTCTAGCCAGGCATGGTGGTGATGCCTTTAATCCCAGCACTCGGGAGGCAGAGGTATGAGGATCGTCGTGAGTTCGAGGCCACCCTGAGACTCCATAGTGAGTTCCAGGTCAGCCTGGGCTAGAGTGAGACCTTACCTTGAAAAACCAAAAAAAAAAAAAAAAAAAAAATTTTATATAATATATATATATATTAGTCTACCTTTAGGGAGAAAGGTTTCTATGGTACCAGTTGAATTTGTTTTTACTTTTGTGTTTATTTCTCCATAGTCTTGCTTTCCCCTCTCCCAAATCCTTCTATCCCTATTGTCTGGGCCTTGAGTTGCCTATCAGATATGCCAGAAAAGTAAGCTGATCCAAGTTAGGAACTGCAGATAAGTGAGAACATGTGGCATTTGTCTTTCTGTGGTTGTGTATGTTTGCTGAGTATGATCTGTTCCAAGTTTTTGTTATCTATTCATCCAAGGATGGGCACTGGACTGGGTTGAGTCCAGTTCTTAGCTATTAGGAATTGAGCAGCTATAAACATAGGGAAGCAATTATCTCTGTAGTGAAGAGTAGAGCACTTAGGGCATTAAGAGCAGTAAAGGAATAACTGGGTGGACTAGTAGTTCTGTTTTCGTCTTTTTCAGGAGTCTCCATATTGATTTCCATAGTGGTTGTAGAAGTTTGCATTCCCACCAACAGTGGATGAGGGTTAGTTTTCCCCACATCTTCACCAACATTTATTGTTATTGGACATTTTAAAGACTGCCATCCTGACTGGAGTAAGGTGGAATCTCATAGTGGTTTTAATTTGAATTTCCCTGTTAAGGATGTTGAACATTTCAAGTGTGTATTACCCATTTGTATTTTTTTCTCTGAAAACTCCCTATTTAGTTCCTTGCTCCATTTTTGAGTGGGTTGTTTGATTTTTTTATTATTTAGTTTTTTTTGTTGTTGTTGGTTTTTCAAGGTAGGGTCTCACTCTAATCCAGGCTGCTGATCTTATTTAGGCTTTTGTTTGTTTGTTTGTTTTTGTTTTTATTTTATTTAATTTATTTATTTGAGAGTGTCAGAGAGAAACAGGGAGAGAGAGAGAATGGGCGTTCCAGGGCCTGCAGCCACTGAAAATGAACTCCAGATGCATGTGCTCCCTTGTGCATCTGGCTAACGTGGGTCCTGGGGAATTGAGCCTCGAACTGGAGTCCTTAGGCTTCACAGGCAAGCGCTTAACCACTAAGCAATCTCTCCAGCCTCATTATTTAGTTTTTTAAAAATTCTTTGTAGATTCTAGCTATTAGGCCTCTATCAATGGTATAGCTGGTGAAGGTTTTCTCCCATTCTGTGGGTAATCTATTGGCACTGATTATGGTATGTTTGTCTGTAAAAAAGTTTTTCCAGCTTCATGTTATTTCCAGCTTCATGTTGTTTAATTTCCTGAGCTACTGGGGTATTGTTCAGGAAGTCTTTACTCACTCTTATTTCTAGAACAGTTCCTCCTACTTTTTCTTCCAGTAGTTGAAGAGTTTCAGGTCTTATAATGAGGTCTTTAATCCATTTGGAGATGATTGTTGTTCATGGTGAGAGGAGTGGGTCTAGTTTCATTTTTCTACATGTGGTTATCCAAGTTGTCCAGTACCATTTGTTGAAGATGCTGTCTTTTCTCCAATATACACTCTTGGCACCTTTGTCAAAGATCAAAGAGCCATAGTTACTTGACACAAGGGCTGGGTCTTCAATTCTGTTCCATTGTTCTAAATGTCTATTTTATGCCAGTACCATGCTGTTTTTGTTACTATGGCTTTGGAGTATATCTTTAGATTGGGTATTTGCTGAGGATATATTTGGATATCTGAGGCCTGCTGCCATTTCATATGTTTAAAAAATTTTTAGGGCTGGAGAGATGGCTTAGCGGTTAAGCGCTTGCCTGTGAAGCCTAAGGACCCCGGTTCGAGGCTCGGTTCCCCAGGTCCCACGTTAGCCAGATGCACAAGGGGGCGCACGCGTCTGGAGTTCGTTTGCAG
Organism: Jaculus jaculus; assembly: GCF_020740685.1. Classification (NCBI taxonomy): domain Eukaryota; kingdom Metazoa; phylum Chordata; class Mammalia; order Rodentia; family Dipodidae; genus Jaculus; species Jaculus jaculus. The sequence goes on along the minus strand of NC_059110.1, from coordinate 75,075,407 downwards.
TGGCTGGAAGCCCTGGCGCGCCCATCCTCTCTCTCTCCCTCTCTCTGTCCTTCTCTCTGTGTCTGTCGCTCTCAAATAAATAAATAAAAAATTAAAAAAAAAATTTTTAAACATCTTTTCTTATTATTTTTCCTTGTGTGTGTGTGTGTGTGTGTGTGTGTGTGTGTGTGAGAGAGAGAGAGAGAGAGAGAGAGAGAGAGAGAGAGAGAGAGAGAGAGAGAGCAAGGGCATGACAGGGTCACCAGCCACTGAAATTGAACTCCAGACATGTGTGCCATCTTGTGTACATGTGTGAATTTGTGTACGTGCATCACCTCGTGTGTCTGGCTTACATGGGACCTGAAGAGTTGAACATGAGTCCTTAGGCTTTGCAGGCAAGTGCCTTAACCACTAGACAATCACTCCAGCCTACATATGAATTTTGAGACCATTTTTTCTATGTTTTTGAAGATTGATGCTGTAATGTTTATTGGTATTACGTTAAATCTGTATATTGCTTTTGGTAGAATGGCCATTTTCACAATATTAGTACTACTTATCCAGGAGCACAGGAGGTCTTTCCATCTTCTCATGTGCTCGTCAATTTCTTTCTTGAATGTTTTTATGTTTTCATTATATATGTCCTTCACATTGTTGGTTCGTGTTATACCAAGGTATTTGATTTTTTTTGTGTGAGGATTTTACTCATGATCTTTGCATCTAAGTTCATCAGGGATATAAGCCTATAGTCTTCTTCTTATATCTGTCTGGTTTTGGTATTAGGGTGATGCCAGCTTCATAAATGGAGTTGAGTAGCATTCTGTGTTCTCCAATTATGAGAAACAATTTGAGAAAAAGTAGCTTCAGTTCTTCAATGGAGGTTTGATAGAGTTTGGCTGAGAAACCATCCAGTCTGAGACTTTTCTTTGGGGGGAGGCTTTTGATTACCTTTTCAATCTTAATGGATGTGATATACATGTTTAGGAGATTAATCTGCTCTGAATATAGTTTTGGTAGGTGATATGTATCTAGGACTTCATCCATTTCTTCCAGATGATCCAATTTTGTGGAGCAGAGGTTTTGGAAGTATGTCCTGATGATTTTTCCAAATTCATTGTTATCTATTGTTACCTCTCCCTTTTCATTTCTGTTTTTGTTAATTTGATACTTCTATTTTTCTCATTTGATCAAATTGGTCAGGGACTTATCAATCTTGTTTATTTTTTCAAAGAACTAGCTCTTTGTTTCATCAGTTTTCTTACTTTCCAGTTTCTATTCTGATTTTGATTATTTCTTTCCATCTGGAGCTCTTAGGATTGTATTGTTCTTGTTTTTCCAACATTTTTAGGTAGATTTCTGTATTTATGGAGACATTACTTATGGCCTAACACAATCTATTTTGGGGATGGTATCATGGACTGCTGAGAACAGTGTGTATTCTGTAGAATTGGGGTGGAATGTTCTGTAGATGAACGTTAAGTCTAGTTGATCTATGATGTTGTTGATCTCTATTATTTCCCTATTGATTTTCTGTTTGGATGGTTTGTCTTGATGATAGTGGAGTATTGAAGTCCCCAGCTATTGTGGTTTTGGTTTTTATTTCTGTTCTGTTGTCAGGTTTTGTTTTATAAACTGGTGCCTTGGTGCTCTGTTTGGGGCAAATAGATTTATGATTGTGATGTTCTCATATTGGATTGTTCCTTTGATGAACAAGAATGGTGTTTTGTGTTCTTTTTTGATTACTTTTGGTTTGTAGTTTATTTTATCAGATATTAATATAGCGACACCAGCTTTTTATTTCTATTTTCTTGGAATATAATTTTCCATCCTTTCACCCTGAGGAGGTGTCTATCTTTAGTGAGGAGATGGGTTTCTTGAAGACAGCAGATAGAGGGGTCCATGTTTCTGATTCATCCTGTTAACTTGGATGGGTGAGTTAAGACTATTAATATTTAAGGTTATAATTGTGAAATTAAATTTAATCCCTACTATGTTTGGATGCTTTATGGGGTTGGGTGCTTTCTTGGGCTTTTTACTTTTCTGAGCCTGCTCTAGTTTTGGTTATTGTGATTTTCTTCGTGTAGGCTCTTGACATAAGTTGTTTGACTCTTATTCAGTATTCCCTGAATTATTCTCTGTAGGTTTGGCTTTGTGTTCAAATATTCAGAGTTGGCTTTTATCATGGGAAGTTTTTTTTTTATCATCTATTTTGAGGGATACTTTTGCTGAGTATAGTATTTTGGGTTGTTTCTACTACCAATTCTTGTTAATCTCATTTGGGCAGGGATTGAGTTTTTAAATCACAATAATATGATGCTAAGGAAGCCAAGAACCAAAGATAAGACCTTCCCAAGACCCATAAGCAGCTATGGACAGGGCTTACATTTATCTGTGTTTCTATCCATCCATCTTGTATACATTTTTTAAATGCATTTAAAAAAAATTTTTATTTATTTGGGAGCGACAGACACAGAGAGAAAGACAGATAGAGGGAGAGAGAGAGAATGGGCGCGCCAGGGCTTCCAGCTCTGCAAACGAACTCCAGATGCGTGCGCCCCCTTGTGCATCTGGCTAACGTGGGACCTGGGGAACCAAGCCTCAAACCGGGGTCCTTAGGCTTCACAGGCAAGCGCTTAACTGCTAAGCCATCTCTCCAGCCCCCATTTTTTTTATATGGTATGTGTGTTGCAGTTATCTTAGTGTTGGTGTGGCAAAACACCTGGTTAGAAGCAGCTTATGGGAGGAAAGGATTTTTTTTTTCTTTTTTTCTTTTTTTTTGGTAGGGTCTTACTCTGGTTCAGGCTGACCTGGAATTAACTCTGTAGTCTCAGGTGACCTTGAACTCATGTCGATCCTCCTACCTCTGCCTCCTGAGTGCTAGGATTAAAGGCATGTGCCACCACACCTGACAAGGTTTATTTTATCTTTAGTTTTTTAAAAAAATATTTTTACTTATTTATTTGCAAGGATGGGGGAGGAAGAGACAGAGAGAATGAGAATAGGCATGCCAGGGTTTCTTGCCACTGTAAACAATTTTCAGATGCATGCTCCACTTTGTGCATCTGGCTTTACATGGTCACTAGGGAATCCAACCCAGGCCATCAGGCTTTCCAAGCAAGCATCTTTAACTGCTGAGCCATCTCCCCAGCCTTAGCTTATAGTTTTGAGGGGGCATTTCATAATGATGGTAAGCCTGCCTGGCCTGAGCAGGAAGCCCGGGTCACATCTGTACATCAGCCAGAAGGAAGTAGACTCAGTATTGTTACTTTCTACCTGAAACAATCTCCCCACCAGAAGTGGCTCACAGGAGGAAAGGGTTTAATTCAGGCTCATATATTTTAGGGGAAGCTTTATCACGGAAGAAGCTGGCTCAGTCTGCAGCAGAGAGAGTACATCCAGAGTTCAAGCTGGCTCAGAACATACTGTGGTAGAAAAGAAGCTAGAAGTTGAACCAATTCACTGGGTTACTGTAAGAGTATTTTTGCTGAGGTGCTAAACTTATCTTTGTCAGCAGATGGAAAATTCCCAAAGAGAGAACTGTCCAGAAAGGGCCCAGAGGACAATGAGAAACAAAGGCAGTTTAGGCTGCAACAAACTAAAATGGAGTTCATTGTTAGGGTGGTCTGACTATAGAAATGATTGATATGCAAATTGCTATGTCTTGTCTGTTCACTTGCTCCTCCCCTCAGCTATGAAAACTATAAAATGGAAATAAAATCTCAGCTCATGGCTAGAGCTTCTTTGGAGAGATATCTCAAGCTCTTTTGGCCTCTGGCTAAATAAATTCCTCTACTTCCACTCATGCTGGCCTTGGAATGATTTTCCAGAGAATTTCTGTAACAATACCTTAGGGCTGGATTCCATCTCCATCCCATGTGACACTCCTGCTCCAGTGGATACTAAGCAGGAAGCTTAATCAAAAATACCTGAGGCTATTGTGGACATTTACATTCAGACCACCACACTCAGGGTGAGCTAGTTCTGAACACCCAGTGTGCTGAACAAATAAACCTCAAGGTCTGTGGCCAGTGACACACCTGATCAGCAGGGCTCCACCTTTCAAAAGCTCTACAACCTTCCCAACATGCCACCAGCTTGGGGCCATTCAAAACACATGAGGCCATGGGGGACATTTTACATTCAAACCACTATAATGTAGCAATGTTGGCTGCTTAATAAATTGTTACCCATTGAGTTATCTTTGCACTAATTTACTAATTTCAACTAATTTAAGCAGTTTTGTTAGTCTTATAGTTGTCCTTCAAAGCAATGGTTTCATAGTAATACCTAGGTTCTGCATATGAGAGAACATAATGCACTATTTGTCTTTCTGAGTCTGGCTCTCTTTGTTTAATATGATTATTTCCAATTCCATCTATTTTCTTATAGATGGTGAAATTTTGTTCTTTTCTATTTCTTTAAATATTTTATTTATTTATTTGAAGGAGAGAGAAAGAGGTAGAGACAGGAGAGAGAGAGAGAGAGAAAGAGAGAGAATGTATGAATGGGCACACCAGGGCCTCTTGTCATTGCAAATGAACTCCAGATGAATGTGCCACCTTGTGCATCTGGCTTACATTGGGTACTGAGTAATTGAACCTGGGTTCTTAGGCTTTGCCAGCAAGCCCCTTAACTATTAAGCCATCTCTCCAGCCCTAATTTTGTTGTTCTTTATGGCTCCATTGCATACTTATGCCACATTTTCTTTTTTCTTTTTAATTTTTTTTGTTTATTTTTAGTTTTTTGATAGTGACACAGAGAAAGAGGCAGATAGGGAGAGAAGAGAGAGAATGGGCGCGCCAGGGCCTCCAGCCACTGCAAATGAACTCCAGATGCTTGCGCCCCCTTGTGCATCTGGCTAACGTGGGACCTGGGGAATTGAGCCTCGAACCAGGATCCTTAGGCTTCACAGGCAAGCACTTAACTGCTAAGCCATCTCTCCAGCCCCCACATTTTCTTTATTCATTTATCTGTGACTTGATATCTTTACTGATTCCATAATTTGGCAGTACTCAATAGTGTTGCAGTAAGTGTGGACAAGCAACCATCTCTGTAATATGCTGACTCTGTTCATTTGGAGATCATCCCAGGAGTGGTACAACTGGATCATATGAGAGTTCTATTTTTAGTTTTTGAGGAATCCCTATACTGCTTTCCATAGTGGCTGTGTTAGTTTACATTCCCACCAGCAGTGTATGCAGGCATCTCCCCTCCCTGCTGTATTTTTGTTTTATAATGATAGCTATTTTGACAGCAGTTATCCATTAATTTTGGCACACACCCAGCAACCCACTTCTTCCAACTAGACCTCAACTGCCACACTTCACCAGCTCCCCATAGTTGAAGGTCATTCTGAATCCATCATTAATAGGTCAGAGCTCTCCTATACAATCCTTTCTGGAACTGTCCTCACAGGCACACTACATATGTGATTTTGAGTCTCCTAGGCATCTCTCAGTCCAACCAAGTTGACAATGAAGATTACCTATCACAGTGGCTAGTGCTGTGTGAGCCCAGTGCCTCCCCATCACACACAGCCAAGAACTGAGTAGGTGGTGGTGGTGCATGGCTTTGTCTTACACAAAGTGAACACTGTCCTGATGCTCTCCCATGATTGTGGAGGAACTGAGCCTGTGGCCCTGAGTTCTACAACATGCCGAAGTTTCTTGCCACTGAGAGCTGCAGTGCCTACACCATTCTAGTTCATTAGCAGGAATGAATGAGGCACTAGAGAGTGACATTCAATTAGTTGTACTTTTTTTTTTTTTAAATTTTATTTATTTATTTGAGAGCGACAGACACAGAGAGAAAGACAGATAGAGGGAGAGAGAGAGAATGGGCGCGCCAGGGCTTCCAGCCTCTGCAAACGAACTCCAGACGCGTGCGCCCCCTTGTGCATCTGGCTAATGTGGGACCTGGGGAACCGAGCCTCGAACTGGGGTCCTTAGGCTTCACAGGCAAGCGCTTAACCGCTAAGCCATCTCTCCAGCCCAATTAGTTGTACTTTTATTCTGAATATCCTTTGTATTTTGTTGGCCCTCAAAGTTTGACTGGAGTTTTACAGACTGGCTGAGCACATTGGCAAAACAGTGACCCACAGCAGAGCACGACTTAGTGTGACAAGAACAGTTAGAGATGCATGTGTGCTTCTTCATGGAGTATGTACCAACACCCCTAGTGCAGTGCAAATCAGCAGAGAGAAGGCTGTCAATTCCTAAATGCATGTGAAGCTATGGGGCAGGTGTGAAGAATTGTCTATGGATGCTCTTGCAGTCTGGTTCACGTTGCTGGTAGAAATCACCCAGCCAAGGGCAGCTTCTGGGAAAAAGAGATTTATTTTGGCTTACAGGTTCAATGGGGAAGGTCATTGATGGCAGGGGAAAACAATGGCATGAGCAGAAGGTGGACATCACCCCCTGGCCAACGTAATGTGGACAATAGCAACAGGAGAGTGTGCCAAACACTAGCAGGGGAAACTGGCTATAATACCCATAAGCCCGCCCCCAACAATACACTCCCTCCAAGAGGCATTAATTCCTAAATATCCATCAGCTGGGAACCTAGCATTCAGAACACCTAAGTTTATGGGGGACACCTGAATCAAACCACCACAGATGCATTCAGTAAGTAGTTCAACAAAAACTTCCTGAATGTTCACAGTGCACAAGGCAAAAAGCATGGACAGGCAAACAAGGCTTGTTTTCTGTGCTCAGTGAACTCTGTCTAGCAAGTAATATTGATAAAGAGGCAGGCATTAGGATAAAGGCTGGAACACAATGTTACAGGAACAAGAAGAATATAGTGATTACTCGTGATTGAGCAGGTCAGAAAGTCTTTGTGGGGAAAGAGCTTTTGCAACTACTGAACAGAATAGGACAGGGCCATTTGTTCATATTGCCAAGATGTCTAAATTTGTCTGTAGTTATTTTAGCTTGTCCTATTTGTAAGAATGCTTCAGTTACTGATATGCTTACAAATTAGATGTTAATTAATGAAGTGTAAATGATGCGGGGAAGAGATGCAAGTTTATTTTAGAATAGCATGGTAGAATTGAGCTCTTTACCAAAGTCAAATTATGCAAATAAAACTAACTGTATTTTTCAAAGCAAGAGAATCAGGAATTCTATTTAAATATATGAAGAACTACCTAACAGATTGGGAATATTCACAATGCAAATGAATTTTATGTTGAGGTGATGTATGCTTTATAGCATGTACCTCAAGTTCTTTTTCCTAAAATTATTCTGAGTACTTTTCTGCTTCTGTGTGTGAGTTCAGTGTTTGCTGTTGGTTATCATGCTTGATGGATGCTGAACTGCTTTACTTTATATTTTTGCCTTTCAAAAGGTATTTCCAGGCTGGAAAAATGGATTAGTAGTTAAGGCGCTTGCCTGCGAAGGCTAATGACCTGGGTTCAATTCCCCAGTACCCACGTAAAGTCAGATGCACAAAGTGGGACATACATCTGGAGTTCATTTACAGTGGCTAGAGTCCCTGGCATGCCCATACTTTCTCTCTCTCTTTCTCTCTCTTTGTATCTTTTTGCCTGCACATAATATATACATGTACACACATATATGTAATATTTTAATCAAGCTATAACATAACTGTACAACTCTTCACTTGATAGTGCTGTATAACAAATTCCTTTGACTTGAAATATTCCCTGATGAAGGGAGGAGGGAGGCTCTGGAGACTCAGGAGGTTAAGTCTGAGAGAGTTGAAACCTCAAAGGTCATAGGAGCACTCCCCAAGGTCATAGTAGTGGTAAACAACTGTTGAGGGGCACATTCTGATCAGTGGCCAGTGTTGTGTAATCGTTGAAACATTCCCTCCTGCAGGGAGGAAGTGGGCTCTGGAGACTCAGGAGGTCAAAAAGTCTAGAGAACAGGTTGCAAAACCCCTCCATAAAGTTTCATAAAGGTAAAACAACTGCTTGGGAGGAGAATCTCTGATCAGCTGAACTGCCTATGATCTAGAGTTGGGGTGGGATTTTCCCTGATGCAGCTGCCTTTGAGTCACCCATACTCCTTCCTAATAGCAACCCCTCACCCTTCTCTGTAAGAAACTCCAATGATCTCATTGGTTCAGCAAAACTGGTTTTGGTGCAGTTGTACTTTGCTTTGTCATCTAAGCCCTGCGTGGATGAATAAGTGTGTATTTGTGTCTTCTTAGGGAAAGTTTCTGTGACAAATAGATATAGGTGTTTATATTCATAAAACTACCTTTTGGATCAAAATAAAAGACATTTCCAGAGCTTTAGAAGGTTCTCCCATGTTCTCTCTGTTTTCCATTACTGTCAACTATCTTGAACTTGACATGATGAGAATCATATACGACATACTGATTTGGACTGTGTTCTCTGTCAATACTGTATCTCTGACATTGGACCATGTCACATACAATATAGTCTTTTTCACTAATGTTTCATTAGATTTCTGAAGGACTCAGGAAGTCATGATAGGCCTCAGAATCATCAATAGGCCTAAGTTTCTGCTTCCCAGCAAGGTCAGTTTCCTGATAAGGGAATAGACTGTCTGTACCATGCATTCCTGTGGTCATAGATAAGTTTGCTTAAAGTTTCTCAGATACACATAACCAATCACTGTAAAGATTACCTCATCTGCTTGGAATCCCACCAGTTTGCCCACCAGCATCCTAAGCCTATCAGAAAAATACAAGTGCCATTACTGCTTAAATCAACCAATCATGTAACCATTCCCCTACTTCTCCCTACTTCTTTGTTCAAACACCCTGACCCCCTGCTGCTCAGGGCTCTTGTATGAACTCACTGTGCTGGTAAAGTCAAGAGTCTGAGCTTAAACCAGAAATAAAGCTCCTTGACTTTGCATGCATGTTTGGTTCTCCTTGGTGGTTACTGGGGGCACTGAGAACTGGGCATAGCATTTACGGGTTCATCTGGGATCCCCCCAGGGATCCCTGAGGACCACCAACATGTGGAGCTCAGGTTGCCAGCTGGTAAGTGTGTTTTGTCTTCTCTGAAAACTTGTTCTCTGTCTTTCCTTTCTTCAGAAAATTGTGGCTGGGCAGACACGCTCCCTGGAGGCCACTCTGTTTGGACAGCAGGTTCTGGGTGCCCCAGGCCCACCTGGAGAGGATTTCATTCCCCTGGTAGATTTGCAGAGGCAACGTGGGTCACTACTATGGAACAGTGAGAAGCTGTTGTCTCAGTTTCAGTTTTGTAGCCGCTGGCCAGCTGAACACTTTTGCTGTCTCTTTTTCCTTTTCTTTGTTGGAATTACTGTTTGTGTGATTGGACAGATGCAGACTACCCTGCTTTCCTTACTGATGGACCATTTTCAGGACATGAAAATTAGGGCTCATAACCTGAATGTAGAGATAAAGAAAAGTAAACTCATCACTCTTTGCATGGCCACTACAGGGCACCTTCCACTTACTGATCATACGGCAAGTCCAGGAGAACATCTTTCAGAGAACTCCTGGCCATCCATACAAAATCCCCTATACTCTGGTTTGGTGTGACCTGGTGGAATACCCTCCCTCTTGGGTTAAACCTTATCTTTCCCCTCCACAGGAGACCACCACTATTTTGGCAGTGAAGAAGAATAAATCAGATGACTTCCATTCCTCTTCCCCCTCCACTCTCTTATATCCCATATTCCCAAACTCACAGGAAGAATTGATCTTCCCTCCTCCTTACCCTCCTCTGCCCCCTGGGCCAGTGGCCCAGGACCCTCCACCCATACAAAGCCCTCCCCACACTCATATTAGGGCCCCTCAGAGTCAAGCCTCAGACCTAGAAGCCACATGTTCCCCCTCCAGGTTATGGGGCCTCCAGACCAAGATGGAAATCAACCACATCACTACTGGCCATTCGCCACTAGTGATCTATATAATTGGAAAATGCAAACTCCTAAATTCTCTGAGAAACCACAGGGGCTTATTGATCTTTTGGGTTCTATTATTTTTACCCATTTACCAATGTGGGATGACAGTCAAAAAGTGCTACAGATTCTCTTTACTACAGAGGAAAGAGAGAGAATCCAGACTGAAGCCTGGAAATTGGTTCCAAGTGCAGATGGGAATCCTACCAATAATCAAGCTATCATTGATACCTTCTTCCCTTTGACTTGACCAGACTGGAATTTCAACACAGCAGCAGTTAAGGAGAGACTCCAGGTGTACTGCTGCACTCTGATGGGGGGGGTCTCAGGGCCACCGCTAGGCATCCCACTAATTTCGCTAAGGTGAATGATATGCAGCAAGGTAAAGATGAGACTCCTATCACTTTTCTGGAAAGACTCATGGAGGCATATTGTACATATACTCCTATGAACCCAGAGCTTCCAGAAAATAAGACAGCAGTTATTCTCAGTTTTGTTAATCAGGCAGCCCCATACATAAGGAGGAAAATTAAAAAATTGGGCAGACTAGCAGATAAGAATTTACAGGAGCTAGTGGCACTGGCAGAACAAGTGTATAATAACAGAGAGAGTCCTGAGGAATGCCAAGCCTGAGCCATTGCCTCAGCAAATGAAAAAAGTACCCACAACTTGGCCAAGATTCTCCTGGCAGCCACTGCGCAGTTCCCTGATACCCAACACCAGCAATACAAGAAACTTGCAGGACAGTAAGTTAAGGGGGGACCTCCACGAGATAGGCCCACACTCCAACGCAACCAATGTGCTTATTGTAAAGAGATGGGACATTGTATAAAAGGATATCCTAAAAGGCCTTCTCAGAAAGCCAGCCGCTCAGAGCGTGTGTATGTCTTAGAGTTAGAAGGACTTGATGACTGAGGGAGATGGGGTTTGGACCCCCTCCCCAAACCCAGGGTAACCTTAAGTGTGGAGGGGATGCCTATTAATTTTTAAATAGATACTGGGGCAGAACATTCGGTACTAACAAAGCCCCAAGGGAAACTATCAGATAAACAGTTGTGGGTGCAAGGGGCCACTGGTATGAATCAGTACTCGTGGACTACTTGAAGAACAGTGGAACTTGTCATGGGCCAGGTATCCCACTCCTTCATGGTCATACCTGAATGCCCCTACACTTTACTGGGAAGAGACTTATTAACTAAAATAGGAGCTCAAATTTCTTTTGACCCAGTTGGGCCTCATCTTACCGATAGAAATGTGCACCCAGTACAAATATTAACCATGCAACTAGAAGATGAAAACAGACTCCACCAACAACCAGGTCCCATGATGGACATTGCTGAGTGGTTACAAAAGTTCCCTGGGGCCTGAATAGAAACAGGAGGGATGGGACTAGCCTCTCATTGGCTGCCCATTTGGGTGGAATTAAAGCCCAGAGCAACTCCTATCAGGGTGAGACAATACCCCATGTCAAGAGAAGCCCATATGGTAATAACCCCCCATATTATGTGACTCCAAGACCTTGGGGTGCTTGTCCCTTGCCATTCTGCATGGAACACACTGCTCCTACCAGTAAGGAAACCATATACTTGGGATTAGAGACCTGTCCAGGACCTAAGGGAAGTTAACAAACAGGTAATGGATATCTACCCAATGGTACCAAACCCCTTCACACTCTTGAGCTCCTTGCCACCCTCCAGAGTATGGCATACTGTTTTGGACTTAAAAGATGCCTTTTTTAGCCTGCTTCTGGCAGCACAAAGCCAGACACTATTTGCCTTTGAATGGCATGACCCAGAACAAGGGTTTAATGGAAAATTAACCTGGACACGGCTACCCAAGGATTCAAAAACTCGCCTACCCTGTTTGACGATACTCTACATGAAGATCTGGATGAGTACTGCCAACTGCACCCACATTTGATTTTGTTGCAATATGTTGATGATATTTTTTTTTTCCTTTTCTTCTTCTTTTTTAAAAATTTAATTTATTAGTTCTCTTTTCAGCAAATACAGGCAGTTTGCTACCATTGTTTAGGCTCATCCATGATCTACCCCCTCCCATTAGACCCTCCTTGTTGATGTAAATGGGTCGTGCATTGTGGAGTTAGCCAACAGTTATTGGTAAGATAAATGTCTCTGCATATCATGACCTAACATGTGACTCTGACATTCTTCCCACCCCCTCTTCCACAAAAGTTCCCTGAGCCATGTTGGGTTCATTTTTTGGTCTGCTTCAGTGCTGAGGTGTTGGGGACCTCTGAGGCTCTGGCTCTCTGATTTGGTAGGAGTTGATTTTTCTCTGTGTTGGTCTCCTTCCCCTTTGTGCTGGTATCCGGTTCATCAGGAAAACATCACCCTTGCTTGTTTCGCCAATTGTCCTTAGTTTCAGTTGGGCCCCTTTTGTGATATGTTGGGGCAGCTCTCTCCGGATCTGCATCTATCTGAAAAAGAGAAGCAGATTCTCCAATGGAGAGTAAGTTAGCACCCGGAAAATTGAGATAATAATTACTTTTTTGATAGAGAGTTTGATAGGTGTAGGCCCTTTTGTACCCCATGATTGATGGTAGCTTGATATTGGAGAGTGGGCTTATGTTTGGGTATGGTTCTGGCTTTTTTCCAAGCTCCAGCTATGGGTCTCGTACCACTGAGGGGATCAGTTGGCCAAATCAAGAGCAGTTGGTTCCCCACCATGGCTGTGTGCCACTATTGCACTTGTGTGGGCATCACATCAGGTTATTTGTTGCTAATTAGGTTAGACAATGAGTTGCTTAGACAGATATTGGTCATTTCCCCCAGTCGCCCATGTAGCACCTTCTGGCACTAGACATGCTGACTGTCTGGGGAATGACTCTCTCCTGGCTTCCAGCCATGCCATTCCAATTTACATGTCAGCTGCGTATGGAGTCTTCAGCAATAGGGTCTTACCACTGGCCTTTGGTGGGTCATCAAGTACTCTGACAGAAGTCTGTCATTGTTTTGGGAAACAGTGTAGGTTTCTATGATCAAAAGCTCATTGTGGATGGTAGCCCCAAGCTGGAAGTGGGGGTTACAGGTCAGTGCCCACTAAGAAATTGAGGAAAAACATATCTAATATACAAGAGTTAGAGAGGAGAGAGATAGAGGGGAGAAGGGGAGAGAGAGGGAGGGAACATGTAGAAGATTTAGGTTAGTCTTGATCTTACCCTCTCCAGTGTCTTGTGGTTCAGGTGTTTCCTGTAAGGGTCTAGTGAAGGTTCAGCCATTTGGTCTGTTTTTTAGGAAGTAGAATTTTATGGTACCATTGACGTTTGGGTCCAGATTACTGTTTTCCACCCTTCGATACCCTCCCCGCCCTCCCCATCCATCCTATTGTCTAGTCCACGAGGTGCTTGCTGGGTATGTAAGGTATCTTGGGTAGATTCAGGTTAGGTGTTGTAGATGAGTGAGACTATGTGTCGATTTTTTTTCTGTGATTGGGTAAGTTCACTGAGAATGATCTGTTCCAGGTTCAACCATTTTTCCTCAAATTTCTTTGTGTCATTTTTTTCTTACTGCTGTATAGAATTCCATTGTGTAGATATACCACACCTTTGTTATCCATTCTTCTAATGATGGACATCTGGGTTGATTCTAGCTTTTAGCTATTACGAATTGAGCTGCTACAAACATGTTTGAGCAAATCTCTCTGGCCTGTGGTTTGAAGGTTTTAGGGTAGATGCCCAGTAAGGGTATTATTGGGTCTGTTGGTATTTCTATAGTCAGCTTTTTCAGGAGTCTCCATATTGCTTTCCAAAGTGGTTGTACCATCCTACATTCCCATCAACAGTGAATGAGTGTTCCTGCTTCTCCACATCCTCACCAGCATTTATTTTCATTTGATTTTTTGATGTTGGCTATCCTTATTGGGGTAAGGTGGAATCTCATAGTTGTTTTAATTTGCATTTCTCTGATGATTAGGGATGATGAACATTTTCATAAGTATGTGTTAGTCATTTGTATATCCTCCTCTGTGAATTGCCTGTTCAACTCTGCACCCCATTTTGTGAGTGGGGTATTTGTCTTCTTATTGTTTAGACTTTTGAGTTCATTGCAGATTCTAGAGATTAGGCCTCTATCAGTTGTATAACCTGCAAATATTTTTCTCCCATTCTGTGGGTATTCTATTATCTTTGCTTATTATATGCTTGTCTGTAAAGAAACTCTTCAGCTTCATATGATCCCATTGGTTGAGTGACTGTTTAAGAACTTGAGACACTGGGGTTTTGTTCAGGAAGTCTTTTTCCACTCCTATATCATGGAAAGTACTTCCTAAATTTTCTTCCAGTAGTATTCGATTTTCTGGTCTTATGTTGAGGTCTTTGATCCATTTGGATTTGAGTGTAGTGCATGGTGAAATGTGTGGATCAAGTTTTAGTTTCCTGCATGTGGTTATCCAGTTTGTCCAGCACCATTTGTTGAAGATGCTATCTTTTTTCCAGCTTATATTGTTCAGGCCTTTGTCGAATATCAAGTAGCTCTAGTTGCTTGACCCAAAATCTGGGTCCTCAAGTCTATTCCATTGGTCTATACTCCTGTTTTTATGACAGTACCATGCTGTTTTTATTACTATGGCTTTGTAGTATAGCTTTAGATCAGGTATAGTGATACCACCAGAGGCATTTCTTTTGCTGAGGATATGTTTGGATATGCGAGGCCTTCTGTTTTTCCATATGAAATTTGAGATCCTTTTTTCTATCTCTGTGAAGAACACTGTAGGGATTTTAATTGGAATTGCGTTAAATCTATATATTGCCTTTGGTAGGATTGTCATCTTCACAAAGTTAATTCTGCCTATCCAGGAGCATGGGAGGTCTTTCCATCTTCTCAATTCCTCCTCAATTTATTTTTTGAGAGTTTTTATATTTTCGTTGTATAGATCTTTTACTTCCTTGGTTACCGTTATTCCAAGGTATTTATTTTTTTGTTGCTATTGAAAATGGGACTATGTCCTTTATTTCTTTTTCTGTACCTTTGTCATTTGCATACAGAAATGCTACTGATTTTTGTGCATTGATTTTGTATCCTGCTATATATCTTGCTATAGGAGTTAATCACCTTCAGGAGTTTTGGGATGGAGTCTCTTAGGTCTCTTACATATACAATCATGTCATTAGTGAATAGAGCTAATTTAACTTCTTCCTTTCCAAATTGTGTCCCTTTTATTTCCTTCTCCTGTCTTATTGCTTGAGCTAGGACTTCCAGAACTATATTGAAAAGCAGAGGTGATAGAGGACATCCCTGTCTTGTTCCTGATCTCAATGGGAATTCCTCCAGTCTCTCTCCATTAAGTATTATTTGGGCCTTTGGAGCTTTGTATATTGCCTTTATTATGTTAAGATGTGAACCAGCCATGCCGATTCTCTCCAATGTTTTGATCATGAAGTGATGTTGTATCTTGTCAAAGGCCTTTTCTGCCTCTATTGAAATGAAATGTTTAAGCTTGTTTATGTGGTATATTACATTGACAGATTTTCGTATGTTGAACTACCCTTGTGTTCCTGGGATAAATCCCACTTGGTCAAGATGGATAATGCTTTTGATGTGTTGTTGGATTCGGTTTGCAAGTATTTTTTTTCAGGATCTTTGCATCTATGTTCATTAGGGAAATAGGCCAGTAGTTTTCTTTTCTTGTGGCATCTCTGCCTGGTCTTGGGATTAGGGTAATACTAGCTTCATAGAAGGAGTTGGGTAGCTTTCCATGTTCTTCAATTGTGTGGCACAGTTTTAGAAAGATTGGTTTGAGTTCTTCCATGAAGGTTTGATAAAATTTGGCTGGGAATCCATCTGGTCCTGGACTCTTCTTTTTTGGGAGGTTTTTTTTTTTATTATTACTTTTTCAATCTCCATGAGTGTGATGGGTTCATTGAGGTGATTAATCTGCTCTGAGTTTAGTTTTGGTAGATGACATGTGTCCAGGAATTTATCCATCTCCTCCACATTTTCCAGTTTTGTGGAATAGAGGTTTTTGAAATAAGTCCTGATGATTCTGCCAATTTCACTTATGTCTGTTGTGATCTCTCCTTTTTCATTTTAAATTTTGTTAATTTGGAGTCTCTCCTTTTTTTTGCTTGATCAAATTGGCCAGAGGTTTGTGAATCTTGTTTATTTTTTCAAAGAACCAGCTCTTTGTTTTGTCAATTGCCTTAATTGTTTCCTTGGTTTCCAATTCATTAATTTCTGCTCTGATTTTAATTATTTCTTTCCTTCTGGAGCTCTTTGGGTTGGATTTTTCTTGTATTTCCAATGCCTTTAGGTGGATGGTTAGGCTATTGATTTGGGATCTTTCTGTCTTTTTTATGAAAGCATTGAGTGCTATGAATTTTCCCCTGACGACTGCCTTCATTGTGTCCCATAAGTTTTGGTATGATGTGTTCTCATTGTCATTCAGTTCCAGGAATTTTGCAATTTCATTTTTTATTACATCCACTCTCCATTTATTGTTTAAGAGTGTGCTATTCAGTTTCCAGTTGCTGTTGAGATTCTTGGTGGTTTTTTGTTGTTGTTGATTTCTAGGAATATAGCATTATGATCTGATATCATGCAGGGAATTATGTTGATTTTCCTAAATATGTGGAGGCAGTCTTTGTGACCCAGTATATGGTTTATTTTGGAGAATGTTCCATGGGCTGCTGAGAAGAATGTGTAGTCTGTGGATTTGGGATGGAAAGTTCTGTCGATGTCCGTTAGGTCTAAGTGTTCTATGGTTTCGTTGAGCTCTCTTACTTCCCTGTTGAGTTTCTGTTTGGATGATCTGTCTATTACTGATAATGGTGTGTTGAAGTCCCCAGCTATGATGGTGTTGGTGGTTATTTCTGTTTTATTGTCAAGTAGGTTTTGTTTTATGAACTGTGGTGCCCCTGTGTTTGGTGCATACAGATTTATGACTGTAATATCCTCTTGATGGATTGTTCCCTTTATAAGTAGGACGTACCCTTCTTTGTCTTTTTTTGATTGTTTTTGGTTTGAAGTCAATTTTATCTGATATTAATATAGCTACACCTGCTGCTTATTTCTTATTCCCATTTGCTTGGAATATTGTTTTCTATCCTTCACCCTGAGGAGGTTTCTGTCTTTAGTGGTAAGGTGGGTTTCTTGAAAGCAGCAGATTGAGGGGTCTAATTTTTTGATCCACCCTGTTAGCTTGTGTCTCTTGATGGGTGAATTAAAGCTATTAATATTTAGGGTGATGACTGTGAGATTTGATTTGATCCCTGCCATGTTATGGTGGTAGAGGTGTGTTGGTGTTTTCATGGAATTTGAAATTTTTTGTGTCTACTCTGGGTTTGGTTGTTGTGACCTGCTTCTTGTAGGCATTTGTGTTTGGTTATTTGTTTCTTCTCTGTGGAGAATTTCCTGGAATACTTTCTGTAGGTTTCGTTTTGTGTTCATATAATTGTAAAGCTGAGTTTTGTCATGGAAAGTTTTCCTTTCACCATCTATTATAAGGGAGACTTTTGCCTGGTAGAGTAGTTTGGGTTGGAAGATATAGTTTCTTAGAGTTTGGAGAGTTTCATTCCAGGCCCTTCTAGCTTTCAGGGTTTCCATTGAGAAGTTTGAAGTAATTCTGATGGGGTTTCCTTTGAAAGTGGTATGTTGTTTTTCCCTAGCTGCTTTTAGGATTTTTCTCTTTGGTGTCAATGTTTAGAGTCTTAATGATAATATGTCTTGGGGAGTCTCTCCTTTGGTCTAGTCGGTTAGGAGTTCTGTTTGCTTCTTGTATCTTGATGGGCCTTTCTTTTAAGAGACGGGGGAAGTTTTCTTCAATTATTGTGTTAAATAAGTTCTCCATGCCTTTGGTCTGAAATTCTTCTCCTTCTGGTATTCCAATGATTCTGATATTAGGACGTTTAAGTGTATCCCACAATTCCCTCATGTTCTGTTCACAGGAACTTTTGAACTTACTGAAATTTTTGGACTCTCAAACTGTTTCTTCCAGCCTGTCTTCCAGATCAGAGTTTCTATCTTCCACTTCTCTGACTCTATTCTTGAGAGGCTCTAGCGAGTTTTGGACTTGTTCAATTAAGTTTGCATTTTCTATTACCTTCCTATGTATCACTTCCATCGCTCTGTCCAGCTCCCTTTTCACCTCATTTTCTGATTTTCTTGATGATTCTTGGAAATCATTCTTGCATTTCTTTATGTTTTCATTTAGTGTGGCCAGCTGATTCTTAAGGTCCTCTTCTTTTTTTTTTTTTTTTTTTTTTTTTTACTCTCCCTCAACTCTCTTAGCTTTCTTTGAATTCCTTCCAGTGTCTTATCATATTGCTCTAGCTTAGTGATGGTAGCATCCACACGATTATCTGTCCTTTGTAGCTTTCCTGCAAGTTCTAGCAGTAGGTTGGTCAGGGTTGCATTGCTCATAGCTTCCACCTGATTTTCTGATCATAAACACTCTTCTATGTTTTGGTTAGATGTAATCCTTGTTGGACTGGGTGATCTGTCTGGATTTTCTTGCATTTTATTTTTCATGTTATTTCTTTTGCGCTGTGGTCTACCCATGTCAGTGTATGGGCAGGGAGGTGGGTGGAGCAGCCTGGGCTCTAGCTCAATGAGAATCCAAGGCAGCCTGGGGCAGTTGCAAGCAGCCTGGGTTTTTGCTCTCTCTTGCCAAAGCCACCTATCTACTGCCTGACAGGGGTGCCAAAGTTGCCTGAATTCTCACCCAGTAATGCACCAAAGCTGCCTGTCTTTCGAGATTGAAAGGGGGCTGAGGTAGCAAGCCCTGAAGCTGCCCAAACTCTGGCTGGGAACACTAGGACCTGCAAACAGTCTGTGCTCTCCTGCCTCAGGGGACTTGGGGATGGGTGGCAATGGACAGGTAGGGGATGGCACCTGAGCTGGCGCTAGTGACTCAGTGTGGGCTTTTGTGGCCCTTGCTGTGGGACTGGGCCCACTGCACGTGCAATTGTAGTGCAGAGGCAGCTGATGCGGGCATGGGATTGGGACACAGCAGAGGCTGGCCGGCGGGCAAATGATCGGAGCACAGCAGTGGGGGGGGGGGTCTGGCAGCTGCCTAATCACGGCAGAGGTGGCCCCCGCGGGTGTGCAAACCGAGCACAGTGTGGCCGGCCAGCGCACGCAATCAGAGCACAATGGCAGAGGTCCTCGCGTCAGCGTAGCGGGCTGGCGGGTGCACGATGGCTGGTGGGTATGCGATCGGAGCACAGCTGCTTGGGGCATGGGGCGTGAGGCGTGGGGCGCAGTGGCTGTATGGGGGGGTAGACTATCCACCCAAGGGGGGATCCATGATTCCATGTTTTTCCCCACTCTGTGCCCTCCCACTGGCAAGAAGACCCTGATAACCCTTAATTTTTTGCCTTTCTTTCCCCGGTATCTGCAGTGCAGTGAGGCGGTCGCCATCTTGGCCGGTGTTGATGATATTTTAAAAGCTGCAGGTACAGCGCAGGCTTGCCAAGCAGGTACAGAGGATTTATTAACAACCTTGGGAGACTTGGGGTATTGTGCTTCTGCCAAAAAGGCCCAGATTTGTTTAAGAGAAGTAACATATTTGGGATATATTCTTAGGGGTGGGCAGAAATGGTTGTCTCAGGCCAGGAAAGGGTCTGTATTAAGTATACCAATTCCCAGCACTCGCAGAGTGGTACATGGGATCCACTGGCTTTTGCCACTTATGGATCCCTGGATTTGCTGAAAAAGCCAGGCCCCTATATGAATTGATCAAAGAAGGGAGTCCTTTCCAATGGACTTCAGCCCAGAATCAGGCATTCAATGAAGTAAAACAAGCACTATTGACAGCACCTGTGCTGGTGCGACCTGACATTTACAAGCCCTTTCACTTCTGTGTCGACAGGAGGAAGGGAATTGCTAAAGGAGTTTTGATTCAGACACTGGGACCTTGGAATCAGGCAGTTGCTTACTTATCAAAAAAAACTGGATCCTGTAGCAGCAAGATGGCCACCATGTCTAGGGATAATAGCAGCAACAGCCCAGCTGGTAAAAGATGCCAATAAGTTAACATTAGGGCAGGAACTACAGGTGGTCACTCTCCCTGCTGTAGAGGGATTTCTCAACCCCCGGACAAATGCATGAGTAATGCCTGCATAACCCATTACCAAAGCTTGCTTTTAAACCCACCACAGATACAATTCTTTTCCAGCACATCCTTGAACCCTGCCACCTTGTTGCTGGACCCAGATCTGGAGGGACCCCTCCATGATTGTGCTGAGATCCTGAGTCGAGTTTACAGCATTAGAGAATGCCTGGCCAACCAGCCTCTGCCAGACACTGAAGTTACTTGGTATACTGATGGCAGCAGGTTCATGAAAGATGGACAAAGGTATGCAGGGGCTGCTGTGGTGACTGAGACAGAGACTGTCTGGGCGGCAGCATTACCTAAAGGGACTTCTGCACAATGGGCAGAATTTATTGCTCTGACAAAGGTTTTGCAATTAGGCAAAGGCAAGAAGCTGAATGTGTATACAGATAGCCGTTATGTCTTTGCTACTGCCCATGTACATGGGACTATCTATCAAGAGAGAGGCCTCCTCACAGCAGAAGGAAAGACAATTAAAAACAAAGAGCAGATTCTGGACTTGTTGGTCACCTTATGGTTGCCCTCTAAACTGGCTATTGTGCATTGCCCTGGCCACCAAAAAGATGATACTCCAGTGGCCAGGGGAAATATGAGGGCAGATGAGGTCACTAAGAGGGTCACCCTAAATGCTGAACTGATATTGACTCTACTCCCAAATCCAGGACCTCCAACTTTACCTGACACTCCAGGGTATTCAAAGGAGGACACCAAACAGATTAGTAAGTTGCCTTTAACACAAGAGGGCGCTGGAGATTGGATCAAAAGTGGAGACGATAAGTTGATCCTTCCCACACACCTGGCTCAACAACTTTTCCAACATTTGCACCGGTCTACACATCTGGGCACAAAGTGGACTGAAGAACTGATAAGACACAGTCACCTTAAAATACTTAATTTAAGATCTCAAATTGAAGAAATTGCCAAATTGTCTAAGTTGTAAAATGACTAATGTGAACAATCATCCTAAAGGAGGTGGAACACGCTTGCAAGGTTCCAAGCCCAGAGTACACTGGGAATTGGACTTTACTGAGGTAAAACCTGGTAAATATGGTTACAGATATCTTTTAGTTTTTGTAGATACTTTTTCAGGATGGACCAAGGTTTTCCCCAGCAAGCATGAAACAGCTCAAGTGGTAACTAAGAAAATCCTACAGGACATCCTTCCCAGGTATGGAATGCCTGTTCTTTTGAGCTCAGACAATGGACCAGCCTTTATCTCTCAGGTAATACAGGAAGTTGTTAAAATTTGGGGGGCCAATTGGAAATTACATTGTGCTTCTAGACCCCAGAGCTCAGGACAGGTAGAGAACATGAATAGGACTCCAAAGGAGACCCTTACTAAATTAACCATGGAGACCAGTGGGGACTGGGTATCTCTCCTTTCCTATGCCCTCTACAGGGTGCAAAACATACCCTACATGATAGTTGTTTTTTTTTTTTACATTTCAATTTTTTTTTAATTTAATTTATTAGTTTTCTTTTCAGTAAATACAGGCAGTTTGGTACCATTATTTAGGCTCATCTGTGATCTACCCCCTCCCATTAGACCCTCCTTGTTAATGAAAATGGGTCGTGCATTGTGGAGTTAGCCCCCAGTTATTAGTATGATAAATGTCTCTGCAAATCATGACCCAACATGCAACTTTGACATTCTTTCTGCCTCCTCTTCCACAAGATTTCCCTAGCCATGTTGGGTTCATTTTTGGTCTGCTTCAGTGCTGAGGTGTTGGGGGACATGATAGGTTTAGCACCCTATGAAATAATGTTTGGGAGACTACCCCAATTCTGCCTGACTTAAAAGCAGAGTTGATTGCTGAATTTGATAAACAACAATTGCATGAATCTCTTCAATGTCTTTCTAGAACTCATAAAAAGGTTTGGCCAAGGCTGAAGGCTATATATGAGACTGGACCTCCCCCACCGACTCACTCATGGTTATAATCTGGGAGACTGGGTGTTTGTTCATCACCATCACTGCAAGACACTGGAACCCCGCTGGAAGGGACCCTACATCATCATTCTGACCACACCTACTGTTGTGAAGGTGGACAGAATTGCCACTTGGATGCATCACACCCACGTTGGACTGACAGATCCACTACTTGAACTTAAGGACTACCAGCCACAATGGAAGGTCAAGCGGGATCAAATGTCCACTCTCAAACTCAAGCTTATATGCTCTTAATGCTTATATTATTCACCACTTGTATCTATTGTAGTCCCCTTTCTTCCCTTAATCCCCACCAACCAGTCAACCTGACTTGGGAGGTTGAAGAAATAAACCAATTACTAGGTGCAGATCCAGCTAGGATAAAAAGATAACTGATTACTACTCTGTTAGCTTATGGATAGATTTAGGCCTTGCAGGAGCAGGAACAGGAATAACATCCTTAGTAACTCAAAAGCAGCAGTATGCTGACCTTAGGGCAACTATAGATTTGGACATTCAAGAATTAGAAAAATTGATTTCCTACCTGGTAGTCCTGCAAAATAGAAGAGGTTTAGATTTATTCTTTCTCCAACAAGGAGGACTATGTGCCGCCCTGGGAGAAGAATGCTGCTTTTATGCTGATCACTCTGGAGTTGAATCACAAGCCAGAATTTGTGAGGGATTATTAAAAAGGAAAAAAAAAAAAAAAGTACAAGAAGATTCTCAAGGATAGTTTGAGTCATGGTTCAGCCATTCTCCTTGGTTGACCACTCTGTTGTCTGCTTTAGCGGGGCCATTACTTATATTTTTGTTGCTGATCACAATTGGGCCTTACATTCTTAATAGATTAATTACCTTTGTTAGGGAATGCATTAATACAGTGCAGCTTATGGTTTTAAGATCACAGCATATACCATTAAACTCCATTCACTAACCTAAACAGTATCCAAGATTGGCTCCTCATGGTACAAGGACAGGGGGGAACAAAGGACTCAGGAAGTCATGATAGGTCTCAGAATCATCAATAGGCCTAAGTTTCTGCTTCCCAGCAAGGTCAGTTTCCTGATAAGGGAATAGACTGTCTGTACCATGCATTCCTGTGGTCATAGATAAGTTTGCTTAAAATAAGTTTGCTTAAAGTTCCTCAGATACACATAGCCAATCACTGTAAAGGTTACCTCATCTGCTTGGAATCCCACCAGCTTTGCCCACCAACATCCTAAGCCTATCAGAAAAATGCAAGTGCCATTACTGCTTAAATCAACCAATCATGTAACCATTCCCCTACTTCTCCCTACTTCTTTGTTCAAATCCCTATAAAAACCCTGACCCCCTGCTGCTCAGGGCTCTAGTATGGATCCACTTTGCTGGTGAAGTCAAGAGTCTGAGCGTAAACTGGAAATAAAGCTCCTTGCCTTTGCATGCATGCTTGGTTCTCCTTGGTGGTTACTAGGGGTGCTGAGAACTGGGCATAGCAATTCCATTCATAAATATATGAAAAACTTCCATCCTTTCTTCTTTCCTTCCTTCCTTCCTTCCTTCCTTTTCCTTTCTCTGTTGTTGAGACAAGGTGTTGTTATACAGCCAAGACAGGTGTTGAGCTAGCCATGTAACCTATAATGGACTTGAACTCTTGAACTCATAGTCCTCTTGCCTTGGTTGGCCTCCTGGACTCTGGAATAATAGGAATGTACCTTCATGCCAAGCTACTTACTGTAGTTGGAGGCTATTAAGAAATAAATTTTAGGGGTGGAGAGATGGCTCAACGATTAACGCACTTGTCTGTGAAGCTTAAGTGACCAGGTTTGATTTCCCAGTACCCACATAAGCCAGATGAACAAGGTGGAACATACATCTGGAGTTCATTTGCAGTGGCTAGAGGTCCCAACACAGCCATTCCTCTCTACCTCTCAAGTAAATAAGTAAAATAAAATAATAAATTTTGTTTTAAAATGCTATAGTGGGGAAATGGTGCAATAGTTAAAAGCATTTGCTATATAAGCCTGATGAACAGAATTCAGATTCCTCAGAATCCATGTACAGCTGGACACAAGTAGTATGTGATCTGTTATCCTAAGAACCTATGGCAGTGGGAAGCAGAGTCAGGAAACTCCTGATAGTTGTTGGTCAGATAGTCTGGCATTCATACTGGAAAACAATAAGAGAGACCCTGTCCCAAACAAGCTGGAAGATGAGGCTTGCCACCCATAGCTTTCCTCTGACCTCCACACTCGGGACATGCACATCTATCCATACATACATACAAACCACACACACACACAAATACAAAAGGAAATGCCATAATAAAATATAATCCTCTGTATTCTATTTAAAAAACAAAAAGATGCCAGGTGTGGTGGTGCATGCCTTTAATCCTAGCACTCAGGAGGCAGAGGTAGGGGGATTGCTGTGAGCTCGAGGCCACCCTGAGACTCCATGGTGAATTCCAGGTCAGCCTGGGCTAGAGTGAGACCCTACCTCAAAAAAACAAAAACAACAACAACAAAATGTACAAAAGAGTGAATTCTATTATGCAAGATCTCTTTTAGATACCAGAATTCAAAGATACTGAAATTCCTTATGTAACATATTTATATCCTATGCACATCTTCCTCTATACTTTAAATCATCTTTAGATTACTTAAAATGCATAAAACAATGTAAATGCTATGTAAACAGTTGCCATGTAATACTGTTTAGGTAATAATGACAAGAAAAAGTCTACACATGTTTAATACACATACATTTTTCTTTAATATTTTCATTTTATTTTAATGTTTTGGTCCTTCAAGGTAGGTTTTCACTCTAGCCCAGGCTGACCTGCAATCCACTATGTAGTTTCAGGGTGGCCTTGAACTCATGGTGATCCTCCTACCTCTGCCTCCCAAGTGCTGGGATTAAAGGCTTGTGCCACCATGCCCAGCTTTCTTTAATATTTTTTAGTACATAATCAGCTGAATTCACAGATGTGGAACCTCAGATAGGGAAAAATAACTATATGTATTTCTTTACTGAGAATTCACACTCATTTCTCTAGAGAAATGAAATTGGGCCATAGGATCATTATATTTGGAACTCTTTATTGATTACTATTGAAAAGTTTATCAAAGTACAATTTAAACTCACCACTATGGCATGGGAGTCTTGGTATTGTGAGGCTTCTTATACTTAGATACACCTATAACATTGTGATTATAACTGGCATTTTCTTTGAGACTAATATATTGTGAATCATCACATCTAGGCTGTTATGATATCTCCTTATGAAGTGCTATTTTTAATTGTTTAGGTACCTCCATACTGATTCTGTTTTGATGCTGTCTTTATCACTATTGCTCTGTAGTATAATTTGAGATCAGTTATTGGGTTACCTCTGAAGGGTTAATGATTGGCCCTAATACTAGAAGACCCTTAAAGAAACATCAGAGGCATTCAGTCCCAGACAAACCTGACAACTCCCCTGACTGATAAACTTCCGATAATTCAGAAAGCTTTTGAAGGAACAGAAACCATCATGTCTGTATGCCAAATTCTAATCCTGTTTCTACAGAAAGAGTGTGTTTTTAGATCAGAAAAGACTTTGTAAGGTAAAAGAGTGTTCTAAGGTATGTTATTAAAAGGATATAAAAGGTTGTGGGACTTAAACTGAAAAAGGTTTAAATTGCCTGTGGTAAAATGAGTTACCCTAAAAGTTTTCATTTTTCATATTTTTTCACATCAATTGTTCATTTAATTCAGACTTTACTCTTTGTAATAAGTTGATAAGTTTATTTATATTGTTATGTCGCAAATCAAAATTAAAATGAACTATACCTATATTTCCTACTGTTAAGCTCTGACTACTGAACAAACTAAATGTTTAACAAAATCAAGATTCATTTTTAATGAGTTTTTGTTTGTTTATTTAAACTTTATCTAAATGTAACGTAAAAGTCAAAAATATAAAATTAATATAGCTGAATTTATGGATATTTCAGTTTAAAAAAAGGGCCTAGGGGACTACTAACCCAGGAAACTACAAAGACAGATAATCAGAATCCAGGCAGTCTATTTATAATTAACCACAGAGACAAAAACTGTAAAAGCAAAAGTTAGAAAACAAATTGTTAAGTTTATGATTAAGATATATTTAAAGATCAAATAGAGGATGAAATAATTATATTATTAAGTTTTTTAAATTTCACAGGTCAAAATTCAAGTTTTCTTGAATATGATTCTGCTCTTAACAATGTTTACAAAATGCATAATTATCTATTTATAACAATAGCTCTCCCCATATTACTCTACTTTTATATTAATGTTCACAAAATAGTTTACAAATAAAAATTTTATGTTAAATAAGATATTTAAGAGCCAGGCATGGTAGCACATACCTTTAATCCCAACACTCAGGAAGCAGAGGTAGGAAGATTGCCATGAGTTCAAGGCCAGCCTGGGAACACAGAGTGAATTCCAGGTCAGCCTGAGCTACAGTGAGACCCTACTTCAAAAAACCAAAAAATAAAATAAAATAAAATGAATAAGAAAAAAAGATACTTAAAGCTTATAATTAAATTATATCCAAATGCTAAGTTTACATGTTTAAACATCTATTTCTTTGTTTACAACAATAGATTTCTTACATATTCTGTTCTTACATGTTTTCCCATTAGATAAACATTTGTTTAATAAAATTTTATTCTAATAGATACACAAAATGTTAATAACAAAGATGTTAAAATAATCAATACAAGTGCAAAAAGGAGTAAGTATATAAATAGTAAGATTTAAAAAAAAACAAAAGATGATCTTTAGGCAGAACTAAAAAGTGACAAGACATCAGACAACCTAGATACTCCTGCTTGCAGCTTCTCCCCAGTCTCTGATGATTTCCAGGAACTGTTAGCTAACAGAGATGCAGATCAAGGAAAATGTTCTAAATATTGGGAAAACTGAATTTTAAGGTAAAGATTCACTTATTAGTGTTTAATTTCCCAAGACAAGAATCTCATACTAAAAACATTAAAGTTTTAAAATTAAATTCTATTTTACTTAAACTAAAAATGTCAATTATTCAACATTGTTTTCTCTTTATTTATTTTTTTAAATTTTTATTTATTTATTTATTTTATTTAATTTATTAGTTTTCTTTTCAGTAAATACAGGCAGTTTGGTACCATTATTTAGGCTCATCTGTGATCTACCCCCTCCCATTAGACCCTCCTTGTTAATGAAAATGGGTCGTGCATTGTGGAGTTAGCCCCCAGTTATTGGTATGATAAATGTCTCTGCAAATCATGACCCAACATGTGACTCTGACATTCTTTCCACCCCCTCTTCCACAAAATTTCCCTGAGCCATGTTGTGTTCATTTTTGGTCTGCTTCAGTGCTGAGGTGTTGGGGGCCTCTGAGGCTCTGGCTCTCTGATTTGGTAGGAGTTGATTTTTCTCTGTGTTGGTCTCCTTCCCCTTTGTGCTGGAATCCGGTTCATAGGAAAACATCACCCTTGCTTATTTCTCCAGTTGTCCTTAGTTTCAGTTGGGCCCCCTTTGAGGTATGTTGTTTTCTCTTTAAAAACAGATTTGTGAAAGGTTTTACTAGAGCTCATCTGTTTTAGTTCAACAATGACCAAATTCTACTTACTCTTTTATGTATCATTAAATAATTAAATAACTGTATCATTTCTGGTATCTCAAATTCCTTGATTATAAATAAATTAACTCTTAAGACATATTCTCTACCTCAGAGTATAGCCCCATGGTCAAACAATGGTCTTCATCTAAAATGATTTCAAACTCTATGGCCCTGCTTCCAACCTTCCCTGGGTAACTGGTACCCACACAGGTATCTAAACTAATCAAAGATGTTACCAAATACAAATGCCAAAACTTCATCTTGTCTTACTTGTCTTTTCCTGACAATCTCTAAAGTAAAGTAATTGGTTTAGATTTGTTGATAAAAATATTATTTTCAAAACTAGTAACAGGTACTGCCTGTACTGTATTTCTCCCGTCTTCATTGTTTACATAGTTCAAACTTAATGCTCTATAATAAGGTGGTAAATCTATTTATAGTGCCATACCTCATATTATGATAAAACAAAATTTAAAAGCCCCTGGTCCAAAGTTACACATTGAACTATAATATACTTTAATGCTGGTTATATCCCAACTTCTAGCTGTATTACTTTTCCCCAGGGTTTGCTTTAGCTATTCCTGGTCTTTGCGCTTCCATATGAATTCCTGGATTTTTCTTTTTTACAGTTCAGTAGAAGAGAGAATGGTTGAAGGGAGGAAGGGTTCAGAGGCTGAGATATGGGGGAGAGGGAAAAAGAGAAAATGATGGAAGGAGATTATGATCAAAATACATTATCTAACATACAAAATGGCCAATAAAAAGTTGAATTGTTTGGGTTCTTTCTTTTTTGAACTGTAGGATTTGTACTGTAAACATGAGTTTTTTGGTAGTTCTGTTACTGCAAATACATTTTCCCCAGTCTTTGGCATGCCTTTTCACTCTCTCAATAGTTTTTCTTTGCTGAACATAAGTTCTTAACAAAGCACAGAAGAGCCTGCTTACAGTGGATGCTTGTAAGATCCCAAACCAGAAAGGTGACTTAGGTGGCAAAGGTTCATTAAATCCTGTTCTCTTTGGCTTAGCTTTTCAAATCCTAATGTGAAGTGGAGTTGCAGCTGTCCATTTTGTTTTGGACCATTTGCTCCAGCTCTCTGGTACATCTCATTCTGTTCTCCTTGGGGCAGGACTGAAATCCAAATGCCAAGGAGCATAATAATGCTAGATCTCTCCTAATTAGCAGTCCCTAGGGGCTCTGGTACAATAATTACTGTGGACTTGAAGAACAGCACAGGTGAACTGCTCTTCCTCAGCTCACAGAGGTGATTGGATTTCCAAGGTTAAGTGGATCTCTGCCATTTTTTTCCTGCTACACTTTTTCTGAAATGTCACAAACAATTATTGAACAACCTATTCACCAGAGCAATTCTGGTAACTATATGCTTATGAAAGAAAAAGGAAGAAATATGGAGAGAACAATCTGAGCCAGTGAAAATATTTATTATTCATTCAGCAAAACTGTTATTTCTAGCATGATGTGATAGCCTTATAGATCCTGCCATACAGCATTGTGCTTAATTATTTCCCTAAGGTTTATGCTTATTTCTTTTTCACATTGTATGTACTTAAATAATCTTTTTCAGTAGTTTTAAAATTTGAAGAATATTTTTATTAAATGGGAAGGAATTTGGGACCTTTAGAAGGTTTGAGTTGGGCTGGAGGGGTGGCTTAGTGGTTAAGGTGTTTGCCTGCAAAGCCAAAGGACACAGGTTCAACTCTCTTCAAAACCCACATAAGCCAAATGCACAAGGTGGCACATGCATCTGGAGTTGGTTTGCAATACTGAAGGCCCTGACATGTCCATTTTCTCTCTATCTGCCTCTGTCTCTCTATCCCTCCCTCCCCCTCTCTCAAATAAAATAAATAAAAAATAATTTTTTAAAAAAAAGTTTGAGTTTTAATCAGTAGGGAGGAAAAAAGGGAGTGAGAAGGTAGAACACTGTGTGTGTGTGTGTGTGTGTGTGTGTGTGCATGTGTATGTACATGCATGTGTGTGTGTTATCTTGAGATGCAGTAATATAGTACAGGGAAAGAGACACTTTCTAGAAAATTATATTTGATACCATTTCTCATTATAGCCCAGGCTGACTTGAAATTCATTACATAGTCTCAGGGTGACCTTGAACTCATGGCAGTCCTCCTACCTCTGCCTCCCAAGTGCTGGGATTAAAGGCATGTGCCACCACACCTGGTGATTCTGTCATTATTGTATTTGTTTCAATGATGGGTGTGGGTGAGTATGAATGGAGAAGACTGGACCCTGGATGGGTGGGGGTGAATCGGTACACATGGGGTGGAACAGACCCTTCTTCCTAGTTTACAATTTGATAATATCTGCTCAAATATTTTCATTGTTCTTTATAATCATCTTTTCTGGAACAAATGAACTTGTCATTATCAATAAGAGAAACATTCAGGGGGATTCTCAGATACAGTTATGCTGACCATAATGATTCTTCAGTCAGTGCTGGACCATACATACATTGTTTCTACAGGTTAAAGTGCAGCTTATTTTTTAATTTTGATTTCTTTTTTTCATGTATATATGTGTGTAGTGTATGTGCCTGTATATATGCATATTTATATGAATGTGGGTATGTGTATATACACATGTGTTAGTGAGGTTAGAGATTCAAGGCCAGTGTCTTCCTCTACCATTCTCTTCCTTTTTTACTAAGGTCTCTCACTTGAACCCAAAGCTCACCTATGCAGCTAGTGTAGCTAGCCAGCTTTCCCCGCCTCCTAAGCACTGGACCATAAGCAGCCACCATGCCCACCCAGCATGAGTGCTGGGGATTTGGCCTCTTGTCTTCACATGGCGTGTGCTTTATCTACTGATAAAGCCATCTCCCCAGCCCTATCTAGCTTTCTTTCTATTAAATATGTATACTTTTGTTAACAATTTCTATATGTACAGACAACAAACCATGATATTTCCCTCCCTCTCCCACTTTATCCTTCATAACTCTGTTCTCTGTCATATCTCCTCCATCTCTCCATTAGTTTCTTTTTAAATTTGATTTCATCATCTTTTTCTCCTATCATGAGGGTCTTATGTAGGCACTGCAAGATCTTGGATATCAAGGCCAAATTCTGTCTGGACAATTGTATGTAAGGAGTGGTACCCTTCCTTTGGCTCTTACATTCTTTCCACTACCTCTTCTGCAATGGATTCTGAGCCTTGGAGGGTGTGAGATGTTTCAGTGCTGGACACTCCTCCATCCCTTCTTCTCAGCACTATGTTGCCTTTTGGGTCATCCCAGTTGTCATCACCATCTGAAAAGAAAGGATTCTTGACTTCCTGTTAAGATGGCAGCGTAGGTACCACGCCAAAGCAGCCTAGGGGGGAAAAAGACCAAAAAAACTTAGCAAAATACACATGTTTACTAAAAAGTGAGGTGTATAGGAAATTGAAGCAGCAGTGGAGAAGTAGAAGAGATCCAGAACATCCAGAGACCACACAGGCTGGCAAAAGCAGTGGCAGCAGTGCAACAGAAAGCCACCAGGCTCGGGTCCAGCCGCAAGAAAAGCCAGGGACGGGGATTTTCCACTCACACTGGCGCTCTCTGCAACTCAGGAAACGTGAAGGGAGAGTGGCAGTGAGCAGTGGAGGAGCAGACCGTGAGGTAGAAGAACATGTGGAGCAGTGAGAGAACCAGAGCAGCTGCGGCTCCCTCCCCTCCCCCACCACCTGAGCCCAGCTCCAGTGAACAGAGCAGCATCCCGGGACCCAGCCACGCCAACTTGGGCCGACAGCGGGACCCAAGCAGGAGCAGTCTGGTAGCAACATCAGCAGCTCCGGCACCAGTAACAGTGGCCCCAGCAGCAGCAAATCCAGTAGCGGCAGCAGTGGCAGACCCAGCAGCAGCAGCTTCAGTGACAGCAGTGGCAGCAGATGCAGCAGCAGCAGTGGTGGCTCCAGCAGTGGCAGCAACAGAAGCAGCATCAGAGGCAGCAGCAGCAGTGGGCCCAGCAGCAGCTTCAGCAGCAGCGGTGACAGACCCAGCAGCGGCAACTTTAGCAGAAGCAGTTCCAGCAGCAGGGGTGCTGATCTGCAGGGCCACACTGGCCAGGCTAGGTTTGCCCCACAGGAAAAGCCAGTGCCCAGCTCCAGAAATCAGAACAGCAGCCCGATGACCCAGGCAGCAACTTGACTGAGACCAAAATCATCCAAGGTAACTGGGATTGCACCAAGGAAGAGTCTCACTTGGTCACAAGCTGACTTGGATCCCTCAACAGACCAGAAATCTTAACCTCTTTGTTGATAGAGGATCTGGTCATTATAATAACTACTCTTGCATGCATACTTGGGGCTGTTTTTGATTGAATGGGTACAGTGTTTAGTTAAATTTTAGAATCTACCTGTATCTTATTCCACTGAGCCTGCTTGAATGCTCCCATACCAGGGAAACTCAACCCCTAGGAACACCTTTGTAGATACTCTGCGAGTCTTAAGAGCCACACCTCATACCTTAAGCTCCTACCCTGAAAATATACAACATCAAATCAATTGATACAGCTAAGAATACCCAGCTAGCTAGAAAATCCAAGCATTAACTTAATCCAAGATGCAAAAATATATACATTATAACACAAGAAACACTAAAAAGCAAGACGATATAAATCCACCTATAAGTATTAATGCATCAGAAATGTCCTCCAGTGAGAAAGAGTTAGAGGAAATGCCTGAGAAAGAGTTCAAAAGAATGATTATAAATATGTTCAAAGAGATCAAAGAACAAATCAAAAGAGTCAAAGAAGAAATCGAAGAGGAAATCAAAGGAATCAAAGAAGACTCAGGACACCAATTTAATGAAATAAAGAAGGCAATACAAGACATAAATAAGGAAATAGAAATAATAAAGAAAAACCAGTCAGAATTACTAGCAATGAAGAACACAGTTAATGAAATAAAAAAACTCTGTAGAAAATCTCACCAGTAGGATGGATGAGGGAGAGGACAGGATATCTAAGCTAGAAGACCAGGTGGTAGATCTAATATGGTCCAACAAAGAGAAAGACAAACTTATAAAAAAGTATGAGAGGGAATTTCAAGATATTTGGGACACTATGAAAAGACCAAATATAAGAATTCAGGGCATAGTAGAAGGAGAAGAATTCCACTCCAAAGGCATAGTAGGCGTCTTCAACAAAATCATAGAAGGAAATTTCCCCCAAATTGGGAAAGAGGTGCCAAGGCAGATACAGAAAGCCTTTAGAACCCCAGCCAGACAAAACCTGGAAAGAACCTCTCCTCTCCATATTATAATCAAACTTCCAAACACGCAAACCAAAGAAAAACTATGGAAAGCAGTCAGAGAGAAAAATCAAGTTACCTACAAAGGCAAGCCCATCAGGATTACAGCAGATTATTCAACACAAACTTTAAAAGCCAGAAGGGCTTGGAGTGATATATTCCAAGTTCTGAAAGATAACAACGGTCAACCAAGGTTACTTTATCCTGCAAAGCTATCCATTCAAATAGATGGAGAAATAAGGACATTCCATGACAACAGCAGGTTAAAGGAGTATTTGAAGACAAAACCAGCTCTACAGAAAATATTTGATAGAATCCTCCATGCTGAAGAAAAGGAAAAGCACACATATAAGAAACCTAGAAAAAACAAGCAATACTCAAATACTAGTTAACACAAGAGAGCACAGGTAGAACCAGAACCACACATACACAAAAAAAAGGCAAACATAAATACACACTTTTCAATAATATCTCTTAATACCAATGGCCTTAATGCCCCAACGAAAAGACATAGGTTTGCAAACTGGGTTAAAAAGCAGGATCCTACAATTTGTTGTCTCCAAGAAACTCACCTTTCTACAAAGGATAGACAGTATCTTAGGGTGAAAGGATGGAAAACGGTGTTTCAAGCAAATGGGCCTAGAAAACAAGCAGGGGTTCCTATCCTAAAATCTGACAAGGTAGACTTCAGTCCAACGTTAGTCAAGAAAGATAAGGAAGGTCACTTTATATTGATTAAGGGCACACTCCAACAGGAGGGCATTACAATCCTAAACATATATGCACCTAACATGGGGGCTCCCAAATTTGTCAAACAAACACTATTAGAACTAAGGTTACAGATAAGAAAAGCTTCTCTAACCAGAAGTGAGAGTAGCATTAATATATAAGTATGAAGATTAAGTGGAGTGCTTTCAGGACAATTTGGTGAGAGTAATATATGCATTTATCCAGACAAAAATAGGCTTTATACCCCTAAGACTTATGACCTCCCCTACCATAGACTTTTGATTAAGTTTCCAGTACCAGGCATGTATTCCTTCCCATAGAGTAGACCTTCAGTCCAATAGAGAGCAGTTGGTTTCCCCCAGAGCAGACATACCACTATGTCACTCCTTTAGCCATTTGGCCTGTCTGGCCAAACTTGAGGTTTCTAGTGTCTACTGTTTTCAGCACTGATGACTTCTGTCTCCCATAAGGCTGCATGCAGCACAGCTTTTTCCAGCTTTCAGTTGGCTGGGCTACAGGGAGAAGGTTTTCTTCTCAGCACCAGTTTGATTTGTCAGTGACTCTGTCACTCAGGCATGTAAAGTCTTCAGAAATAGGGTCTTACCATCTCCTTTGCATGAGAAACCAAGGGCCTTGGCAAAAGCCTATAATGTTTGGGAGGCAACAGAGACCTCCCTGGCCAACAACTCACTCCCTGGAACTGAAAATTTTCTAGTAACAACCTATGGCTTCTGG
This sequence comes from Jaculus jaculus, assembly GCF_020740685.1. Classification (NCBI taxonomy): domain Eukaryota; kingdom Metazoa; phylum Chordata; class Mammalia; order Rodentia; family Dipodidae; genus Jaculus; species Jaculus jaculus. The sequence goes on along the minus strand of NC_059110.1, from coordinate 75,041,226 downwards.
ATATGCTATTATTCAAGAAAGTAGTTTTTCATGTGTCCTATTCAGAATAGCTTGAATTTCAATTGACCCTCCCCCCCCACCTTTCTTTTATACAATCTCTTCCCCTGACCTCATTTATGCCTTTCTCCTCCCTGTAATCTGTTATTCTACTTACACATATACAGTACCATCCTCTTAAGACCTTCCCTCTCCTACCTCCTTTATAGCCTTTTTTCCAGATTATGGGCCTTAGCTTTCTTTCTTTTAAAAATATTTTATTTTTATTTATTTAATAGAGATAGAGATAGAGAGAGAGAGAGAATGGGCATGTCAGGGCCTCCAGCCTCTGCAAACAAACTCTGGACACATGTATCATCTTCTGTATCTGGCTTACTTGGGTCCTGGGGAATCGAACCTGGGTCCTTTGGCTTTGTAGGCAAGTGCCTTAACCTCTAAGCCATCTCTCCAGCCCCAGCATTCTTAATGTCAAAAAAAATATGTTACTTAGCTGGGTGTGGTGGCTCATGCCTTTAATCCCAGCACTTGGAGGCAGAGGTATGAGGATTGTCATGAGTTCAAGGTCACCCTAAGCCTACATAGTTAATTCCCAGGTCAGCCTGGGATACATAGAAATCTTACCTTGAAAAAAAAGTGTTATTCCTATGTTTGTGGTGATAGTGTTATAAATGAATCTACTGTACTGTCCATCTCATAAAGGTGTAGCAATACAATTATGCACAATTGGCAATGATCATAAAAGATTATTACTGGGCTAGAGAGATGGCTTAGAGGTTAAGGCATTTGCCTGCAAAGCCAAAGGGCCCAGGTTTGATTCCCTAGTACCCATGTAAAGCAAGATGCACAAAGTGGCACATGCAACTGGAATTTGTTTGCAGTGGCTAGAGGCCCTGGTGCATGCTCTCTCTCTCTTTCTCTCTCTCTCTTTCTCTCTCCTTGCAAATAAATAATCATAAATTTTTTAAAAAAAGACTACTACTGATTTATGTATTTACTATACTATACTATACTATACTATACTGTACTATATTATGTATGTATGTATGTATGTATGTATGTATGTATTCAAATGTGCCAGAGTTATGCTATACTCTTGTGCCAGTTTTTTTTTTTTTTTTTTTTAAGGTAGGGTCTTGCTGTAGCCCATGCTGTCCTAGAATTCATTCTGTAGTCTTAGGCTGGCCTCAAACTCACAGCCTCCTGAGTGCTGAAATTAAAGGCATGCACCACCATGCCCTTGTGCCACATTTTATGATGCGCTTATGTGGGTGGCTTGGGAATTGAATCTGGGCCATCGGGTGCAAGCAACCACCTTTAACTGCTGAGCCATGTCCCCAGCCTTCTGTGCTATATTGTAAGGGTTATGTCAGAGTGAATTCCTGACTTAGCAAAGTCTTCAGTACGACAATGTCTCTTCTGATGTCAGCAGTCTGTCTCATGTGCCTCATGTTTACAGTCTCCTGAGTGATTTTCCTGTTTGCTGGATCTCATCTCCTGTTTGTGTAAGTACACTCAATAATGTTTGCACAATTATGAGATTACCTAAGAATGTCTGACTCCAAACATATCCCAGTTATCAAGTGATGTATAACTATAGTCACTCACCAAGAGATGATGAGCTCTGTGCAGGAAAAGAAAGAGATTCATTGGAGTTTTTCTCCTCATTGCATTAATAGTACCAAATAAGGGCCTTTTTGTTTATTTTACCTCTGATAAACAGAAAAATTCCTCTGTTGATGGACACCAGAGTATCCTTGCATGCGGGGTTGTTGTTAAAGGTGCATCATTGTTAAAGGACAGACTAGGACTGGAGAACTTGCTTGCAAAGCCAAACGACCTGGGTTCCAATTCCCTAGTACCCATGTAAAGCCAGATGCACAAAGTGGTTCATGCATCTGGAGTTTATCTGCAGTGGCTGAAGGCCCTGGCATGACCATTCTCTTGGTCTATATCACTTTTCTATCTCTATGCTTACAAATAAATAAGTTAAAAAAAGAAATATTTTAAAAAACTAAATTAAAGAACAGAATAAGAAGAGATATGAATTTTTTGAGAGAATGTATTGTCTCTGGTTTAGCAAAAATGCTGGAAGGGCTGGGCATGATGGTGCACACCTTTAATCCCAGGACTTGGGAGGCAGAAGTAGGAGGATCCCCGTCAGTTTGAGGCCACACTGAGACTACATAGTGAATTCCATGTCAGCCTGGAAAACAAAAACAAGCAAACAAACAAACAAACAAAAATGCTGGAAGGAAGCAAACATGTGCTAATAAGTGCTCTATATTCTGTGGATTGTGGGCTCATAGGCTGCTGGCCTTTTGAGAAAATCTTTTTAAAGACATTACCTGGAAAAATGTGAGAATTTCTATAGGATTTTTACTCTGTATAGCATATGCTATATGTGAAAACCGAAATGTTTCAGATATTTTTCAGGTATCAATCAATATTCCTAGATTCCACTTACTAGCATGAGTAAAAACTTGATCAGTGCCTCTTCATAATACACTTAAAAAATTTGTGTGTGTGTGTGTGTGTGTGTGTGTGTGTGTGTGTGTGTGTATGCACACTGTAGTGCTTATGAAGGTCTGAGGGCAAGCTAAGGGTTGAGGCAGGGTCTCATGTATTGTTTCGTCAGCCGTGTGTGCATGAGTCTAGTTGGCTCATGAGCTTCTGGATTCTCCTAGGTCTGCCTCACCACTCCCATTGTTATAGGCAATTTGGGATTACAAATGTATGTGCCACTTTGCATTGGTTTTACTTGGGTGCTGGGGAATCTAACTTGAACTGGCAGGCTTGCAAGCAATCACCTTTAACCACTGAACCATTTCCCCAGCCCCATAATAATTTTTACAAAGGTGCAATGGCAATCACCTTGACAAAAATAAAAATTTAGTTTTGACTTAAAAAAAACTTTTGGGTTGGGCATGTAGCTCAGTGACAGAGCACTTCCTGCCAGATGTAAGGCTCTGGGTTCAATCCCTAGCACTGAAAAAAAAAAAAAAAAAGTTTTTGACTGCTAGAATCTCTATTTTCTCCTTTCTTTAGGCTTCCTTCACAATCTTTTTTGTGAACACTGATTGTTCTGGCATATGCTAGGTTGATGTCCAAGGTCTTCTGTCTTGTCTTAATATAGTCCCTAGATAATTCCCCACCTCCCTGGTTTGATTTGCCTCCAGTGTCACCATACCTCTACCTTGATCCTCATGATAAATTTGATTTCACTGACGCTATACTTAAATGTTCCCAGAAGTCTGGTACACATTTAGAGATTCGTAAATCCTAGTCAGCAATCAATTGACTGAAGATCTTGGAGAAGGAGTGCTATTATCTGGTGACTGGGCCACTGATGAAACTCATGGTCCAGAAGTGACAGTCCCCAAAGCTAAAAAGGAACACACTGTCTAGCAGTGGGAAAAGGATACTTGCTTCCCAATTAGTTTCTATGGTTGAAAATGATAAAATTAAAAACAGTTGATCAAGTCTATGTTCACTATCTCACTTGACTACCCTCTGTGAATCTGAATTAATTTTCTTACATCTAGCTTTCTCTTCAAAAGGAATTTCTTGTAATTGCTTTTAAAATTTATACTTAGCATGTACCTATAAAGATCTATAAAAATAACTTCTTTTAAAAAGAACTAACCTAAGAACATTGTGCTCCATCATTATAATGATGTACAAAATTCCAATTAAAAGATAACTCTTCTGTTCCAAAAGCTATAATAGGGACTGGGGAGATTGACCAGTGAAAGGTTGCTTCCAAAATCTATACTAGAATGATTTTCAAAGAGATGTTTTCTGATTAAATTCAACCTGTGGGAAAATTACAGTAAGTATTATTCTGTATAGCAAACAGTAGTTTTGTTTATCAATTTGTTTTCTCTATTTTAACTGTTGATTTGATTCTTCAGCTGTGTTTAGATACTGACAATCCTAATAACACATGACAATAGATGTTCTGGTAGATCATAATGTTATATAATATCTTACTTCCTATGTGTCCATCAGGTTTTGTAGCATCACATCTAACCATTTATTTTTATTTTATTTATTTATTTAAGAGCTACAGATAGAGAAAGAGGCAGAGAGAGAGAGAATGGCCTCCAGCCACTGCAAACAAACTCCAGATGCGTGTGCCACCTTGTGCATCTGGCTTACATGGGTACTGAGGAATCAAGCCTTGGACTGGGATTCTTAGGTTTCACAGGCAAGTGCTTAAACACTAAGCCATCTCTCCAGCCCACATGTAACCATTTTATTGTTATATAATCCTTTCCATTATCACCACTCCAATTTCCGAGAGTCAAGAAGAAATGACAATTCCCGTGTCTTTGTGGGCAGTGGCATGTTCCTACATAGTGATCTAGCTCCCTGATGCTCACCCCCTTACAGGAGTCTGCTGCTGACAGCACATCATAATGTTTTTAAGCATAAACTAAACTCTACAGGATGAACATCTGAATTTTAACCCAACTTCTCCTTATTACTTGAGTGTGTAAACATATCTGAGCACCTGTTTCCACATATCAAGGAGACTGGTCAGATGCTATTGTGAAAACTCAACCAGACAATATGTATAAAACATCAAACATGTAGCCTGGTCCCTGTACATCTACAGTAACTGGTATCCTTTATGACTACTGTTAGTATTTGGTATAAGAGACATCTATACAGGAACACCTACACTAGTTACCTTCTATCCATTCTGCAGCTTTAGAGTCCAAATAATTCAAACTACTCCTTTGGAAATTTTGCACACTCTAAAATTACCCAATGAATTCACTCATGGCTTAGATTCCACTTATTGTGCTTAGCACTGGACTAGGGATGGAGGATGCAGGAGTTAGCAAGCAGATGCCCATATATTAATGGTACTCTCACTTTTGATTAGAGAAACTTCTCTTTTCACATGGTGGGGACTACTGGAATGACTCAAAACTGGCAAAAGTGCTGAAAAGAAGTGACAGTGGACTGTTCATCACTAAGTGAGACATCTCTATCACACCCTGAAACACTCAGGGACCATTGTGGAAGAGGTCAGAAACAATGTCAGAACCAAAGCAAGGGAGGAGTGCTTACAATACTGTCTTCCAGACACAAAGTGGTTTGATATTCATGATTTCAGTGTCATAATAGGACGTAATAATGATGACATCAAAATGGAAGAGAGACTAGTTGGAGAGAAGAAGTGTTTCAAGTGGCGGGGAGATTTGGGAGAGAGGAAAGGTTAGGTGGTGGGAGGGGATTAATATCATGATATATTGTCTACATGTATGGAAGTTGTCAATAACAAGTTTTAAAAAATGAGCCAGGAGTGGCGGTGCATGCCTTTAACCCTAGCACTTGTGAGGAAGAGGTAAGAGGATCAAGTGAGTTCAAGGCCACCCTGAGACTACATAGTAAATTCCAGGTCACTGAGCTAGAGTGAGACCCTACTTTAAAAAAAAGAAGATGAAGTTAAAAATATGGTGCTGGGCATGGTGGCACACCTTTTAAACCCAGCACTCAGGAGGCAGAGGTCGGAGTTCAAGACCAGCCTAAGACTACATAGTGAATTCCAGGTCATTTGGGGCTAGAATGAGACTCTACCTCGAGAAAGAAACAAAAAAAAAAGTTTAAAAAAATCAAAACAACAAGATAATATGGTTATCCTAGCACATCAAGAAATAATCCTTTTTACCTTCCAGTGAGTTTATTATAGGCCATTGCCGAGGCCCTTGGTTTCTGACCAGGAATACATTGGTAAGACCCTATTGCTGAAGACTCCACATACTTGGGCTCCAAGGCCCTGAGAAATCCTGCTGGAACTGAGCTGATAACCTCCTCCATGTAGACCAGCTGACAGAAAGCTGAAAGAAGCAATTTTGCATGCAGTTCAATGGGAGAGAGAGGGAATCACCAGTGAAGATACTCAACAGTGGACATTGCAAGCCTTATATTTGGCCAGCCAGGCCACATGAGCCAATGGATGCAATAGTGGCATGTCTGTCATGGTTGAAACAAACAGCCCTCTAATTGGACTGGAGGCCCGCTTCATGGGAGGGAATACATCCCTGATACTTAAAACTTAAAACAGGGGTGGGTAGTCATGAGCCCTAGGGTCTAACATCTGCTGCTGTCTGGCTAAATGTATATACTATGCTTATCAAACTGCCCAGTAAGCACTACTCTTAATGCTTATACACTTATATTAATGCTACTCTCACTTTTGGTAGAGAATCTTCTCTTTTCAGATGGCAGTGACCTTGGGATGACTCAGAAGGCATCATAGTACTAGAAAAAAGTGACAGGAGTGCTCAGCACTGCAATATCTTTATCATACCTTCCGAGGCTCAGAGTTTATTGTGGAAGAGGTGGTGGAAAGAATGTAAGAGACAAAGGAAGGGTAGGACTCCTTACAACATGCTCCCCCTCCCAGACACAAAATGGCCTGGATATCCAAGACCTCACAGTGCCTGACACTACCTACGCAAGACCATCATAAGAGGAGGAAAAGATCATGACATCAAAATAAAAGAGACTTATTGAGGTGGGGAGGGGATATGATGGAGAATGGAGTTTCAAAGGGGAAAGTGGGGAGAGGGAGGGTATTACCATGGGATACTTTTTATAATCATGGAAGTTGTTAATAAAAATTTGAATGGGGAGGTAATATGATGGAGAATGGAATTTCAAAGGAGAAAGTGTGGGGGGGGAGGGAGGGAATTAACACGGGATGTTTTTATAATCATGGAAAATGCTAATAAAAATTAAAAAAAATTGAAATAAAAAAGAAAGAAAAGAAAAAGTCCTTTAAATTTGACTGAGGAGAAAGGCTACATTGTATACCAGGCAGCAAAGTTTGCAATCAACTTACTGAAATAGGTTGGGCAATGGAATGACAAATGAATAACAATAAGACCCTGCCCAAGCTCAATATGGAATTCTGCACCAGAAAACAACTGACATACAGATTAAAGCTAGCTGCCTGAGACACAGGAGACAGAGTGTGAATTAGTTACCGTGCTCATTGTTGCAACACATACCTGACAAAGGTAGTTTGAAGAGAAAAGGGTAGTGCTGGCTTACAGTTTTGAGGGGATGCATGCTGTTGTGGCAGGAAGGCATGGCAGCAGAAGCATGAGGCAGCTGGTCGCAGGCTGTCACAGTGGGGAAGCAGACCTCGCTGAATATGGGCTCAGCCAGTGCTCCTTGTTAGGCAGCCTGGGACTCCATCCTGTGGAACAGTGCTGCCCACATTTAGGGTGGGTCTTCCCACCTCAAATAACCTAATGTAGAAAATCTCTCACAGAGCTGGAGAGATGGCTTAGCAGTTAAGGCACTTGCCTGGGAAGCCTAAGGACCCTGGTTCAATTCTCCAAGTCCCATGTTAGCCAGCTGCACATTGTGGCGCATGCATCTGGAGTTCATTTGCAGTGGCTGGAGGCCCTGGCACACCCATTCTCACTCACTCTGTGACTCTTTTCTCCCTCTCTCTGTCTGTAATAAATAAAAAAAAAGTAAAATCTTAAAAAACAAAAAAAAGAAAATCTCTCACAGAAATGCTCAGGGATTTGTTTCCATGGTGATTCTAAATCCTGTCAAGTTGTCAACTCAGATTAACCATCACAACATGCAATACTGGAGTGGTTGTATTACTACCAAAGTGGATTTTGGGATAAAGAATATTACCTTGATTGAAGAAGTCTGTTTCACAATGTTAGCGTGTTGATTCATGAAAATGATAGGAAAATACTGAATGTGCAGGCACCTAAGGACAGTTTGTAAATCCACAAACCCTAATTTATCAGCATTACCTGCGACACTGTAATGGCTGCTCTGACCTAATTCACCCCTCAAACCTGTGATTCAAACTCTGAGCCTGGGGCCTGGGACAGGTGTGTGTTTTGTTGTTTTTGTTTGTTTGTTTTGATTTTTCTTGAGACAGTCTCACTGTGTACTCCAGTATGGTCATGAACTCACAGTGCTCTTCCTGCCTCAGCCTTCCACAGGCATTTTTGGAAGCTCTGCTGTGCCTGCTTGCATTTGGGACAGACAAAACCAGAGACCCACTCTTCTCTAGACTCTGCCTTGCTGAGTGCAGAGTGTTATTTTATAAATATTGATGCTGTCAATCTTCACATTCACCATGAGCAGGGTAATTATGAGGAAGCAGATCCAAGGCCTCACAGGACAGAGCCAAGATTTAATACCAGGTCTAGCTTTAGCACTGTACCCAAAAGCATACTGCTTCTACAGAGAGATATGCTCTCCTTTTTCTGCCAGGCAAAGCAAGGTGATTTCCTACCTGAGGGCTTTCTTTGGGGGGTGGGGTGGGGGGGAATTGCATACTTTAAATGAATTTCCTGTAAGTTTTCATGAATTCCCCTAAAACAAAATGCATTTGAAAATTTCATATATATGTATGCTATCTCTCATATATATATACATAAAAATGTAACACAGACTTATGGAAATGAGCTCAAATTTTCATACCTTGACGGACATAGCAAAGAACTCCATATGATTCATAAGTTAGAAATGAAGCATGTTTCCAACAGTGTCTTAGGCAGACACAAAAGACACTTTCCAAGAACTGTAGAGCATCTAGCAACCTGTTCCGCTTCTCTAATCAAAGGTATTAGTGGGAGATCGACAGAACTGCCTCTGGGTACACAGAGTTCTTGGGAGGAATTTAAGGGAGACAATCTGCAGGTCTATTAGGACACCAACACTTCATTTAGCTTCAGTGAACTTTGTGAAGAAGGTACTGAGTAAGGAAAGGCAGGCAGCAGAAGACACAAGACAGGCTGTGGCAGTTGCATTACAGAAGAAAAACAATAAGCTTTTGCTTGGAATCATATGTTGAAGAACCAATTTGAGCAAAGAAGAAAGATGGAGTTGCAGAAAGTGGTTCGTACATAAGCGTTCGGCATGTGCACTCTTGTCTCTGGGGCTGCTGTTTTCTGTTGTCTCCACTGCGCAGTTTCCTGCGGGGAGCGCCCACGTGAGGAGAGCCTACAATGAATGCACTTACACTGCAGACCGCTGGCCAGTCAAAACAGCACCTGAAATGACTGAAGATCACACAGAGAGCTTCTTAGTTCAGCTGAAAGAGTTTTTTGTTTTCCTTGCAGAACTTTAGCTATTGAGCAAAGGATGAAATCTGGAAAAACCCAAAATGCTTGAAAAATTTAACAATCCCATCTTAAAAAAAAAAGCCCAGTGAAAGTTTTCAAATAACAATTTCAACCAGTGAAATGTTTATTTAATAACAGGAAAGTAAGTTAGATTAAAATTTTAAAATATACGCTTGGGGTCACGTGACATTTTTGGGGGAGTCTATTTTTATTCCCCCCAGATAGAAGGGGTAATGAGAGATCAAAGTAATGACTCCCTCCAAGTCTAGCTTGGTGAACTGAGTTTGTTGGGATTGTGTACAGGAGCGTGGGTGGTTGGGTAACTGTGTCACCAGAGAGCCCCCCCCTTCCCCCCAGCATGGAGTACCACTCTCGGAAGCTTCATCACTAGGGCTCCTTTTCCCAGCTGCTCTTCACTGCTTATGGGGACATTAGGAAAGAGCTTCCTGAGCTTGTAGGTTTCCTGAGTCTTAATTTCTTGAGGGTTTCAGGAGCCTCAAAGCCCCTTCCCCCCTCTAGAAGTAAGCATTTCAATCCCCAGGAAGATGATATATAACATTTAAAGATGAAACAAACTTTCACGCAACATGTTCAAAATACAGAGAACAACATACAAAAAGACCAAATCCTTGGCAATCAGAATAAGTGAATATTCAAAACTTAAAAAAAAATCCATACTCCAAGGCCCAGGGATCATTGTGGAAGAACTGGCAGAAAGAATGAAGAGCCAAAGGAGGAGGGGGATGCTTTGCAATACTGTCTTCCAGACACAAAGTGACCCTATGCTTCCTGCACTGGACAGTGAGTTCCCTGAGGGAGGAGTTAGAGCTGTAACACTTCTGTACTCTCTTGGTTGGCAAACCTGCTGCTGTAAGATTCCCGGGGGAGGGGGGGGGACTCTTCTGTGGTGGGAGACCCGAGCCCAAGAACCAAGACTGAGCCACTGGATGCAAAGGCAAGAGGCAGCTTTATTGTTCACACAGGCGCCTGCGGGCACTCCAGTCCTTCGAGAGGCTGAGCGCGCCGGGCAAGGGGAAGGGTCTCTTTTTATAGGGTTAGGGAGAGCAGAAGCAGGTTTACAGAAGCAGAAGCATGATTTCAGTCCCAGCACTGGTTACTTATTAATAGACTTGGGGTCGGTGGGGATCCTTTTTTTGTTTTCTTCTCGGAAACATCCTGACAGGGTTATCTATAGTACATTAGGCGGGGTCAATGGTCATGCTATGGTCACAAGGTTGCCTGCCTGTCTGCATCTGGGGGGCTGTTTTGGGCTCCTGGTATTTTTCCATGGGTTTTACACTGCCACCAAGAGTCAGTTATAATCACTGTTCCCCTCCTGGTTGGCTAACCTGCAGTCACCAGGGGCTCAGTTCTTGTTCTAGTTATTCTCCTTCTGTATAAATAAATCCTCCATAGTCCATTCCATAAACAAGAAGAATTGGCCTTTGTCACTGTTAATGGGGTTTGGTGTTGTACAAGTAAGACCATCGACTCATGGGACGTGAGGCAAAGTTTTATTGGGTAAAAAAGAAAAAAAATGTTGGCTTGGAGGGATTGCTTAGTGGTTAAGGTGTTTGCCTGAAAAGCCAAAGGGCCCTGGTTCAATACCCCAAGACCCATGTAAGCCAGATGCCCAAGGTGGCACATATGTCTGTAGTTCATTTGCAGTGGCTGGAGGCCCTGGCATGACCATTCATTCTGTCTCTTCCTTTCTGACTCTCAAAAAAAAAAAAAAAAAAAAACCTTAAAAAAAAATAACCACATGATGTTAGAAAAAAATGGGATGGGAGTTAAACCCTAAATCACAATTTACATGTGACAATTACACCCATTAAACAAAAAGGAACTTGTAAGTAGATGTGTTGGTCAGTTACAGGATGCACCACCTGGCAGTATGTGCGGTCCGTCTGTGAGAAGGAGTCTCACTTATCTTAAGGAGTTTTTCTCAACAATGCAGGCTCCAGGAAATGCTATTTATCCCAGCAAGGCCTCTTGTTTACCTGTCACTTCCAAACCCTCCTATAAGGAAGTGACTTCCATATTTCTGTAGGCTAGGTATAAAGGAATGTAGAGAAATATAACATTTTGCTCTCTTTACAGTCTGCTCATCTCTCCATTTGGGAAGTGTTCCACTTTGGGGCACTGTGACAAGACATTCTATGGAGATCCCTCTCACCTCTCTGGCATCAACTTTTTAATCTCCTTCATGGGCATTTCTATTATCCAATTAGAAAAGCTCTTTTATTATTTGTTACTCTTTCTTAGAAGGCTAACAAAAACAAATACTACTTTTGGTCCATGCTACAAAGTTTAATTTTAATAAGTAAAATTGGGGCTGGAGAGCTGGCTTAGCAGTTAAGAGCTTGCCTGTGAAGCCTAAAGACCCCGATTCGAGGCTGGATGCCCCAGGACCCACATAAGCCAGATGGACAAGAGGGCACACAGGACTGGAGTTCATTTGCAGTGGCTGGAGGCTCTGGTGCACCCATTCTCTCTCTCTGCCTCTTTCTCTCAGTCTGTTGCTCTCAAATAAATAAACAAAAAAAATTTAAAAAAAATAAGTAAAATTAAATGACTATTTCTATGTGCTATCATTTCTGTTTGTGAGAACAGCACCCATAAGGTTTCCGGCTATGCATATAAATGGCTTAAAAATATTCAAATGAGTAAAACATGGTGGAACTGATTCTGATCTTGAAATATTTTGAACATTTTCCTCTCAATAAAAAATCCATTTAAGAACCAATCTCATAGTGGCACATCTGTCATGGTGGAAACCAACTGCCCTCTAATTGGACTGGAAGCCCGCTCCATGGGAGGGAATACATCCCTGATACTGAAAACTTAAAACAGGGGTAGTCATGAGCTCTAGGGGTGTAACGACTACTGCTGTCTGGCTAAATGTATATACTATGCTTATCAAACTGCTCAATAAGCACTTCTCTTAATGCTTATACCCTTATATTAATGCTACTCTCACTTTTGGTAGAGAATCTTCTTTTTTTCAGATGGAAGTGACCTTGGGATGACTCAGAAGGCATCAGGGTGGTGGAAAGAAGTGACAGGAGTGCTCAGCACTGCAATATCTTTATCACACCTTCCAAGGCTCAGGGTCTATTGTGGAAGAGGTGGTGGAAAGAATGTAAGAGCCAAAGGAAGGGTAGGACTCCTTACAACGTGCTCCCCCCAAGACACAAAATAGTCTGGATATCCATGACCTCACAGTGCCTGACACTACCTACACAAGACTATCAAAATAGGAGGAAGAGATCATAACATCAAAATAAAAGAGAGACTGATTAAGAGGCGGAGGGGATATGATGGAGAATGGAGTTTCAAAGGGGAAAGTGGGGGGAGGGAGGGAATTACTATGGGGTATTTTTTATAATCATGGAAGTTGTTAATAAAAAAAATTGAAAAGAAAAAAAGAACCAATTTCATTGTAGAACTGCAATATGCTACAAGAAAAACATCCATGATTGAGGGACTTATTTCTCAAATGGAGAATTACTCAGTACTGTCCTGAAAGTACCCTACAGACAACACACTCCGTATGCAAATAGACTGGAATATGTTACATTTGAGAACCATATAAAATATTTCTAGATGGCTAGCATTTAAAACAAAATCACAAAGGAAATCCACAACTACTTATCTGTTAATTTAGTTTTGCTGAAATTATTTTATCACAGAAATCTTCTTTTTTATAATAGCTGCTATTATCCCCTAGGACTGGTGTTAATGTGGACACTCATTAAGAGGCATTGATTCAATGGATCCATGGAAGTCATAAGAAGGAAATTCACATGCTAAGCCCCTTCTAATTTATATGTTTTATGTAACTGTCATGCTGAAAACTTGGTTAAGAGAATGTACATCCTTTGAAGTACTATTGTGAACCCTGTTTCATATAGATTGGCATGTTGAGTAAACTGCAGCTTTGAATGATGTTGGGGTTTTGAGCCAGTGCCATACCAAAGATGCCAATAGTTAAAAAGCAAATGGTATAAAACTTTTTATAACAATCACGGATGCATGCTCCCAGTTCTGAAGAATAACTACTTCATAGGTTGAATGGGATTTTCTTGCTGGCTTGTTCATGACTGAAACAATGAACCTATCTTCTTATGCAGCCTGCCGCCTTCTTGAAGTCCCAAGAGATAAATTATTCTTTTTACAACAAAGCTAGGCTGAATGACCATGCCAAGTAACAAAGATAAAATGCAGGAGCCTGTTACAGAGAATCAGAGATGAACGAGCTTGTCTGAATGCTAGTTAATTGAGATGAATACTGGGAATACTGCAAATTGTACTGGTCCATTCTAGAGATGAAGATAATGGGAACTTAACTTTAAAAGAAATTTAGAAACTTTTATTAATTATCTGAATTCAAATCAAATCTAACTGTTTGCTTTAACTTTGGACTAGCTTCTTATTGACATACATGTCTTAAAACAGACACTGAATTCTGCCACTGAACAACTTTTTCACTCCATATGCAATGACTCAGCACATCATGCCTGCAGCTTCTCCAGATTTCCAGGAAACAATCTTTAACTGGTGAATCATGGCACATGATACTTCTATTAAAGGAAGTATACCATAAATCAAATCAACCTGGGACTGTGGTTGGATAGACAGTACTGAAAAGCGACATAGAGAAATGGGAGCTGTGTGGTAGAGAAGGCCAAGCAGACCACCTGAATCAGCTATACGGTGAGAATGGCCAATTTAGAGAAACTCAATTTATAATGACACCACTCGAGGGATAAGTGGGGATTAATGAAGACACTTGAGATGCTGCCTTGTGAAAACACAGCCACCTAGTAAGAGCAGACCCATGATTATAAAAACAACTGCTTTTTCTGGCAGCTGGGAGGCTTGACCCATATCAGAATGCCCCCACACATAGTGTCCCCAGTAAGGTTAAGGTGGCAGTCACCCATGCAGGACCATTCCTCAAAAGCCATGGCATGAGCGCACCATGGAAGGGTCAGCAGCAAGGGGTCCAGGTTGGAAGACTGGGGTGAGACCCTGTGAAGTCCATTCTGAAACACGAAAAGAATCCCTGTAAGCTTTTAGTCAGAACTGAGATGGGGACTTGAGGGGTGGCTAGTTTCTAACTTAGACATTGCTCAAAAAGTGTAACTAGTGAGTGGCAGGGAGATTTTTAGACTTCACAGGAAGAATAATTCTATATTATTCTGCTGGCAAGCTGATGAGTCCTCTAGAAATGAAACATTGCAAAACAGTATAGAATTGTTAGGTCACACTGACATTTGTGGTTTTCCAGCACTGTACTTCTAGAACAGATTCTCTTTTTCTGAGGGAGAAGACATACAGGCCAAGCATGGTGGATAGTAGGTTGTGGTGCCCAGAGTCTACTGAGGTTACTACAAGCACATATCTGAGCTCATATCTCAGAGGATATATCTTTGGGCTTACTTGAATTATATTCAAATAAATAATGTGAACTTTCCAGTATCAAAATGGAGTCACTTATGTCAAGCTCTACAAAAATTTAAAATCAAAGTAGCCAGGGTCTGCGTTTATTGGGGTTTCATTCCTGACAACTACACTTCGATGTGCACAGATCTGAGCACAGAGCAAAGCACTGAAGTGACACACACGTACACACATGGATGTCTACATTTCATTTAATATTCTTCGCAAATGCTCAGCGCCACTGAGCAGCCAGCTGCCAGCTGCCACAAGCCCACACCTGGAGTCATCCAGCCCAGACCCAACCTTTTCAGAGTAGAAAAAGAAGGAAGAGAGCAAAACTGGGGCAATCCCTGGGTGGTCCTGTTGTTTCCAACTTCCAGATGCCACAGAAACATGGGTAAAAATGTCCTGAGGACCTATCCAAGAGGCTGCAGCCATGACCAACTCCAAGCTCTGCAATTCATGGCATGTCACTCCCAGGAAGGGGCACCAATTTCCACAGGGCCCCAGTGGTTTTCTGACAAACACCAGGCTGTGGAAGTGGGTTAATGAGGCACTTGATGGGGGTCCAGAAATTTAAGTGCTCTGCTAATAATAGGCAGATACCCATCTGTGGGGGTTTGATTCAGGTGTCCCCCATAAACTTAGGTATGCTGAATACTAGTCTCCCCAGCTGATGGCAATTGGAAATTAAAGCCTCCTGGAGACAGTGTATTATGGGTGTTACAGCCAGTTTCCCCATGCCACTGTTTGACACATTCTACTGTTGCTATTGTCCACCTTATGTTGGTCAGAAGGTGATACAGTGGTACTGAGGAGTGGGATTGTTGCTACACACCTAACTGTGTGGCTTTGGCCTTTTGGAGCAGATGTTCAAGAGGAAAGTGGAAGGATTTGAAACCTTGGCCTAATAGATGCCTTGCAGTGCTGTAAGTACAGCTTGATGAACTATTCTGGTCAGCGTTGAAAGACTTGAATGCAGTAAGAACTATGGACTGTGAGGTTTGGCTTATGAGGTTTAGAAAGAGCTTTTCCTGGATTAGGCTACAAGCAGTTTGTGTGAGAGGCTTTCTGTTATAGCCAGGACCTGAGAAGTTGTGCAGTGTTGCATTGCATAGAAATGGACTGGTGTGATGCCTTTAATCCTAGCACTCGGGAGGCAGAGGTAGAAGGATTGCCCTGAGTTTGAGGCCATCCTGAGAATACAGAGTGAATTCCAGGTCAGCCTGGGCTAGAGTGAGACCCTACTTCAAAAAACTCAAAACCAAAATAAATAAGAAGAGGGATATGGCACAGAAAAAAATAAAATCTTTGGCCAAAACTTCTGCCTGTTTAGCTGCAATTGTATGAGATTATAACCATTGAGATTGGGCCAGCTGACCTGCACTGGGGCAACAGGAAGAATATAGACTCTTTTGAAGGGGCCTGAGTGCTCAAAGAGTATCCTGTTCTTTAAAGTCTGCTTTATCACCCCCTCCCCTGCCTGATTAACAAATTGGTACCCTACCTGGTACTGTGGAGTACAAAAAATGCAGGAAAGAGAGGGTCATTGAGTTTGCAACATGATGTTGTGTTTTGAAAATGTCCATGGGCAGTATGTAACAGGTTTGCTGGATGCCTGCATGGAGAGCCCATGGAGCCATGAGGATGAACTATGGATTGCAGTGGAGACCCAGTGGCGATGATGGAACCCCAAGATGGCTGCTAAGGAAAGCTGCTGGCCTAGTGAAGTTTTTCAGGACTATGAGTAGCCTAACTGGAGGGGTGGAATTGGAATACCAGAAGCTTGTTGCTAGTTAGCATTTTTGGACTTGGAGATTTGTCACTGACTAGAGTTGTTGGACTTGAAGCTGCATAGTTTGATGTTTTCCCTGGTTGTTCTAAATCTTGTATTCACTGAATATTTCTTTGCCATGCCTGGTTTCATCTTTTGCAGTGTGTTTATTTTGTGCCATTATGGGTTTTGGGGAGTTTTTTTTTTTTTTTGATATTATGGCTCTGTTAAAAGACCTTGGACTATGGGGATGTTTGAACATCATTAGGATTGATAAGAAATATGGGGACTTATTTTTCTTGTTTTTTTTTTTCAAGGTAGGGTCTCACTCTAGCCCAGGCTGACCTGGAATTCACTATGTAGTCTCAGGGTGGCCTCAAACTCATGGTGATCCTCTACCTCTGCCTCCTGAGGGCTGGGATTAAAGGCATGCACCACTGTGTCCAGCTGCTATGAGGACTTTTAAGTTGTTCTGAATGCATTGTATTTTACATCATATATGGATATACATGTTGGGGGCAGATTTATGAGTGTTATAGGCAGTTTCCCTTTGACATCATTTGGTACATTCTCCTGTTGCTATTGTCTACCTTATGTTGGCCAGAGGGTGATGTCCATCCTCTGATCATGCCATTGTTTTCCACCCAAACCTGTATATATATGTTTAGCTCTTTTAATGCTACTCTCACTCTTGGTTATAGAACCTTCTTTTTAAAGATGGTATCAAATACTGGTGAGAACCAAGACCTATCAAAATGACAAGAAGAGAAAGCTGAGTTCCTAGCACTGGATGAGTCATCTCTATCACACCTGCCAGGGCCTAGGAAACATTACAGAGGAAGCATAGGATTCAGTGTGAATTCAGTGCTGCTCTCAGTGCTAGCCAGAGAGATAGTGGTAGACACCAAGAAGACCCAAAACTCATCAGAACACAAAATAAGAGAATGTGAGAGTACAACTCCAAAGGAGATTTCTAACACCCTCCAAGCTCAGGGGACTTGAGGGAGAGGGGCAGAAGGAATATAACAGCTACATGGTGGGGCATTGTCCTCTGACATGACCCAACTGGTGCATTCATGACCCTACAGTGATTACCCATACATACTAAGGACAACCCTCATGTGGTTAGGAGTGGATGAGGGACAAAAGAGGATAATACAATGGGAATACCAATTCACAGTATGTTGAAAAATTAAAGTTGCCAATAAAGCCTATTTTTAAATTTTAATAAGTAAATAAAAAGAATAAAGTGAAAAGTTTGCTAGAAAGTGGACACACACTTTTTAAATGTTTTTTTGTTGTTTTCATTTTTATGTATTTAGTTGAGAGTAACAGACGGAGAGAGAAAGAGGCAGATAGAGAGAGACAGAGAGAATGAGCATGCCAGGGCCTCCAGCCACTGTAAACGAACTCCAGATGTGTGCGCCCCCTTGTGTATCTGGCTAACGTCGGTCCTGGGGAATCGAGCCTCAAACTGGAGTCCTTAGGCTTCACAGGCAAGTGCTTAACCACTAAGCCATCTCTCCAGCCCTCACACACACTTTTAATCCCAGCACATGGGAGGTAGAACTAGGAGCATCACTGTGAGTTCAAGGCCAGCCTGGGACTATGGTGAGTTCCAGGTCAACCTGGGCTAGAGTGACACCCTACCATGAAAACAGAAAGTTTGCTTCTGAACTTGTTTCCTGAATGACCTACAGATTTAATCTAGCTGACCTGTGGTGCTATCATTGCAAACTGTAACCTGAGGGAAGAAAGAAAGGAGTTTCACCCACACATATGTACCCTCTTTTTTGATTGTTTTGCTCCATTTTGTTTTGTTTGTTGTTGTTGCTGTTGGATTTTGTTGTTCTTTTTCTATCTGTCTCCTCCCTTTTATCTTCTTACTTTCTCATTTTCATCTTAGGTTTATTATTTTTGCTTTTGCACTTACCTTAATTTTCTTTCTTTTATGTGTATGTGGGGGAATCTTTCCTTCTTTCTTTTATTTTTTTGAGATAGGGTCTCACTGTATCCCAGGCTGACCTGACATTCACTCTGTAGTCCTGGTCTGGCCTGAAACTCAAGGAGATCCTCCTACCTCTGCCTCTTGAGTGCTAAGATTAAAGGTGTGTGCCACCATGCCCAGCTTCCTTTGTTGCTTTTCTATTTCTGATGTTGTTCTTTTTTATGGGTGTCAATGCCCTAGTTGTCTAGTCAGTGTAACAGCATATTGGTATTAAGAACTGAAATTTTATACATTAATTGCTAAGCTAACCAAAGAGAGCAGAACAGTAGCTCAAGAAATAACCCTATAGCTGAACAAAACCAGAATTACCAACAAATCCATGGAGTTCAACACTGGACCTACCCCCTAAAAACCTGAACACACTTCCAAGTGAATCTAAAAATAAAACAACTGCAGGGCATGGTGGCTCACACCTTTAATCCCAGCACTTGGGAGGCAGAGGTAGGAGGATCACATGAGTTTAAGGCCACCCTAAGACTACATAGTAAATTCCAGGTCAGCTTGGATAGAGACCCCACCTTGAAAAACCAAAAGGGGGGAGACAAATATAAGTGGGAGTTGAAAACGTTCATCTCCACAAATGGCCAAGACACAAATAAACAAACACAAAGAATAAGGGGACAACAAGCCACCACAACACACACCTAAACTCTCAACTCCCCACAGGAGCAGAAAACAGATAGCTGAAATGTCAGAGACAGATGCTAGACCTCTACTTCATATGGGATCCTAGGTAGCACAAACAAGAGAAAGAGTAAGTCATAACAAAAAGCCCTACCAACAAGCCAGCTTCTCAACAAAACAAAACAGAAGGATCACTATACAGTCTTTGAGGCAAAACTGGCTACCAACCTGCAGATGAAATTAGATCAGTATCTTTCACCCTGAACAAGTATTAATTCAAAGAAGAACAAAGACTTTAATATAAAACCTGAGACACTGAAACTGTTTAGAGGGAAAAATAGGAAACACCTTTAAAGATATAGGCATGGGCAAAAACTTTCTGAACAGGACTCCAATGGCAGAAAATAGCTCCCCAAATTAAAAAAGAGGGAAACTACATAAAATTAAAAAGTTTCTGCACAGCAAAAGAAACCATCAGCAGAGCAAATAGCCTACCAAATTGGAGAAAATATTTGCCAGCTATACTTCAGACAGGGGGCTAATAAGCAGCATTCACAAAGAATTGCAAAAATTAAACAGAAACAATAAAGCTGACTAATAAAATGGGCCACTAAAATAAAAATACAATTCACAAAAGAAGCAAATGAATATACCAATAAATACTTTAAAACGTGTTCAACATCTGTAGCTATTAGGGAAATGCAAATTAAATCAACTTGGATATCTTACTGCCATCAAAATAGTTATCATCAAGAAAATGGACAACAAATGCTGGTGGGTGTGCACACTAGGGCATTCAATACAGAAATCAGTGTGGAAGTACCCTGAAAAATTAGAACTAGAACTCCTGTATGACTCAGCTGTGTCATCCTTGGGCATGTACCCTGAGGACTCCACACTCACTGCAGAGAGACTTGCACAGCCTTGTTTAGTGCTGTTCTATTTATAATACCTCAGAATTGGGATCTACCTGGATGTTCATCAACAGAAGAATGGATAATGAAAATGTTGTACTTACACCCAATAGAATTCTGTTCAGCTGTGAGGAAAAATAAAGCTATGTGATTTGCAGGGAAATGGATGGACCTGGAAATAATAATATTAAGTGTCTAAGTGTCTCAAACTCAGAAAGCTCCAAACTGGATGCTTTCTCTGATATGCCTGCTTTAGCTTTGATGTATGTATGTATATGTGTGTGTGTGTATGTATGTATGTATGTATGTATGTATGTATGTATGTATAAACCTACTATGGTAACCAAAGGCAAGTATAAGCAGATGAGCTGGAAAAGGGGTGAGTGAAGAACAAAAGAACACATGAGACAGACAGACAGAAGTGGAAGGGAACATAGGTTATCAGGGGAGGAGAGAGAACAAAAGTCAACACAAAAAAAAATGATACCTAAGCCGGGTGTGGTGGTGCATGCCTTTAATTCCAGCATTTGGGAGGCAGAGGTAGGAGGATTGCTGTGACTTCGAGGCCAACCTGAGACTACATAGTTAATTCCAGGTCAGCCTGAGCCAGAGTGAGACCCTACCTTGAAAAAAACAATGATACCTAAATACCTGCATTCCAATTAAAACTAAATATATATATATACCTGAAAACTGTAAGTATTATTGAATTTAAATATTTAGTCCATCCAGACTTTACTTAGAACATTTATCATTTTCTCCTTCAAATAATTAGCTTGCCACCATTTATTGAATAATTCATAATTTGGCCACCAATGTGATATGTCATGTTGATAAAATCTCACATTTTCAGGCCTGCATATTTTAGCACATTTCACATTGTGCTAATTATGCTGTTATATACTATGAGACAAAATAGATAAGTTGAAGTTTCTTCTTCTAAAAGTTATTTTCATTTTTTAATACTTTAAATTCCTTCTTAGTCCTTTTCTCTTTCAGATAAAGTCAAAGTCCAGATTCTTGTCAAAACTTTTATAAATTGAGTTTTAAATTATAGTTGTATTACATTCATATATTATTTAAGTGGATTTTAAGAACCATGAATATTTGAATAAGTTTTCTGAAAATTACACAGTTTATATATTCCAAAAAGCCTCAATCAGAGAATATTAAATGCACAGTACTAATGGTTCTCTTTTAAGAAAATCCGGCACAACTGTTTAAAATTTTGAGTTCTTCATTTGATGTTTCTACTACATTACTTTTTACAAAATGCTTCTGGTAAGATAAGTTCTGGAGATGTAATTTTCTTTATTCTTTATTTCTAGTGTGTTTTAGTTTCTGATGCATTTTATTAAAGCTAAATGCTGTTTGTTTTCATTGAAATCAGTTGAATTCCTGAGAAGGTAATGCCCACATTTGGAAGTTGAGCTCCCCCTGCTGGTTGATGTAGTACTGCATTCTCTTCTCAGAGCCTTTAAAAATCCAGTTCTCTCTGGAAAGGATTATACTAAGTGAGGTAACCCAGACCCAGAAAGCCAAGAGCCACATGTTCTCCCTCATATGTGGATCCTAGCTACAGATGATTGCGCTTCTGTGTGAGAAGGAAAAACTCAGTAGCAGAGGCCAGTAAGTTAAAAAGGAGATATAAAGGGAAGAGAAAGGAAGGGAGGAGGGTACTTAATAGGTTGGTATTTTATATATGTAACTACAATGATTGAGATGGGGAGGTAATATGAGGGAAAATGGAATTTCAAAGGAGAAAGTGTGTGTGTGTGTGTGGGGGGATGAAGGGTATTACCATGGGATATTTTTTATAATCATGGAAAATGTTAATAAAAACTGTGAAAAGATAAAAAATAAAATTAAATTAAATTTAAAAAAATCCAGTTCTCTTTTACAGCATACTGCACCAAAGAAAGAAAAGTTGTTACTCAGTGATAAGGTAGATTGCCCATGTGGGTAAGATTTCTTCATACCAAATTTATATGATTTTATAGCCAGTCCCAAACTAGAAATTAACAGAAGACCACCCCAATAAAAATTAAAAAGGAGAGTCTTTATTAAGCCAGCCAGCATCTGTCTCCCACAGCAAGGAGAGCAGACATGCCCTACTTTTATAGTGAGTTTTTAAAGGCAAAAACAGCATTCCTTCACAATGACCTACCCCTTACACTTCAGTCATCCCTCCACCTCAATTATCTTTTTTTTTTTTTTTTGTTTTTTCGAGGTAGGGTCTCACTCTGGTCCAGGCTGACCTGGAATTAACTCTGTAGTCTCAGGGTGGCCTTGAACTCACGGGGATCCTCCTACCCCTGCCTCCCGAGTACTGGGATTAAAGATGTGCACCACCACGCCCAGCCTCAATTATCTTTTGCAAGAATAAGCAAGCACGATTTACAAAAGCAGAACTTGGGCAGAGCAAACTCCAGATAAGGGCAAGACCAAATACCAGATGACGCTCTTATGGTGTACCAGGCCACCTTCACCTCAGGGCAAGACTAACATCAGATTTCTTTACTGGAATCATGCCCTCAGGCTTGTAGTTATCACTGTATTAATCTTTAATCTCTTATGGCCATTGAGAATGTCAAGAGAGCTGAGTGGCCTAAGATGTCTTCCCCTAGGTCTGTTCACTAGAGGTTGTTTCAATTTTACAATTATTACAGATTGCACAAGCCATGAACTAAGAGAAGCGATAGCTATTCTCACCGATCTTCCTCCCTCTTTAGGTATTGAAAAGATGGTTTCAGTTGTAATCCTAGCACTCAAAAGGCTGAGAACGAGCTCTCTGATCACTTCGGAACTTGCAGCTGTGGTGAGCTTTTCCCTTGGCTGGGTCTGGGCTGGCTTAGCTGAGGCCCAAGCCCAGTTGGGAAGGCCCCCTAGCCCTTACTCTCAGCATGGGTTCTTTATCTCCTCCAGCTCTGCACATGGCAGGAGCTCCTTGAACTTTCTTTTCTCTTTTCTTTCCATGCTCCCCCCCCCCCATATCTGGTCACATGGACTTCTAAGCCACATGTG
Source organism: Jaculus jaculus (assembly GCF_020740685.1). Taxonomy (NCBI): domain Eukaryota; kingdom Metazoa; phylum Chordata; class Mammalia; order Rodentia; family Dipodidae; genus Jaculus; species Jaculus jaculus. Next base: position 75,018,321 of record NC_059110.1, on the reverse strand, counting down.
ATCTTCATGGGCTTTTGGGCTCTACTTGGGGTACTTCTCTTCTCCCCACTTTATTTCCCCTTAACTCCCAGCCTTCCCCTTTCCATACTCCTTTGTAAAATCTGAATAAAATGTAGTATTTCGAAAATTATTCTCTTGAATCTGGAATTGCCAATTCTTTGGTTAGTTTGCAGATATGAACTCAGGGCTTGGGGTTTCAGAAGCACCCCAGAACCCCAATTTCCCCATTACATAATGGAGGTCCCACCAAGAGATCTTGAGAATGATTTTAATTTGGTTTCTTCACCTTACTTCTATGTGCTGTACGGGTCCAGGAATTGCTGAGAAAAGACCCCAGACTCAAATAGTATTTAAAAACAAAGAGGGTTTATTCTGCAGAATCAGCCAGTACATGGGGGGGGGGGGGTCAACCATTCATACAAAATGGTGACCCTGAGAGGAGCATGCAGACCCCTTTTAAGCACAACTAGGGGAATTCCAGGTGGGTTATGTAATCTTCTAACGTGATTGGCTAGGCAAGCAGCAGTTACAGTTGTACATCTCTGATTGGTTGGGGCAAAAGTGCATGAAAGGTACATGTTTGGGCATGTTAGGACATGTCTTCAGGAACTGACTCAGACCCCAGAGCATAAAATGGTGGCTATCTTCCCTGGCCACATGTCAGGGTCACTGTTAATTAACAACCTGCCGTTTGTGGTTTTTCCCAGAAGTCTTGTCTGCGTCTCCGGGAAACTGAAACTTAAGCCTAGTTAGGGCGGCACCTTACTGAAGCCTGTCATGGCATCAGTTTGGCCCCTTCACTCCCCCCTTGAGTATGGCCTCATTTCGAATCTTTGAGATGTATCCAAAGGCTCCAAAGGTTGCTACTGTTGTTTCAGAACCATTAATTGTATTGTGGCTAGGTGATCTTTAACAAATTTTACCAAAGCATTAATGATACCAGGCCTATAGGTGAGGGCAAGCAGTAAAAGAATAAGGGGACCAGTTAGGGCAGAAATTAAAGTTGTTAATGAAGAACTCAGGAACCAGATGGACGCCATGACAGGCTTCAGAGTCCTCAGTAGGCCTAAGTTTCTGTTTCCGGGCAAGGTCTAAGTTTTTCTTTTCTGGTAAGGGTGGGTTTAACAGTTACTGGAAAAACTACAAACTGCTTACGCCATACATTCCTGTAGTTATAGATAAGTTTAATTCCCCTAGCCCTTGCCTGCCAACTTTGCCCGCCAATATCCTAAGCCAATCAGAAGAGTACAAGTGCAGTTACTGTTTAAATCAACCAATCATGTACCCATCCCCTTCTTCTATGTTCAGATCCCTATAAAAACCCTACCCTCCTGCTACTTGGGGCTCTTGTATGGATCCACTGCGTTGGTGAAGTCAAGAGTCCGAGCTTAAGCCCGAGATAAAGCTCCTTGCCCTTGCATACATGTTTGGTTCTCCTTGGTGGTCACTGGGGGAGAACTGGGCATAGCAGTTGACCAAGGGGACCAATTGAACAAAGGTTCATACCAGTTTTGATTTTGCTGTCTCATTTGGGCCCTTTCTTCTAACTTCTTGGGGACCATGGCTAGGTTGTTTCTGACAATGCCTGAGTTGTTGGTATAAAAACAGCATTGTTCTCCCAGGGTCTGGCAAAGCCCTCCTTGCTGTGGAAAGAACAGGTCTAATCCCCTTCTACTTTGCAGTACTACTTCAGCTAGTGAGTCCAGTGACCGCTGTAGGTGATGGACAGACTTCTCTAACTCAGTGAGATCTGAGTCTATATGGTTAGAACTTGAAAAGTCTGATCTGCCCTAATTGAGGCCGTTGTACCAGTGCCAATTCCTGTAGCTATGCCAGTCCCAACCAACACTGTGAGAAGGATCACTGAGGCCCCCAAAATCTTGTTTTTCTCTGTGATGATCTGGGACTGTCTCCATAAAGGAGCTGAAGGGAAGGTAATAAACATGAGGAAACAATGTTACTAGAATGCATATACAGGAATTCTGAAGTAACAGTGGGTGGATACAAGGGATTAAGCTGGTGGTGCATGAAAACCAGGTTCCATCAGGGGGCACAAGATAGGACATGCTAGCACTTGCGGTGACAGTATGATTACAGAGATGCTTAAGGTGAGGGAAGCTATCTAGTTTTCCCCCTGTTCCTGTCACACATAGCCCTTTTCCAGTTACAGCTTGAAGGGTAAGAACTGGGGATCTTCCCCAAGATCATCTCGGTGGGCTCTCTGAAGGAGTTGAAGGTTTCCTGTGGTAGCCCAGCCAGTGCAGTATGGGGGCCTGGGGTCTAAGCAGAGCCAGCAGTCCTCTCTGGTGAGGTTAGTGGTGGGCTTGAGGAAATTAAAGGTGAAATTGAGTAACCCAAATAAAATGGCTGAATCAGGGGCCCCAGCATGCAGGGGGGTAGGGAGTTGTGATTAACCAGGGGTGACTGGGTCCATGGGGGAGAAGGTGCCAGAAAGTAGGACTGGTACCACAGGTTTTAGAATGGGCAAAGTTGGAGCTGCTGGTCCTATAGCTATGGCGGGGAGGCCCTGCCAGGACAGCCTGTTTATGGATCTGAAAGAGGAACTCCCATCCCCTCCTGATGCATATAACCTTAGGCCCCATATTTTTCCAGCTTCCCATCCTCTGCTCGTTTGTCCCTTTTTTGTCATTGAGATGGAGATGTGGTTTCTCTCTCCCTGTGATGTCTGGTTTTTTGCTCTACTGATCTGGATAAGATCTCCATTATTCCTTATCAGGGGGCGTTTGTCTCACATCCCATTTATAGCAAAAGAAACTTTCCATTCCCCCACAAGTCCCATAGTCATTTGTCCCTGGGAAAACATAAAATTGCACAGTTGCAAGTTTTTGTTCCTAGCGGTTGTCTCCACAGGTTGCCATGGTGTTTTGTTGGTCTGCAGAAGATCGACAATTTTTGCCCTTTGGACTTGGATGTCTCCATATGGAACCAGTCAGGGCACAAAGATCTAGGTGGAAGACAGGAAAAGTGGTACTCACCAGACCGGTTAACGTCAAAGCTGCACTTCTCGCCCAATTTACTCCTGGTCGGGTTCCTCTTTCCTTGATTCTCGACCGAGAAATCCCGCTTTTTGCATTTACCAGGTGGCAGGCATGGCATTGGGCTATGGCTTACGCTGCCTTTTGTCTCAAGTCAAAAACTTTAAGGTGGGCCTGCTTAAGTAAGTCCTCAATCTTCTGCTGACCTAGATGAGTGCTCTGGTGTATCTGTCTAATGAGTTGGCTAGCAAAGTCTGATGGGAGGCTGATCCTTCTGTCAGGGGTTTTGTACCATCCTTGTTCCTTATAGGCTGATGTGCAGGTTTGGATCCTCTGTAGTTCTGAGTCATTATAACTTGGTGTCTCCAGTAAGGTTGCCATCACCATTGGAGGTAGTTTTGCCAATAGGGTGGTAGCAATTGCCTCTCATGTCGCCTCATCAGCCCTGTTGTTCCCTTTAGAAGTAGGACACTCCCCTTTCTGGTGACCAGGGCAATCCATGATTGGTATTTACTTGGGGAGCCATATAGCCTGCAGGAAGTCCAAAATCTCCTGTTTATTTTTTAATTATTTATTTATTTGAGAGCAACAGACACAGAGAGAAAGACAGATAGAGGGGGAGAGAGAGAATGGGCACGCCAGGGCTTCCAGCCTCTGCAAACGAACTCCAGATGCGTGTGTCCCTTTGTGCATCTGGCTAACGTGGGACCTGGGGAACTGAGCCTCGAACCTGGGTCCTTAGGCTTCATAGGCAAGCGCTTAACCGCTAAGCAATCTCTCCAGCCCTCTCCTGTTTATTTTTAATGGATTTTCTTCTACTGCCAATAGTCCCCTTTCTTTATAAATGGCTCCATGAACATGTACTGTTGCAAAGACATAATGGCTATCAGTATAGATGTTGAGTCTCTTTCCTTGGCGTAGTTGCAAGGCTTTGGTTAGAGCTATCAACTCAACTTTCTGAGCAGATGTGCCTGGAGGGGGGACTTCTGACAATGCAGTTGTCACTGCAGCTACTGCATACCAGACACCATCATTTTTTTTTTTTTCTTTTTTCTTTTGGTTTTTTGAGGTAGGGTCTCACTCTGGTCCAGGCTGACCTGGAATTAACTCTGTCATCTCAGAGTGGCCTTGAACTCATGGCAATCCTCCTACCTCTGCCTCCCGAGTGCTGGGATTAAAGGCATGTGCCACCACGCCCGGCTCCAGACACCATCTTTAAGGAAGCTGCTACCATCTGTATATCAGGTCCGCTCTACCCCTTTAAGGGGAATGTCCTTGAGATCTGGTTGGGTCCCTTGTAAACTGCTCAAGATCTCTGAGCAGTCATGTATGGGACTGTCCAGATCTGGAACAGGTAACAGCATTGCAGATTGAGGGCCTGACTGGTGACAAATTGGACCCATGAGGGGTTGAGAAGAACAGCTTGGTAATGAGTCAGTATGGCATTAGTCAGCCACCTGTTAGGGGACTGCTTAGCACTCCTTCAATAGCATGAGGAGTAGTCACTCTCAGGGTTTGGCTGAAAGTCAGTTTGTCTGAATCTTTGACCAATAAGGCGGTGGCTGCTGTTATTCAGAGGCACGGGGGCCATCCCGTTGCCACTGGGTCTAATTCCTTTGATAGCTAAGCAATTGGCCTCTTCCAAGGGCCGAGAGTTTGAGTCAATACCCCTTCAGCTATGCCTTTCTTTTCATCAACGTAAAGATGGAAAGGTTTGTGGATATCTGGCAAATCCAATGCTGGGGATTCAAGGAGGGCCTCTTTCAACTGGAAGAAGGCCTTCTTCATTTCTGGGGTCCATTCTAGGGAACTTTCTTGTCCCCTCATGGCCTCATAGAGAGGCGTGGCAATTTCTGTGAATCTGGGTATCCAGAGTCTACAAAACCCCACTGACCCCAAGAACTCACATGTCAGTCACTGCCAGGCATGGGCTGGAGCCTTCAGGGGAGGGGCTTTAGCTTCCAGGAAGGGCTAGGACTCCCAGGCTACAGGAGGCCATTCCCTTTCCAATCCCAGCACACCTGAACTTAGGCTCTGCCCATAGCCCTTTCACCTTTGGCCAGTTGCCTAGGTAACTCCTTATCAGCCCTCACACAGCCCTGAGACTCTAGATCACCTGACCCCCCTGCCATTGCCTACATGCTAGAATGAATGTCCCCATATGCTGATTAGGCATCAGAAATGAACTTGGTATGTCCAATCCCCTTAAGACCCTTCCCCACCCTCAGATGCTTCTAAACCCACTTCAATGACAATAAATGGAGAGAGCTGTTCAACTTTCTCATGGGGGAGTGTTTCTCTCGTCACATGCTTACCCACCCCCAGTTGATTGGATGCCTTTGGGGGGAACCGCGGTCAGCCACCAAAGCAAGGATCCAGGAACCCACACTCACATACCTGTCGTCAGGTTTTGGGGTAGGGGATGTTGAGGATTGTCTCTTTGCAGGCTTGTGACAACAGGCATTGCCCCCCCCCACCCCCGAGTATGTACCCAAGATAAGTTACTTCCCTCTAGCAGAGCTGTGCCTTTCTGGCTGAAACTAGGTGTCCCATGTGGTCCAGTTCCTCAGCAAGACCTCTGTGGCTGAGTGGCAGGCTTCTTCATCTGAGGCTGCTATGAGGAGGTCATCTATGTACTGCAAGAGGGTTATTTGGGGATGGGCCTGACGGTACTCACCCAGCTCCTCATGGAGTGCTTTATCAAAGATGGGGGTGAGTTCTGAATCCCTGTGGCAATCTGGTCAATTTTAATTGCCTATTGAATCCACGTTGTGGATCATTCCATTTAAAGGCAAACAGAGTCTGGCTGACTGGGACCAGCAGCAGACTGAAGAATGCATCCTTAAGGTCCAGCACCAGGTACACATTGCATTCATGTGGCAAGGTGCTTAGCAGAGCATATGGGTTCAGCACCGTGGGGTGGATGTCTTCCACCTCTTTTTTTATTTTTAAGTTTTATTTTCTTGCTTCTTTTTAAAAAATTTTTTTATTAACATATTCCATGATTATAAAAATATATCCCATAGTAATTCCTTCCCTCCCCCCCCACTTTCCCCTTTGAAATTTCATTCTCCATCATATTACCTCCCCATCTCAATCATTGTACCTACATATATACAATACCAACCTATTAAGTACCCTCCTCCCTTCCTTTCTCTTCTCTTTATATCTCCTTTTTAACTTACTGGCCTCTGCTACTAAGTATTTTCCTTCTCATGCAGAAGCCCAACCATCTGTAGATAGGATCCACATATGAGGGAGAATATGTGATGCTTGGGTTTCTGGGCCTGGGTTACCTCACTTAGTATAATCCTTTCCAGATTCATCCATTTTTTCTGCAAATTTCATTTTTCTTTACCACTGAGTAGAACTCCATTGTATAAATGTGCCACATCTTCATTATCCACTCGTCAGTTGAGGGACATCTAGGCTGGTTCCATTTCCCACCTATTATAAATTGAGCACCAATAAACATGGTTGAGCATGTACTTCTAAGGAAATGAGATGAGTCCTTAGGATATATGCCTAGGAGTGCTATAGCTGGGTCATATGGTAGATCAATCTTTAGCTGTTTTAGGAACCTACACACTGATTTCCACAATGGCTGGATCAGATTGCATTCCCATCAGCAGTGTAGAAGAGTTCCTCTTTTTCCACATCCCCGCCAACATTTATGCTCATTTGTTTTCATGATGGTAGCCAATCTGATGGGAGTGAGACGGAATCTCAATGTAGTTTTAATCTGCATTTCCCTGATGACTACTGATGTAGAACACCTTTTTAGATGCTTATATGCCATTCATATTTCTTCCTTTGAGAATGCTCTATTTAGCTCTATAGCCCATTTTTTGATTGGCTTGTTTGCTTCCTTATTATTTAACTTTTTGAGTTCTTTGTATATCCTAGATGTTAATCCTCTACTAGATATATAGCTGGTGAAGATTTTTTCCCATTCTGTAGATTGCCTCTTTGCTTTTTTCACTGTGTCCTTTGCAGTGCAAAATATTTGTAATTTCATGAGGTCCCAGTGATTAATCTGTGGTTTTATTGCCTGAGCAATTGGGGTTGTATTCAGAAAGTCTTTGCCAAGACCAATATGTTGAAGGGTTTCCCCTACTTTTTCCTCTAGCAGTTTCAGAGTTTCAGGTCTGATGTCAAAGTCTGAAATCCATTTGGACTTAATTCTTGTGCATGGAGAGAGAGGGGAGAATCTATTTTCATCATTCTACAGATATATATCTAGTTTTCCCAACACCATTTGCTGAAGAGACTGTCTTTTCTCCAATGAGTATTTTTGGCATTTTTATTGAATATCAGGTGGCTATAGCTACCTGGACTTACATCTGGGTCCTCTATTCTGTTCTACTGATCTACATGTCTGTTTTTGTGCCAATACCACACTGTTTTTGTTACTATGGTTCTGTAGTATAGGTTAAAATAAAGTATGGTGATTCCACCAGCCTTATTTTTGTTGCTCAGTAATATTTTAGATATTCGAGGTTTTTTGTGATTCCAAATGAATGTTTGGATTGTTTTTTCTATTTCCATGAAGAATGCCTTTGGAATTTTGATAGGGATTGCATTAAATGTTAGATTGCTTTTGGTAAGATTGCCATTTTCACAATATTGATTCTTCCCATCCAGGAACAAGGGATGTTTCTCCACTTTCTAGTGTCTTCTGCAATTACTCACTTGAGTGTTTTAAAGTTCTCATTGTAGAGATCCTTTACTTCCTTCGTTAGGTTTATTTCAAGGTACTTTATTTTTTTGGATGCAATTGTGAATGGGAGTGATTCCCTGATTTCATCCTCTGTGTGCTTGTTGTTAGCATATATGAAGGCTACTGGTTTCTGTGTATTTATTTTGTATCCTGCTACATGGCTATAGGTGTTTATCAGCTCTAACAGTTTGCTAGTAGAGTCCTTAGGGTCTTTTATGTATAGAATCATGTCATCTGCCAATAATGATAACTTGATCTCTTCCTTTCCAATTTGTATCCCTTTTATGTGTGTCTCTTGCCTTATTGCTAACTATATTAAATAAAAGTGGAGACAGTGGACACCCTTGTCATGTTCCTGATTTTAGTGGAAAAGCTTCCAGTTTTTCCCCATTTAGTAATATGTTGGCTGTAGGCTTGTCATAAATAGCTTTTATTATATTGAGATATGTTCCTTCTATTCCCAGTATCTGTAGGACTTTTATCATGAAGGGATGTTGGATTTTGTTGAACGCTTTCTCTGCATCTAATGAGATGATCATGTGATTTTTGTCCTTCAACCCATTTATATAATGTATTACATTTAAAGATTTGTGTATATTGAACCATCCCTGCATCTCTGGGATAAAGCCTACTTGGTCAGGGTGAGTGATCTTTTTGATATACTCTTATATTCTGTTTGCCAATATTTTGTTGAGAATTTTTGCATCTATGTTCATGAGGAAGATTGGTCTGTAATTTTCATTTTTTGTTCTATCTTTGCCTGGTTTTGGTATCAGGGTGATGCTGGCCTCATGGAAAGAGTTTGGTAGAATTCCTTCTTTTTCTATTTCCTGGAAAAGCTTAAGAAGCAATGGTGTTAGCTCTTCCTTAAAGTTCTGGTAAAATTCAGGAGTGAATCCATCTGGGCCTGGGCTTTTTTTTAGTTGGGAGATTATTGATAACTGTTTGGATCTCCATGCTTGTTCTAGGTTTGTTTAAGTGATTAATCTCATCTTGATTTAATTTAGGTAGGTCATATAAATCAAGGAAATCATTTATTTCAGATTTTCATACTTTGTGGAGTATATGCTTTTATAGTATATCCCTATGAGTTTTTGAATTTCTCTGGAATCTGTTGTGATGTTACCTTTTTTTATCTCTGATTTTATTAATTTGTGTCTCTTCTCTCTTTCTTTTGGTCAGATTTGCTAAGGGTTTAACAATCTTGTTTATCCTTTCAAAGAACCAACTATTTGTTTCATTGATTCTTTGGATTTTTTTTGTTGTTGTTGTTGCTGTTGTTTGTTTGTTTCTATTTCATTAATTTCTGCCCTAATATTTATTATTTCTTCCCATCTACTGATTTTTGGTTTGCCTTGTTCTTCTTTTTCCAACGCTTGAAGGTGAAGCATTAGGTCATTTACTTGTGACCTAATTTCTTAATATAGGCACTTAAGGCTACAAATTTACCTCTTAGAACTGCCTTCATTAGGTCCCAGAGGTTTAGGTATGTTGTGTTCTCATTATTGTTTGACTCCATAAATTTTTTGATTTCCTTCTTGATTTCTTCATTGACCCATTCATCATTTAGTAGTGTATTGTTTAGTTTCCATGATTTTGTGTATGCTGTAAAAGCCTTTCTTGCTACTGATTTGTAGTTTAACTCCATTGTGGTCAGATAGAATGAAAGGAATTATTTCAATTTTCCTGAATTTGTTAATATTTGCTTTGTGTCCTAATATATGGACTATTTTATAGAATGTTCCATGTGCTCGTGAAAAGAATGTATATTCTGCAGCTTTTGGATGAAATGCCGTGTATATATCTGTTAGGTCCATTCCTTCTATGACCTCATGTAGTCCAGATGCCTCTCTGTTAATTTTTTCCTGGGATGACCTGTCAATTGATGAGAGTGGGGTGCTGAAGTCACCTACTACCACTGTGTTTGGTGTTATTTGTGACCTTAGTTCTAATAGTGTTTGTTTGATGAATTTGGGTGCCCCCATGTTAGGCGAATATATGTTTAGGATTGTAATGTCCTCCTGTTGGAGTGTGCCCTTAATCAATATAAAGTGACCTTCCTTATCTTTCTTAACCAACGTTGGACTGAAGTCTACTGTGGTGGTTTGATTCAGGTGTCCCCCATAAACCTAGGTGTTCTGAATGCTAGGTTCCCAGCTGATGGATATTTGGGAATTAATGCCTCCTGCAGGGAGTGTATTGTTGGGGGCGGGCTTATGGGCTTTATAGCCAGTTTCCCCATGCCAGTGTTTGGCACACCCTCCTGTTGCTGTGTTCCATCTTATGTTGGCCAGGGGGTGATGTCCACCCTCTGCTCATGCCATCGTTTCCCCCTGCCATCGTGAAGCTTCCCCTCAAGCCTGTAAGCCAAAATAAACCTCTTTTTCCCAGAAGCTACTCTTGGTTGGGTGATTTCTACCAGTAATGCGAACCGGACTGCAACATCTACCTTCTCAGATATTAGGATAGCAACCCCTGCTTGTTTTCTAGGCCCATTTGCTTGAAATACCATTTTCCAACCTTTCACCCTAAGATAATGTCTATCCTTTGTAGAAAGGTGAGTTTCTTGGAGACAACAAATTGGAGGATCCTGCTTTTTAACCCAGTCTGCAAACCTATGTCTTTTCGTTGGGGCATTGAGGCCGTTGATATTAAGAGATATTATTGAAAGGTGTGTATTTATGTTTGTCATTTTTTTTTGTGGTTCCAGTTCTATTTTTGCTCTCTTGTGTTAACTAGTATTTGAGTATTGCTTGGTTTTTCCAGGTTCCTTATATGTGTGCTTTTCCTTTTCTTCAGCAGGGAGGATTCTATCAAGTATTTTCTGTAGAGCTGGTTTTGTCTTCAAATACTGCTTTAACCTGCTTTTGTCATGGAATGTCCTTATTTCTCCATCTATTTGAATGGATAGCTTTGCAGGATAAAGTAACCTTGGTTGACAGTTGTTATCTTTCAGAACTTGGAATATATCACTCCAAGCCCTTCTGGCTTTTAAAGTTTGTGTTGAATAATCTGCTGTAATCCTGATGGGCTTGCCTTTGTAGGTAACTTGATTTTTCTCTCTAACTGCTTTCAATATTTTTTCTTTGGTTTGTGTGTTTGGAAGTTTGATTATAATATGGCGAGGAGAGGTTCTTTCCAGGTTTTGTCTGGCTGGGGTTCTAAAGGCTTCCTGTGTCTGCATTGACACCTCTTTCCCAATTTGGGGGAAATTTTCTTCTATGATTTTGTTGAAGATGCCTACTATGCCTTTGGAGTGGAATTCTTCTCCTTCTACTATGCCCTGAATTCTTATATTTGGTCTTTTCATAGTGTTCCGAATATCTTGAAATTCCCACTCATACTTTTCTATAAGTTTGTCTTTCCCTTTGTTGGACTGTACTAGATCTTCTACCTGGTCTTCTAGCTTAGATATTTGGTCCTCTCCTTCATCCATTCTACTGGTGAGATTTTCTACAGAGTTTTTTATTTCATTAATTGTGGTCTTCATTGCTAGTAATTCTGACTGGTTTTTCTTTATTATTTCTATTTCCTTATTTATATCTTGTATTGCCTTCTTTATTTCATTAAATTGGTGTCCTGAGTCTTCTTTGATTCCTTTGATTTCCTCTTTGATTTCTTCTTTGATCCCCTTGATTTGTTCTTTGACCTCTTTGAACATATTTACAATCTTTCTTTTGAAATCTTTCTCAGGCATTTCCTCTAACTCGTTCTCACTGGAGGTTATTTCTGATGCATTAATACTTGTAGGTGGATTTATATTGTCTTGCTTTTTAGTGTTCCTTGTGTTATAGTATATATATATTTGCATCTTGGATTAAGTTAATGCTTGGATTTTCTAGCTAGCTGGGTATTCTTAGCTGTATCAATTGATTTGATGTTATATATTTTCAGGGTAGGAGCTTAAGGTGTTGGGTGTGGCTCTTAAGACTCTCAGAGTATCTACAAAGGTGTTCCTAGGAGTTGAGTTTCCCTGCTATGGGAGTATTCAAGTAGGGTGAGTGGAATAAAATACAGGTAGATTCTAAAATTTAACTAAACACTGTGCACATTCAATCAAAAGCAGCCCCGAGTATGTATGCAAGAGTAATTATTATAACAACCAGATCCTCTATCAACAAAGAGGTTAAGATTTCTGATGTGTTGAGGGATCCAAGTCAGCTTGTGACCCTTCCCTGGTGCAATCCCAGTTACCTTGGATGATTTTGGTCTCAGTCAAGTTGCTGCCTGGGTCGTCAGGCTGCTGTTCTGATTTCTGGAGCTGGGCACTGGCTTTTTCTGTGGGGAAAACTGAGCCTGGCAACTGTGGCCCTGCAGATCAGCACCCTTGCTGCTGGATCTGCTGCTGCTAAAGCTGCTGGTGCTGGGTCTGTCAGCGCTGCTGCTGAAGCTGCTGCTGCTGGGTCCACCGGTGCTGCTGCCTCTGCTGCTGCTGCTGTAGCTGCCACTTTTGGAACCACCACTGCTGCTGAAGCTGCTGTTGCTGGGTCCACTGCCACTGCTGCTGGATCTGCTGCTGCTGCCGCTACTGGATCTGCTGCTGCTGGGGCCGCTGTTACTGGTGCCGGAGCCACTGAGGTAGCTGCAGGACTCTGCCCCTGCTTGGGTCCTGCTGTCAGCTTAAGTTAAGCTGGTGGTAAAAAGGGGCTCAACCAAGGAGTTGGGCTTTCCACCAGATATTGCCAGACCATGATGTATGGGACCTGGTCAGGATGCCCAGAATTCCCATACACAATACCTTTACCTTTGTAAATGGTGGGGAGGTGGAAGGTGTCTCCCTCTGGCCATCCCACATTGAAAGTCAGTCATTCATTCCTGCAAAGGTTTTCCTGACCATACTGTTAAACCCAGATTGTTGGCTAGGAGTTGGAAATCCTTGAAATGTGACTGGACTAGGTCCAGTGGGGTGGAACTTGCTGTCTGTCCCATGGTGTCTTACAAGAAAGTAAAAAAGGACAAACAAGACACAAACACACAGTCACAGAAACAAATTTTCCAGGAAGTGAAAAAGAAACTAAAACAATCCTGACAGGCGCCTATCCTGTGAACAGGCTCTGCCAGACGGGCATGACCCATCAGTATTTATCAAAACAGAGTCAGACTGGAGCTCTCAGGCTCTAACAGATGGGGGTCTGGAGCATATTTGGAAGCCCCTGGCCCAAAGGCATTAATTGGCATATCTGCCTGAGCTTTGTGGGCCTTCAGATTGTGTCTGGACACCAGATTTTACCAGAGAAACAAGGGACAGAGTAGAACAGAGAGCCAAAACAGAGGAGTGTACCAACTCCCCAAACAGTGGAAAATCAATTAGTCCCCTAAAAATGCTCCACTATTGAGTCTAGGGGTCCCCAGTGATCATGGAGGAGCCCCCAAATGTAAGGGTTTGAGAATTGCTGAAGAAAGACCCTGGACTCAAATAGTTTGTAAAAACAGAGTGTTTATTCTGCAGAATCAGCCAGCATGCAGGAGTCAACCATTCATACAAAATGGCAACCCAAGAGGAGCACGCAGGCTCCTTTTAAGCACAATTAGGGGAATTCCAGGTGGGTTATGTAATCTCCTAATGTGATTGGCTAGACAAGCAGCAGTTACAGTTGTACATCTCTGATTGGTTGGGCCAAAAGTGCATGAAAGGGACATGTTTGGGCATGTTTGGACATGTCTCCAGGAACTGACTCAGCCCCCCCCCCCCCCCCCCCCCCGCCCCAGAGCACAAAATGGTGGTTATCTTCCTCAGCTTCAGCCCCCAGGTCACAAAATGGTGGCTATCTTCCCTGACCACATGTCAGGGTCACTGTTGATTAACAGCCTGCCCTTTGTTTGTGGTTTTTCCCAGAAGTCTTGCCTGCCTCTCTGGGAAACTGAAACTTAGGCCTAGTTAGGGCGGCACCTTACTGAAGCCTGTTATGGTGTTAGTTTGGTCCCTTCAGAACCAGTGGTACATTCCAGCTGCTGCTCCCATCCATTCCATGGGTACTCCAGATCCTTTATACTTTAGCAGTTTCTGGTAATAAACAAGCTCCCCACAAAATTTTATTCATTTCTTGTAGCCTCACACTGAGGAAGAGAGAAACTGAACAGAAATCAGATTTAGGTTTTACATTTTGCTCTCTCTCTCTCTCTCTCTCTCTCTCTCTCTCTCTCTCTTTCTTGCTTCTCTCTCAACTAACTGCCATGGCTCCTTGGCCTGGCCTGCTCCACCCTGCTGGTATAGGAGCACTATTAAAATATGCTATCGAACCGGGTGTGGTGGTGCACACCTTTAATCCCAGCATTGCCATGAGTTCAAGGCCACCCTGAGATGACAGAGTTAAATCCAGGTCAGCCTGGACCAGAGTGAGACCCTACCTCGAAAAACAAAACAAAACAACAACAAAAAATGCTATTGCCTGAGGCCAAATTGGTGTAGTGACAGGTGGGGGCTCTTTTGTAAAGGAGACAACTTTTGCAGGGATTCCAAGGCCAAACTTCTCTAGAGTTTGTGAACTGGTTCTGCTGAGCTGCAGGGGAGGAGCATCATGGCCCCTTGGAGGCCAGGAACCAAAGACCCCTGGCCTCAATGTCTTCTAGTTTCTTTTTGTTTTTGTTTTCCCATTACAAGCCACTGTGCCCTAAGACACATGTGGGGAATGGGAGGATGGAGCTCCAACCCTTGCTCTGTGCTCTGTCCATCCTGCAGCATGGGCCTAGACCTCACTGCAAGCCAGAGACTGTGGGTCCCTGGCAGCCTAAATGAAGGGGAAACTGAAAATGTGCTAGCCAAGCCCAGAGCCTAAGTGCTTGGCTGGTAAGAGTTATTTCAACGGGTCCCAACAACATGTTTCCCTCTCCCTACAGAGCTGAGGCCTGGGGCTATGTCAACTGGGTCTGTCTCTCAGAACATATAGAGACACAAAGGGAAAGACATGCCAGATGGTGTTCACTACCTGCTGTGATTTTCTGACAAATTGCTCTATGACCAATATATCTCTCTATATAACTCTAAATCATTTATTCATGCAGGTATTATAAACAGTAAAATAGCCTTGGACTATTATTCTAGCTACTTGGGAAGCTGAGACAGGAGGATCTCTAATTCAAGGTTCCAATTGTGATAGCCTGACTCCACATTTTTAAACCACATGACTTTTAAATTGCTTGGTGAAAATAAATACATAATTTTAAAATATTTTATTTATTTATTTGAGAGACAGAATGAAGCAGAGGAAAAGAGAAAGAGAGAGAGAGCGAGAGCGAGAGCGAGAGCGAGAGAGAGAGAGAGAGAGAGAGAGGGAGAGAATGGACACTCCAGGGCTTCTAGTCACTGCAAACGAACTTCAGATGCATGTGCCACCTTGGGCATTTGGTGGGTCCTGGGGAATGGAACAGAGGTCCTCTGGCTTTGTAGGCAAGCACCTTAACCACTAAGCCATCTCTCCAGCCCAAGTACATAATTTCAATTTGAACTGTGCCTGATATTTTCTCTTTTGTTTGGGCTTTAAACCAATAAAATGTTGTTTACAAACACTTTGGTTTCTTTATTAATCCAAATAGTCCAACAGGTCTCTCCTAAAGTTTTTGTTGGCATTTATTTCAAGGTGTTTTGTTTTTTGTCTTTAAAAGTCAGATTTAACTAAAACCTATGATGAACTGATAAATATAATTACTGAGTTTATGTTCTAGATCAACTTCAATTTAAACAACAAAATTCTTTCTGAGGTGGTGACTCATAATTTGCAAGGTATTTTAAAAGACTGTAATGTCCTATTACTTAAAAGGAGGAGGCAACTGGCCTGAATTCTAGGCCAGCCTGCCTCGAGACAGAAACAGAAATTTGCCTTATTACTCTTAATAGGTATTGAGAAAGATTAAGATTTAACTCTCTGAGGCTAGACTACTTGCTTCTTTGTCAGTGGGTAATAAGATTAATCAATTTGGTGTAGTTTCTCTTAATAACCTTAAAAAAAGATGTTTAGTTATAGGGTGAGATGAGTTGATTGAAGGAACTGGGAGGGAAATTTTCAACATTGGACAGAGAATGCTTGTTAAAAATGCATTTTATAGCCAGGTGTGGTGGTACACGTCTTTAATCCCAGCACTCAGGAGGCAGTGAGTTTGAGGCCACCCTGAGACTCCATAGTGAATTGCAGGTCAGCCTGAGCTAGAGTGAGACCCTACCTTGAAAAACAGCAAAATGCATTTTGAATGGAACTTAGATCAGAATGTTAAAGTATGTGGATGAAGGTGTGCACATGTAAAAAGGATATAGTAGACTTAAAAAGACCAAATCTTACTTAAAATTAGTTTCCTTTTATAAGGAACAGAAAGCTAATTTTCAGGCTAAACATAAAAGGATGCTCTAAGTGTTTTATAAGTGACATAGAGTTAATGTAAATTCAGCTTACATTAGGCACAGATGATGTCCTATGCTAGGTGGGTCACAAAGTCATAAGCACCGATATAATTCATATTCTTTGGAGATTTAACCAGGTCAGACATAGACAAGGCACTATCACCTTGTGTATTGCAAATGAGTAAAATAAATTTTCTAGGTGAAGCTGGGCATGGTACCATACACCTTTAATTCCAGCATTTGGGAGCAGATGTAGGAGGATTGCTGTGAGCTTGAGGACACCATAAGACTACATAGTGAATTCCAGGTCAGCCTGAGCTACAGTGAGACCCTACCTCGAAAAAGTATATATAGGTGAAAATAAACAACTTCAGAATAGGGTAAAGAATGTCAGGATTAGCTTAGCTCTCTGCTCTGTCATTTCCTTTTGCTTTTGGTTAGAAATCCTGTCATGGTCTCTTTCATCTGTCTCTC
The DNA here is from genome assembly GCF_020740685.1 of Jaculus jaculus. Taxonomy (NCBI): domain Eukaryota; kingdom Metazoa; phylum Chordata; class Mammalia; order Rodentia; family Dipodidae; genus Jaculus; species Jaculus jaculus. Next base: position 75,001,799 of record NC_059110.1, on the reverse strand, counting down.
TGTCATATAAACAAAGGGTAGGGTCCCTATATTTAAGGTAATAAAATAAAAGATTACCTTTAACATAATAACCTTTAGTTCCCTAGACCATTCTGAAACATTCACAAATGGGGGGAGGACCAATATCCCAGGTTCCGACAGAGTAGAGAAGAGAAAGTGGTCCCAGGAAACTCCCCCCAGGAGGGCATACAGGCTGCCAAGACAGGAGTAGATGCAGAAGTCTTCACCCTTGGGTCCATCTTGCCATGGCATTGCTTACGTGCCATGATCTAAGACACATGTAGGGCTGGGGGAATGCTGGAGGTACTTGGGCTTGGGAGCAATCCAGGAGGATGAGCACGGAAATCCTGGCCTGGACCTTCCTTGCTCCTGGAGGCACATAGACCACACTATGTCCCTGTGCTATGTGTTTGATTGGGGAGAAAACAGGGAAATTTTGGTGATGACTCCTCTAGGAAGGAGATAAAATAGTCCTAATTTCTTCTTCCAAAGGTGGTCAGAGGGATGCCCCCTTCTATGAGAAGATGTGAGCCCAAACTGGGCATAACCTGACTCTAGACTCTTCTTTTGCTTTCCTCTACTTTGTTTCAGATAGGACAGTTGGCTTCCAAGATAGCCCCAAAGTCTCTGCTAGCCTGTTTCCTTAGAAACTGGGCTCATTTAAATACTATAGAGAACAGGAAATGTCTTCATTACTTCTCTCCAGAGTCTTAAAGAGACAATAAGAAAACATACTAATGTAGCCACAGATACCATGGAGGAAGAAATTCTTCTGAATGATAAATTCTTAATTCAGTCAACACCTGGTATTTTTATGAAATTACAAAAATGGGTAACCAAGCCAGATAAGAAATTTAAAACAGTTGCTTCCAGTGTCAACTTCTGTTTTATTATAATCAGAAAGCCAAGAAAACAAAAAGGGACCAGAAAGAGAGATGAAAAAAGGATAGAAGTCACCAGGACATCATAATGGTAATGAAAGTTGCTCAGGGAAGTGCATTTAATTGGGTAAAATCTAATGTTTACCTGATGCCAAAGAGGGGAAACCTACTTATGGCTCTGACTCATCCTAACAGACAGAAAACACCAGTAAGCTATAGGGCTACTCCTGGGTCCCTAAAGTCTCCTTTGGAGAGCCATTAGTGACCTCCAAAATTAATCCTTGATTAAATTATTGCTATCTGCTTGGTCTTATACACTAAGAGAGAAATGTATAACCAAAGATAAAGGGATATCTCAAATATATGAATGGCCTATTAAGTAATACAAGAGCTTTCCAAGAGGAGAAGTGTTGCAGTCCAGTTTGCATTGCTGGCAGAAATCACCCAACCAAGAGCAGCTTGTGGGAAAAAAGAGGTTCAAGGCTCAAGGGGGAAGCTCCATGATGGCAGGGAAGACAATGGCATGAGCAGAGGGTGGACATCACCCCCTGGCCAACATCAGGTGGACAATAGAAACAGGAGAGTCTTCCAAACACTGGCAAGGGGAAACTGTCTATAACACCCATAAGCCTTCCCCCAACAATACACTCCCTCTAGGAGGTGTTAATTCCAGAATATCCATCAGCTGGGAACATAGCATTCAGAGCACTCAAGTTTATGGGGGACACCTGAATCAAAGCACCACAGGAAATGAGTAAGGCCTTAAGACATATTTTGTATATTTTATAATAAGGAAAAACAACCATAGATGTTGTTGCAGGTTCACAATGCTGGCAGAAATTAGACGACCAAGAGCAGCTTGGGGGAAAATGTTTTGGCTTATAGTCTCTATGGGAAGCTCCATGATGGCAGGGGAAAATGATGGCATGAGCAGAGGGTAGACATCACGCCCTGGCCAACATAAGGTGGACCATAGCAACAGGAGAGTGTGCCAAACACTGGCAAGGGGAAACTGGCTATAATACCCATAAGCCCACCCCCAACAATACACTGCCTATCCGAGGCATTAATTCCCAAATCACCATCAGGTGGGAATCTAGAATTCAGAACACTTAAGTTTACAGGGGACACTTGAATCAAACCACCAAAGATGTCAAAAGTTATTTTCAAATCTGGAAAATATGTATATCTATCTATCTGTCTATCTATCTATCTATCTATCTATCTATCTATCTATCTATCTATCTATCCATCCCACCACTTCCCTTCCAGCCTATCTATCTATCTATCTATCTATCTATCTATCTATCTATCTATCTATCTATCTATACCACCACTTCCCTTCTAGCCTTCCCCTTTCTGCACTCCTTTGTAAAATCTGAATAAAATGTGGTATTTAAAAAAAAAAAAAGGCTGAGGAAGGAGGAGCATGAGTTCAAATCCAGCAAGATCATAAAACAAAGAAAAATCCCTGTGTGTTGGCAGATGAGCAGAGCCTCTTCTTCAGAGTCAGAATGTCACCTACCTACTTTCAGTTCTCTTTATTTCCAGTTCAGGTATACCTTAAAAAATAAAATACAGAGTAGCAAGCATTTATGGGGATTTTATGGAAAAGACTTTCTTGCTCTATAAACAAGGATTCCTAACAAGGCCAAATAGGTCCTCTCATCCCTCCCATCCTAAATGGCAACCAGCCACCAGTTCTATGAATTAAAGAAACTTCTATAGGTGGGAGATGGAAGTTTTTCAGAGAACTGAATTGTGAAAAACTGACCTTTACCTCAACTTGAAACTACTTTGAAAATCTGATGGTATGGAGGCAAGGTGACAGACATAGTGAGGTGATGACTAACTTCAAATATGGCATCACTGAAAAGAAGATTTTTTTTTTTTTGAGGTAAGGTCTCACTCTGGTCCAGGCTGACCTGGAATTAACTCTGTAGTCTCGGGGTGGCCTTGAACTCACGGCGATCCTCCTACCTCTGCCTCCCGAGTGCTGGGATTAAAAGCGTGTGCCACCACGCCCAGCTTGAAAAGAAGATTTTTAAGGTGGAAAAAAAAAAAAAAGTAAGAGCCCATAAAAGTTCTAATGTTCATTAGAAAATTAGTCTAGACTTTTGGGTAAGATGGCGGCATAGGCATCATGCCAAACCAGCCGAGGGAGGAATTTAAGCAAAACCACAGCAAAACATACTCTTCTCCTGCAAAGTGAAGGTGTCTAGGTTATTATAGGCCAAAGTGGAGAAGCAGGAGAAATCAAGATCTACTAGAAAGGAGGAAACTGGCCAAAATCACACCAAGGCACTTTTAGCCCTGACCTGTGCAGATCCGCATGCCCGCCTGTCCCAGAGGTGAGCTGCAGGAGCAGAGATCAAGTTCTGAAAGATAACAACTGTCAACCAAGATTACTTTATCCTGAAAAGCTATCTATCCAAATTGATGGAGAAATAAGGATATTCCACAACAAAAAAGGCTAAAGGTATTTATGACAACTAAGCCAGCTCTACAGAAAATACTTGAAGGAGCCTTTCACACTGAAGAGAAAGCAAAGCACACACATAAGGAAAGAGGAAAAAAAACTCATATTCAAGTCACAGTTAAAACAATAGAGTAATGGGAAAACAGGAAGTACTAAAAAACAAGAAGAATGGTGAGAATAAATACATACCTTTCAATAACTCTTAATATCAATGGCCTCAATGCCCCAACCTTGGGCATTGACACAGGCTTTCAGACTGGATTAAAAGGCAGGATCTTGCTGTTTGTTGCCTCCAGGATACCCATCTCTCAATAAAAAATAGACACCACCTTAGGATGAAAGGATGGAAAGCAGTATTGCAAGCAAATGTTCCTAGGAAACAAGCAGGTGTTGCTATCCTTATATATGACAGGATAGACTTAAAACCAACATTAGTTAGGAAAGATAAAGAAAGTCACTTTATACTGATTAAAGGAATACTCCAACAGGAGGACATTACAACCCTAAACATATATGCACCTAACATGGGGGCTCCCAATTCCATCAAACACTATTAGACTTAGGGTCACAGATAACACCAAACACAATTGTAGTGGGTGACTTCACCACCCCACTTGCATCAATTGACAGGTCATCCAGGAAAAAAATAAACAGAGAGACATTTGGATTAGATGATGTCATGAAACAAATGGACCTAATAGGTATCTACAGAACATTCCATCCAAATGCTGCAGAATATACATTTTTCTCAGCAGCATATGCAACATTCTCTAAAGTAGATCATATATTAGGACATAAAGCAAATCTTAACAAATACAGGAAAATTGAAATAAACCTTTGTACTCTATCTGACCACAATGGAATTAAACTAAAAACCAGCAACAAGAAAAAGTACAGAGCATACAGAAATTCATGGAGACTAAACAGTACACTACTGAATGATGAATGTGTTATTGAAGAAATCAAAAAGGAAAGCAATAAACTCATAGAATCAAATGATGATGAGAAAACAACATACCCAAACCTTTGGGACACAATGAAGGCAGTTCTAACAGGGAAGTTTATAGCTCTAAGTGCCTATATTAAGAAATTAGAGAGTTCACAAGTAAACAATTTAATGCTTCACCTTAAGGCTTTGGAAAAAGAACAAGGCAAACCAAAAATCAGTAGATGGGAAGAAATAATAAAGATTAGGGAAGAAATTCATGAAATAGAAACCAAAAAAACAATCCAAAGAATCAATGAAACAAAGAGTTAGTTCTTGGAAAGGATAAACAAGATTGATAAACCCTTAGCAAATCTGACCAAAAGAGAGAAGAGACAAAAATTAATAAGATTAGAGATGAAAAAAAGCAGCATTATAACAGATACTAAAGAAGTTCAGAAAATCATAAAAGCATACTAACAACAAACATGTGGAAAATGAAATCTGGGAATAAGCCAGTTGTACAAGGTGTACAAGGTACAAGGTACATGCTTCTGGAGTTTGCAACTGAAGGCCCTGGTGGACCCATTTTCTTCCTCTCTCTCTCTCTTTGCCTCTTTCTTTCTCTCAAATAAAACTAAAAATTAAAAAAAAGTATAATGGGATATGTTGATTAATGGGATAAAGAATTTCTGTTTAGGAGAAAAATGTTCCGCATGCAGCTGGTCATGAAGCCTCACAACTGGTTGTTGGTGGTGGTGTGGGGGGGGATCACTCAGTGCTGCTGGCTGTGAGCTTGAAATTGATCTTCACAACTAATCTTAGGCTCTGGATATTTACCACAAGACAAAGAAACCTTATACATAAGTCTAGAGCAAGCTCAAGTTGGTATAGGAGATGATAACAGAAAAAATAGTAACAGTTTATTGCTTATTGTTTTATTCTGAGTCAGGTAAGTAGTCAAAAAATCTAATTTTGCCAAGAATTTGTTTTTGCATTTCTTATGTTGTATTTATTAAGTTGAAGAAGAGGATAGGATGATACAGTAAAAAAAAAAAAAAAAAAAAGCTATGCAGAAAAGAAGACGTGTACACTATCTGTGAGCAAATGTGAATGGGGCTATCCTTAAGAAGCCCCAACCTAAAAATGGCCATTTCATACTAGAGGGGTTGTATTAGTTTTAAATCACCATGATAAAAATACCAACTTAAAAGAAGAAGAAATTTGTCCCATGATTCCAGAAATGATATATAGTCACTTGGACCTGTTGCTTTGAGCCTGTGGTAAAAATGAATGTGATATCACAATGGAGCAAAGCTGCTTAGATCACAGCAGCTAGGAAGGGAAGAGTTGAGAGGAAGGGGCTGAGGTCCTATTACTCCCTTCAAAATGTTCTCCTGATGACCTAACTTCTTTCCATTAGACCCTAAAGATCCCACTACCTCCCAATAGACCCATCAGCTTGGGATTAGTACCTTAGCATGTGAACCATTAGAGAATGTTGAAGGTGCAGATTACAACAGAGGTCTGCTATATCCTGAGAAATCCTTGGGAAAGCTCTAAGAAGGATAACATCCTATGGCTTATTGTATTAGCCCAGGTGCCTGCACCATGTGGGCATGTCTTGGCATATGTAGAGCAGACTGTGTGCTCACAGGCATCCCCAGCAAAGGAAACCCACCCAGTGAGTGTCTTTGATGATTCTTCCACACTAAATGTGACAACATGCTGAAGGTTGCACCCTCTGCCTTCACAATGAACCCCATTCTAAAGAAAAGTCACAGGGACATAGAGAGTTTCTACAAGATCACCTTTAAGATAACCAAGCAAGTTTTGGGACCCATTTTTTTTGGGGGGGTGGGGAGCAATTGTTTTAACTGTTTCTGCGGTCACTAGATTGTTGACCAGCTAGAATGGGAAATTACTAATTAACGAAAACAGAATTCCTGTTTAGGAAAATCAAAGTCCTAGGGCTGGAGAGATGGCTCTGAGGTGAAGGCATTTGCCTGCAAAGCCCAAGGACCTGAGTTTGATTTCCCAGGACCCAAGTAAAGCCAGATGCACAAAGTGGCACATGAGTCTAGAGTTCATTTGCAGTGGCTGGAGGGCCTTGCACACCCGTTGTCTACCCCCTCTCTGTCTCTTTCAAATAAATAGGTAAACAAGATTTTTAAAAAAAGTTCTAGACATGGATAGTGAAGTTTGTTTAACAGTGTGAATGTGTTTAATGCTATTGAACACTTAAACTATACACTTACATTGTTCGCTTCTCTGTACACTTGTTGGTAGAATGGCGAACAGTCCATGAGAAGATCCCAGCCTGCTGTGTGAAGCACAACCATGCCAGGACTCAGCACAGATGCCAGGACAGCACACGGTCACACTATTGGATCTTACAGAATGTTGAGATAAAAGAGCATTGTGACTTGGTTCCCGTGATGTCAGAAACATAGGCAAAGACCAGCACAATGGTTTAGAAAAAAGGGTTCTTGGAGGAAGACTGAGTTGAAGATACTCAACCAGGAGCCCAGGAACCACTCCCATGGAACATGCTCAGCCAGCTAGTCTTATTTTATAGGAACAAACACTGTAGAAACCTAACGACCCCCAAACTTACTGGGCATAAGTTGAATCTGCTGTAAAATATGACATGATGGCTGAGGAAAGAGCCATTCATGGGTCAGGATCTAGCCTATCTGATCCAGGGCTTGACCATCTTTACTGTCATTCTTCAGCCTAAAGGGCAAAGCCCAGTATTCTGTTTTGTTATCTGGAAACCAGTCCATTGAGCCATACTAAGTCAGGTCACATTTGAGTTCCCTAAGGGTAAAGAATTTCTCAATGTCGTGTACCTCAGCAACTCTGCCAGTAAAAATCAAACTTTGACAAGTCTTATTTAAGCTTTTTAATATTTCAGAAAAATCTAAGGTCTAAATTGTAAACAAATACCAACTGGGATTTTGTTTTGATTTGAGTTGGTTTTAGAGACAGGGTCTCATTCTGAAGCTAAGACTAGTCTGAAACTTGCTACACAACCCAGGCTGGCCTCAACTTGAGATCTTCTTGCCATATCCCAAGTGTTGAGATTATTGGCATGTGTTACTATATCTGGCCTCAACTTTTCTATTTACTTATTTAATTTGAAATTTGGTGCTTATAGCAGTTACGTTCTCATTGTTGGGATAAAACACCTGACCACAGCAGCTTATGGAAGGAAAAGGTTTGTTTTGGCAGGAAAAGCATGGCAGAACAGGTAGTCAGGGTGTCACATCTTGTCACATCATCTGGGACAAAACAACAAGTATAAACTAGCTCTGAACACTCAATGGGCTGGACTAATAAAGCTCAAGACCTACCTCAATCATCAAATCTCCGAGGCTCTGCTTCCCAAAGACCCCATCACTTTCCCAAATTGTCTCCAGCTGGGGATCAAGTATTCAAAATACATAAGCCTATGGGGTTCAATGCTGAACATCAAGTTAACCAGGGCATACATTCCATCATCCACAATCTTTAGCTTTATTGTCTAACACCCAGGTACTATGTCTGCATAAATGTTTCCTTGTTACTACTTGTACATCCTCTTTTACACATCTCCTTTCATTTAAATGATTCATCTTTTAATAATATATAGCCATACCCTCTGACCCATGTTTTTATTTTCCAAGGTTTTACTTATGACAATCAACTGGGATCTGCAAATATTAAATGGAAAGGGTATTTGGTATACACAGGAGGACCAGAACCATATTCCCAAGAGACAAGGAGATGACTGCATATGCTGCAGATAGAAGCTAGCTGTGGTAGTTGAAATATGATAATTTGAACTTATGGCCCCATAGATGCAGGTGTTTTTATTAAAATTGAGCTTGTAACTTGAGTCTCCAGCTACCTGGCTAAAGGAAGTGTCACTGGGGACAGATCCTGGAGTACAGCCCTAAGGTGTGTTTGGGGATGGATTTGAATTCCAGCCCAAAGGCATTTTCAGAGCAGTTTGAGCTGTGGCTATGCATGTTTTGTGGTGCTGGCTGTTAGTGGTTTCTCTCTGCTTGGATCTATGAAAAGGAGTTACCTTCTTCTGCCATTGATGGATCCACAAGCCTGAAATACCTTCCTTACTCTCATAAGCTGTGTCTGGTTGGATGTTTGCCTCAGCAATGAGGGGCAACTACAACCCTATCCATTTGAGTTTTTAGATTCTTCCAGTATCTTCATGCTTGTGTAGCCCTTATTAAGTGATGCCCCAAAGTATCAATAATAATGTTGGAATTTTTATCACAGTGTGGTGCTATATTTGTTATATGCTATTATTAGTTATTGCTGTTAATATCTTGATATGATTAATTTATACATGACAATTTATCATAATCAATTATGTTTAGAAAAACAGTATATGTTAGGCTTGTTAGTACAGGCCTGTAATCCCAGCTACTTGGGAGGTAAGGCAAGAATATTCCAAGTTCAAGGATAGCCTAGGCAACCTAGTGAGAGCCTGTCTCTAAATACACAAATAAGGGGCTGGAGAGGTAGCTCTGCAGTTAAGGCTCTTACTTATAAAACCTAACTACCCAAGTTAGATTCCCTAGTGCCCACATAAATCCAGATGCACAAAGGGGCACATGCATCTAGAGTTTACTTGTAGTGGCCAGAGAGAGGCCTTGGTGTGCCCATTTTTTTTCTCTCTCTCCTTGCAAATAAAAAAATAAAAATATTTTTAAAAATGAATTGTTTAAATGTACAAAAAAGGCAATCTATGAAAATAGCTAAGTTAGTAAAGTGTCTGCCTCACAAATATGAGGACCTGAGTTAAAACCTTAGTATGCCCATACATGCTGGGCATGGCAGTATGCCGCTGTAATCCTAGTGCTGGGAAGGCTGAGATGGAGGTCCTCTGGAGTTCTATGCAGTAAGAGACCCTGTCTCAAGAGGTGGATGGCACATGGAAAGATGACAATCAAGGTTGTCCTCTGGCCTCCATGTGCACCTGCACACACATGTATACCAATACACACACATTAGCATGCACACCCACCATACATACATATGCAAAAAGTACAAAAAGGGGCTGAGCTGGGGATATGGGAAAGTGCTTGTCTAGCATGTGCAAAGCCCTGAATTCAACCCCCCAGCACCATGACAAACATTAAAAGTATAAGTGGGACTTACAGGATTTGGTACTGTTTAAGGTTTCAGGCATTTCCCAGGGTCTTAACTCTGTCTCCCAAGTGCTGGGATTAAAGGCATGTATCACCATGTCTAGCTTTCCCATAGGACTTTTAAGAATTATAAAAAGTGGGGAGACCTGAGGCTATCAATATAAAAGGTATTATCAAAATTTTTGATTCATTGCAGTGGTGTTAGTTATATAATTTTTCATAAGAAAATTAATTTTATTATATATAACTTATATGTCAGTAAACTTGACCCTGGACCAGTGATCAACACAGGAGTTCAGGAATGCCAGATATAATGTTGAAGAAGAATCATTTAATATTGGCTTTCTCAAGGCCAACCTTAAATGGCAGATTTCTGGTGATTCTACCATAGCCAAGTTGAATCCTGGGGGGATTTCTATTTTATGTCTATTATATTTAGTAACTGCCATTAACTAGAAAGCATTAATTTTGGAAATATTTCATGGAGCTTTAAAAGTCTGCATTAGGACCACTGTCAATTCCAAATAGGAGAGAGATCAACAACTAACACAGCCATCTATTCTGATTCACTATCACATCCAAATGAGAGCAGCTCCACAAGCCCAATAGTGTGGTAAACTTGGGCTTTGATGAGTGCTGAGACCACTCACTCTGGCCTGGGAAATCAAGCAGATATTCCTAATCCATAGTGAAAGGAAGGGAAGATGTCAAGGCACTTTTCTTTAAATAATTATTTGAAAAGCTTGCACATACACTTGTAGACACATGTTCATACACATGGTTTAATTTTTTCTATTGTTGAGAAATTTGCATGGCTTACAATTAACATTTTAGCTAGGCATGGTGTTTCATACCTGTAATCTCATCACTTGGGACACTGAGGAGGATGGACTGAGTTCAAGGGTGGCCTGGGTTACACAGAAAGACCCTGTTTCAAAAAGCAAACAATTCTAAAATGTACTATTCATTGACATTTAGTGCACTTACAATGTTGTGCAAGCCACATCCCCATCTAGTTCCAAATTATTCGAATCACTTTTAGAGGAGACCACTGCCCATTAAGAGCCATATTTTATTTCCTCTTCTCAAAGCCACTGGCAACCACTAATCAGTTTCCTATCTCTCTGGATTTTTACTCTGGATACTTCATACAAATGGAATCACATGTTACCTGATATGATCTTTTTGGCTGCTTTCACTTAACATAAAATTACTAAGATCCATACATAGGCTTTTAAATATGAAATGTCAACACAAATCACTTCACTTTGCTGAAATGGGCATGAACTCTGAAAAGAGCTTTCCCATTGTCCCTGAAGTCTTGAACATTACATGATGTTTTCCAACCTAATAACACACTTCTGGGGGAAAGGATCTGAATATGTTCGGCCAGTGTCCATTGTGTCACCCAGTTTCCCTGGAATTTCTTCAGTAGACTCCAGGACATGGGGACAGCCTCACCCAACTCAGGCGTATGCCAGGTTTTCTGCAAATTTAATTTCTTTGTAACATTAAACTCACAGAATAAGTCATGCTGTCTCCCTGCCACCTGCTCAAGCGTTTGAGAGCAGGGGTTGGGTCTCCCATATTCTCCCCCTTGGAACACTTTCTCACTAGAGAAGCCCATAGATCACTAAAATTTGCTTATCTCTAAACTCCAGTCAGGCTCAAAAGCATGTATGAGAATAAAAGCATATCTCTATTTCTTACTCAGCACAAAAAATCAACTCCAGATGGATCAAAGACCTTACTGTAAGATCGAAATTTTTTTGTTTGTTTGTTTGGTTTTTCGAGGCAGGGTTTCACTCTAGCTCATGCTGACCTGGAATTCACTATGTAGTCTCAGGGTATCCTCGAACTCACAGTGATCCTCCTACCTCTGCTTCCCGAGTGCTGGGATTAGAGGTGTGCACCACCACGCCTGGCTAGACCCAAAACTTTTAAATTACTAGATGAAAATATAAGTAAATTCTTTTGAGACATAAGAGTAGGTGAGGACTTCCAAAGTACAATATCAACAGCTCAGGAAATAACAAAAATTGACAAATTGAGCCAAATCAAATTTAGATATTTATGAATAGAAAATAAAACCATGAACAGAGTGAATAGACAGATTATCAGATTGGGAAAAAAAACCTTGTGAGCTATTCATACCACATAGGATTAATAGCTAAAATACATAAATAACTCACTCAAAAAATTAAAAACCAAGCTGGGTGTGGTGGTGCACGCCTCTAATCCCAGTATTCGGGAGGCAGAGGTAGGAGGATCGCTGTGAGTTCGAGGATACCCTACCCTGAGACTAGATAGTTAATTCCAGGTCAGCCTGAGCCAGAGTGAGAACCTATCTCGAAAACCCAAAAATAAATAAATAAATATAAAGATAAAAAAAAATCAAATCAACAAATAATCTAATAAACAAATGAGCAAGTGAACTGAACAACTTCTCAAAAAAAAACGAAGTACAAATTCTCATAAATATAGGAACAAAGTTAACATTTTTAACCATCAGGGAAATGTAAGTCAAAAGTACATTGAATTTTTTTCCAAAGAAAATAAAACAACAAATGCTGGTGAGGATGCAAGAGGAAAGAAACTTTTATAGACTACTTGTAGGAATATAAATGGAATCAGATTGGTTATTCCCTAAAAAAGTGAACTATTATATGATCCAGCTATAATTCTCCTGGGTATATACCCAAAGGAATCTAAATGAATATGCTGTCAGCATACCTACAACCTCATTATTATTGTGGTACTATTCACAATAGACAAGTTATGAAATCATGCTAAGAGCTTATCAACAGATGAAAGGGTAAAGAAAATGTGACACACACACACACACACACACACACACACACACACGTGCATGAAATAGAATTTGTAGGAAAATGGATTAAACTGGAGAACTGAAGTAAATTGAAATAAACCAGATTCAGAAAGATAAGTATTTTCTCTCATATGTAGAATCTAGGGGAAAAAGACAATCATAAAAGTAAAAAGGAAACTATTAGGGAAAAAGAAACATGTGGAAAAAAGGTATATTTAAGGAAAATATTGGGGTAAATATGATCAAAGCTCATTACATGCATGCTATTTTGAACTGTATATATGGTAATAAAAAATGTAACCATTCCTAAGGGATCATGGAATGGAGCATTATGACAAGAGCTCAGTGTAGCTGTCTGCCACTTCTTTTTTTCCCCCCAAATATTTTATTTATTGGTGAGCAGAGAGAGAAGAGAGAAAATGGGTGCAACAGTGTGTCTAGCCATTGAAAATGGTCTCTAGATGCATGCACCACTTTGTGCATCTGGTTTTATGTGGATATTGAAGAATTAAACCCAGGTCATTAGGCTTTCCAGGCAAGCACCTTAACTGCTAAGCCATGTTTCCAGCCCCTGTCTGCCACTTCTAGAGCTTCCTTTAACAAATCCTCAGCCGGAAACTGAGTTCTCAGGAGCATGTGCACAGTTACCTTGCAGGTTTCAGCTGGCTGAAGCTGTAGGTCCTGAAGAAAGTTTTCCTTCTGGAAGCAGGTGTGAGCCTTCTAACAAACACAGTGGCTGCTTTCAAAACAGGAATGTTTACACCAAAACCCAGATGCACAGTTTAAAGAACTTTTAGAGGGAAGAGTTCAGAAAATGTAGAGGAAGCTTCTTCCCTCAGGGAAAACAAAACTGTGTGACTTTGTGCCTTTGTTTTACTTGGAAACTGAGCTGCATAGGTTTTCAGTGTTTGTAGACATTGCATTAGGACTTTGGCTTGCTGTTTTCTGGGTTATTTGATTTGGAAGTGGTTGACTAACTAGGTCAGGTTTTACGTGAATAATCTCTGCTGTCATGTTCCCCTCCCTGTCACCTTCCCTTGTCCCTCTGTCTCCACTACTTCAAATGCAGACATATGATGGAAGATTTCTATGTAGAAAAGTGTGTTGTTTGGGGCTTTATTATGCTTCTTTCTTTCTTTCTTTCTTTCTTTCTTTCTTTCTTTCTTTCTTTCTTTCTTTCTTTCTTCTTTCTTCTTTCTTTCTTCTTTCTTTCTTTCTTTCTTTCTTTCCTTCTTTCTTTCTTTCTTTCTTTCTCTTTCTTTCTTCTTTCTTTCTTTCTCTTTCTTCCTTCCTTTCTTTCTTTCCTTCCTTCCTTCTTTCTTTTTTTTTTGAGGTAGGGTCCCACTCTGTATTCTCAGGGTGGCCTCAAACTCAGCAATCCTCCTACCTCTGCCTCCCAAGTGCTGGGACTAAAGGCGTGTGCCACCATATCCTGCTTAATATATTTTTTTTTTAATACTGTTAAGCAGACTATAGACTATATTTAGTTTTGCCACATTTTACACACATTGATCTGTATGTGTACAGGCTTATACAGTTTTTGCACTAGAACTAAGATACAAAACTATTTACTCAGCACAGAGGAACTCTCATTTCATCCCTTTAATTATATATGCCACATAACATCCATTCTCTATCCCCCCAAACCATTAAATTGCTATTCCTTACCCTAATTCTGACATTTCAATGATGTTACATAAATGCAACCATACAGTACATGTCCTTTTGAAACAAACTTTCTTCATTCACTGTAGCCCTTCCCCCAGGTCCATTTAAGTTGTATGTGTGAGTAGCATAGTTCCTTCCCACTGCAGACTAGCATTCCATGGTAGGGAAGGTTTGCCAATCATCTATTCAGTGCAGGATGTCTGGGGTTATTTCCAGTTTTGCATATAAGGCTTCTGTGAAAATTTCTGTGCAAACACAGGTTTCACAGATAAATGATAACTGTCCAGGAATGCAACTGCTGGGATATATGACTCATATATGATATATGAGTGTATATTTAACCATACAAGAAATTTCCGAACTTTTCCTTGAGTAGCTATATTATTTTACATTCCTGTCATCAATGTATGGAAAATCTAGTCTTTATACTTAACATCATTTAGTATTTTGCTGTTCTGTTTTTAGCCATTCTAATTAGTGCATGTCATATCCCATTGTTTTAATTTGCATTCTCCTATGACTTATGAAATTCAACATATTTTCACGGGATTATCTGCTATCTATATATTTTCTTTGGTGAAAATGTCTATTCATGTCTTTTCTCATTACCTAACTAGTTTTTTTCTTGTTTGTTTGTTTGCTTTTTGAGGTAGGGTCTTACTCTAGCTCAGGCTGACCTGGAATTCACTATGGAGTCTCAGGGTGGCCTCGAACTCATGGTGATCCTCCTACCTCTGCCTCGCAAGTGTTGGGATTAAAGGTATGCGTCACCATGCCCGGCTCTAACTAGTTGTTTTATTGTTGAGATTTTGAGCACATTATGACTTCCATATTGATCAGATACTGTATTGTTTGCAAACAATTTCTTGTCTTTATTTTTTTTTAACAGAGTAAAAGGTTTTAATTTTGATGAAGTCCAATATAGCTACTTTTTTCTTATGGGTTATGCTTTTGTGTTTAAGTGTAAGAACTTGTCTCAGAAGATATTATATGATTTTCTTTCTAAAAGTTTGTTTTTCAGAGGCAGGGTCTCACTCTAGCCCAAGCTGACCTGGAACTCACTCTATGGTCCTAGTATGGCCTCGAACTCATAGTGATCTACCTATCTCTACCTCCCAAGTACCTGGATTAAAGGTCTGTGCCACCATGTCTAACTAAAAGTTTTACATTGTACATTTAAATCCATGACTAATTTGAGGTACTTTTATAGAAGGTGTAAGATTTTGGCCGAAATTCTTTTTCATTCTCTTTTGTTAGCCTGTGTGGTTCAGTTGCTTCAGCATGATTTGTTGAAAAGGCTACCCTTCATTGAATAGTTTTGTACTTTGTCAAAATTTGTTGAGCATATTATTGTGTATATACTTATGGATTCTCCTTTCTGTTCCATTGATCTATGTGTCTTTCCCTCTGCCAATACCACACTGTCATGATTTCTGCATCTTTGTAATAAGTCATGAAGTCAGGCAATGTGAGTCTTCCAACTTTAGCATCTTCAGAATTGATTGAGCTTAATAGTTTTAATGCTGGTTATTTTTATTTTCCCACATATTTCTCCTGCTTTACTCTGGGGAAGAAAGTTCTTCCTTTTCTTGTTGCAACTCCTGCAAATGCTGGTGGTTTTGCTCTGATCTGTCCTCCAGCCATTGTAATAATGGGCCACTGACTGCTGACATTTGACTGCACAAATTCTTGGTAAACACTGAGCCATTATGGATCTTGTTTACTGAGTCCAGATGCATAAGACCGTGGCTCCTATAGGCATCCTGTTCTTCCTGGCATAGGATTTTGGGCAGCTCTACTGCTGACTCAAGGCACACTTTCCTAATGGTGATATGAGGTACAATATGGATAGTGATTTCAATTCTCTCATACCTTTCTTCTTCCTTGTGGCCCTCAATGCAGATGTGCCCCAGAAGTCTTGTGGACCATGAAGGGACTCCGCGCTCTTTTGGACTTGTATTGATTGGAAGCAAGTGTATTTGTATTTTTATCTTCTATGAAACAGGAAAAAATACGTCCTACAAATCCTTGATCCATTGTCTTGTACAGAGCTTGTGTATGAACATCAACATGTGAAGGCCAAACAGTTACATGGGGGTGGGAATGATGCCAGCCCACAACTCTCATGGGGCGACCTGTTAGTTCAGCCAACTTTCTGCCTCTGTAGAGGCTGCAGACAGCTGCTCTGGAGAAATTTCTACTTGGTCCTTCCTCCTATCAGAACATCACAAGATGATGACAGAATGAATGTGAACAATTCTAATGGTATCAACCTTTTCAGCAACTGTGCATTTCAGTTCCAGTGCAGTTAAATTTGGAGTTGCGCCCGTGTCATCATTCAACTCCCCTATACATAGACCCCTCACCTCCTCCTTTTCTGTGCTTACAGCATGATGGAAACAACCTGGGAAAGCATCAGCCTCAAGGTAAACCACCTGAGCCACCTGTACCACCATCTTGGTCTGTTCCACTCACGTCCCTATTATATTTTTTGTTTAACTGGAATTTTAAACATGACCTTTAAAATCCTGCCTAAATGTGACAAGGATCTTTTTCTTCTATTTTATGTCTTACACAATCCAACACAGGGCTTGTGGAGGTTAGGTATGTGCTCTATCAGAATCACACATATCTCTAGCCACTTTTCCTTCTACTGTATGTGTGTGTATGCATGTTCATATGTATGTGAGTGCACATGTGTGTAAGTGCAGGTTTATGTGTATGGTCTTGAACATAGACATCAGAGGGTGACATCAGGCATCTTCCTTGATCATTCTGTATTTATCAAGACAAGATCCCTCACTTGAGACCAGAACTCTTTGCTTCAGCTCAGTTAGCTAGCCAGCTTGCCTAGGGCTTTCCCTTGTCTTGGCCTCTGGAATGCCTGGACTACAGGGGGCCACCACCACAACTCAGCCTTGTGGTGGGTGCTGCAGGTCCAAACTCCTTGTGGAGCAAGTGCTCTGCCCATTAAGCCATCTCCCCAGCCTCTTTGTTTAATTCTTCTTTATACTGGGGGATTTTGGTGTGCTTACGTTTTGGGTGCCACTTGAATAGAAACTGCAAGGGAGCTGGAATCACTAGCACATACTAGAAAACAGTTCTTTAAAGTCATTTAGAAGTTATGCAGTAGGCCACAGGCTGAAGATTTCTGCTATTTTTGCTTTACTGAAAAGCAAAAATAAGGCAAATGCAATGCTGTACTACGATCATGTTCTCACAAATCATTCCAAGTCTGGCTAAGGTCAGCTCACTGTAAAAACTATCAATTTAGAAGGAAGACAAGGAGTGCGAGTGAAGAAAAATGGCAGAGTAGGGTTACAGCTCCGTGCAGTATCAATGCAAAAGAGAACATTAAGACTGTTTTTAGAAATCAAAGGCATGAGAAAGAAATAAAACTGGAATTTGGGGGAGGAGAGGGTAGAAAGAATGTAAGAGCCACAGGGTGAGAGGGAATATACAGTCATTATCTCCCCAACCCCCGCCCTGGCAAGGACTGATTCACAGCTCATAACCCATCCCTCCATGGTGAATACCGGCAATCTTACTAAGGGGCAGGGGCACTATAGAGGCAGGGAGGAGGGGAATGGTGGTACCAACACTTGATGTATTCATACGAAGTTTCAACTTAATAAAAAAAATATCCTATGACACAAGAGAAGACAGATTTGGAAAACAATCTCATACATAAATTCATTGATAAAGAAGACAGACATTCAAGGCCAAATCTCTGCTAGTGTGCAATTTATATTTTTATCCCCTTCAAATCTTGCTTACTCTTAGCACTTTATTTTTCTATGTGAACTTTTGGATTATCAAATTCCAGGTATAGTGATATATACCTGAAATCTTAGCACTTGGGAGGCTGAGGCAGGAGAATCGTGAGTTTAAGACCAGCTTGGGCTATACAGTTAAGAACCTGTCACAAAAAATGTATTAAATAAATAAAAATGATCCTGCTCAGATGATGATGAAAGTGTCACTGAATTTGTCAATATTAATCATAGGGTGCAAAAACTGTGTCTATGTGATATAAAGTCTACAACTCTATTCGTTTGATTTTATTTTATAGCATTTAAAAATGTTTGCAATTCCCTTTAAAAACAATGTGCACATATTTTATTAAATTTATTTTTTACATTTTTAATTTTGACATTCATTATAGATTATATTTGTGCTTTGAGTTGTGTTTTATAGTTTCATGCCACTGATGTCTTAAAATGGTGTTAAAATTTGAGCATATCTTGCTTTTGTCAGCATTGGTGAGCTCAGAAATTCTAAACCATTCTTAGCATGGACACTTGGAATTTCTAAGTAAACCAACATGTGTCTGATAATGATTTTTTAAGATTAAACAAAGATGTATTAAAATGTAAAGCAGAAAGTGACAGTAAAGCTGAGCCATCCACAGAGCTGGGTGGGTCCTGAGCTAGTTGCCAGCTAGTGGCCACGATCAAGGTCAGCTTTTTTTCCAGTCTTTATCTCTTTTATTTAATGGCTTCCTTTGTTTTATTATATTAACAAATTAGGATAAGTGATTTTGTATTTGTATTCCTTAATGCTTTTAAAGTCCTATGATGAGATGAGAAAAAGTCAAATAACTCACCATAAGCATGAACAAAGTATAAGAAGGAACTCACATGATTAATAAACATGAAACATTCAACCCTGCCAGAAATCAGCAATTAAACTAGTAATGAAAGTAACAACCCCCCCCCCCAAAAGAATGCAGAGGCCAACTTTCAGGCTGATGCTGTTGAGTACCCACTCATCACTTAACTGCAGTGTTCCTGGTTAGAGAAGGCTTTGATCATGCCAGGCAGGAAGAGATAGGGTTGGGGTGTGACCTGGCACATGATGGACAAAGATCAAGGATGTTGCTAAAAATACTCTGACGTATTTAGATCCCTAGCAGAGAATCACCCTGGCCACAACATCACTAGAGTGGAGGTCACAAGCTCTTGCTCCAGTTCACAGCCACTCTATTTGCAATACCATCAATAAAATAGAAGCAGACATAATTTTTAAGAGTGATGGGTAACGATTCATTCGAATGTATAGGAAATATGTACTGATGAATTTCAAAATAAGATTGATTCAGGACCATTTTTATAAATTTGTGAATGAAAACAGGAATGTATCTCATCTTCATGACGACTTAGCTCATGACCTAATGCTGCGTACTCCTCTGTCCTGAGTGCTGTCCTTCTCAACAGACTCTCCTCTTCATTTTACAAATCTCATATTTTACATAATTTTGTTTTGTTTTGAGATATAATCTAATCTGGCCCAGACTGTCCTTGAACTATCCATGTAGCCAAAGATGTCCAGGAACTTTTGACCCTCCTGCCTCCATCTCCGGAGTGTTGGGATTATAGGTGTGTATCACCATACCAGCTGTTGCAGTCAGGCCCTCATTGCTGGTAGAAATCATTCAACCAAGAGCAGATTGTGGAAAAAAAGAGGTTTATTTTGGCTTACTGGCTCTAGGGGAAGCCTAACGATGGCAGGGAAAATGATGACATAAGCAGAGGGTGGACATCACCCCCTGGCCCACAAAGGTGGACCATAGCAACAGGACAGTGTGCCAACACTGGCATGGGGAAACTGGCTATAATACCCATAAATAGGCCCCCAACAATACATTCACTCCAGGAGGCTTTAATTTCCAATTGCCATCATCTGGGGAATCTAGCATCCAGAACACCTAAGTTTATGGAGGAAACCTGAATCAAACCACCACACCAGCTATGATTGTTTTGAGAAACAAAACTTTACAGATGCAGAAAGCCATCTGTATCTTCCCAGTTCCTCACTATCAGAGGTAGCCACTCTCCTATAGTCAGAGCTTATCATTTCCATCTATTTTTCTATCTTCTCATGTGTAACAAAACCAAGCTTTTCTTATATTTTGTCTGCTATTTTCCTACTGCCTTCTTCATAACATCAATATTTCTATTTTGAATTATTTTTAAATTTTTTTATTACTAGATGTGGACATTTTTTGTATGTAAACATCATATGTTGGTACCATCCTTTCCCTCCTCCCTGCCCCTTTTCTGAAGAGGCCTTCCTCACTGGGGATGCAGGTCAGCCCCATGGGTATTGTGGGTCATGAATTATGGAGCAGCAGTCAGTTATGGGGGAGAGGCAGTGTCTCTGTGCAAAATGTCCCAACTTGTGGCTTTAACAATCTTTCCACCTCCTCTTCCACAAAATTTCCTAAGCCATGCTGGGAGTGTTTTAAGTCTACTTCAATGATGGGCACTTAGGAACATCTAGATGTCTGGCTTGGTAGGCGTTGAGTGTCCTTAGTATCTTTCTCCATCACCCTTGTGCTTATATCAGCTTAATTAAGAGAGCAGCATTCTTGGTTATTTCCCCAATTCCTCTGTGGTTTCAGCTGGGGCCAGGGTGGAGTGCACTGGATCATTTATCTCCTCAAGTCCAATTCTCATCTGAAAAAGAGAAGCAGATTCTCCAATGGAGAATGATGTCAGTGCCAGTTAAATGGGATAGCCATTATTAATGCAGAGAGAATTATGAGGGTTTAGATAATTTTATAGTGTAAGGTTAGTGGGAGCTTGACAATGGAAAGCAGAATCATTATCTGGATGCGTTTTTGATTTGATTCCCAGTTCCAGATATGGTTTCTTTTCCACTGAGTGGATCTGTTAGCCAATCCAAGAGCAGTTGTTTACCCAACATGGCTGTGTACCACTACTGCACTTGTGTGAGCATCACATCAGGTTGTTTGCTTCTGAGTTGCTTAAACTTTGAGCTGCTTGGAAAGATGTTGACCACTTTCCCCTGGTAACTCATGTAGTGCTTTCCAGCACTAGATGGGCTAATTATCTGAGGACTGGCTCGCCTTTGGATTTCAATCAGATCTCTCCATGGTCCATGCTGACACTAATTAGTGTCTTCAGCAGTAGGGGCTTACCATTAACCTCTGGTGGGAAATCAAATGTTCTGACTGAAGTCTATTTTGTTTGTTTTTGGAGATCTAGTTGGTCTCTTTGATCAACAGCTCATTGTGGATGTAGACCACATCCTGGCACAGGGAATTACAGACCAGCACCAAGGGAAAAGAAAAAAGCAAAATCTAGAAAAGAAAGAGAAACAAGAGAAATTTGAGGTTAGGTTTTGTCTCACTCTCTCCAGGAGCCTTTGATTCAGGTGCTCCCTCTCAGGTTTGCTTGAGTGTTCCACCTTTTAGTCTGATTTCCAGGATATAGAATTCTATGGTACCAGTCCAATTTGGGTTTAGATTTTGTGTATGCCTCCCCCACCCTTTCCCTTCCCCCAAGCCCTACCCTCTCTATTGTCCAAGCCTCAATATGCTACTCAGTTAAGTCAGCAACTTGGGCTGATGCAGGTTAGGAACTACAGATGAGTGAGATCATGTGACGATTGTGTTTCTGTGATTGTGTGAGATCACTTAAAATGATCTGTTCCATGTTCGACCATTTTTCTATAAATTCTAATGTGTCATTTTTTCTTAATGCTGAGTAGAATTCCATCATGTAGATATACCACATCTTGGTTTTCCATTCATCCATTGATGGGCTCCTGTGTTGATTCCAGTTTTTGGCTATTATGAATTTAGCAGCTATAAACATGGTTTATAGATGGTGCTGAGATGTGGAACTTTTAGGGTAAATGCCCAGTAAGGGAATAACAGGGTCTGCTGGTAACTCTATATCCATCCTTTTCAGGAGTCTCCAAATTGCTTTCCACAGTGGTTGTTCCAGCTTACATTCCCACCAGCAGTGAATTTGAGTGTCCCTATTTCTCCACAGCCTTGCCAACATTTGTTTTAATTTGGTTTTTTAATGTTTGCTGTCCTTTCTGGGGTAAGGTGGAATCTCATAGTTGTTTTAGTTTGCATTTTCATAATGGCTAGGGATATTGAACATTTTCTTAGGTGTGCATTAGCCATTTATAATTCTTCCTCTGAGAACTCTCTATTTAGTTTTCTGCCCCACTTATGGAGTGGGTTGTTTGATTTTTTTTCTTTTATTGTTTAGTTTTTTGGGTTCTTTGTAGATTCTAGATATTAGGCTTCTATCAGTGGTATAGCTGGCAAAGATTTTCTCCCATACAGAGGGTAATCTATTTGCTCTGCTTATGGTATGTTTGTCTGTGCAAAAGCTTTTTAGCTTCATGAGATCCCATTGGTTGAATGCTTGTTTAGTTTCCTTGGCTACTGGGGTTTTGTTCAGTAAGTCTTTTCTTAGTCCTATATTGTGGAGTGTGCTTCGTATTTTGTCTTCCAGTGGTTGAAATGTTTCAGGTCTTTAATCCATTTGTATTTGATTCTTATGTATGGTGAAATGAAATGGGTCTAATATCATTTTTATACATATGGTCATCCAATTTGTCCAATACGATTTGTTGAAGATGCTATCTGTTCTCCAGTCTACATTACTGGCACCTTTTTCAAAGATCAAGTAGCTGTAGTGGCTTGCCCTAAAGTGTGGGTCTTCTATTCTGTGCCATTGGTTTTTATTCCAGTTTCTGTTTCCATTCCATTACCATGCTGTTTTAGTCACTATGGCTTTGTAATATAGCTTTAGATCAGGTATGGTGATACCACCAGAGGTGTTTCTTTTGCTGAGTATATGTTTGGATATCTGAAGCCTTTTGCCATTCCATATGAATTTTTGCGATCCTTTTTTTAGTCTCAGTGAAGAATGATGCTGGTACTTTTATTGGTATTGCATTAAATCTGTATATTGCTTTTGGTAGAGTTGCCATTTTCACAATATTAATTCTATCTATCCGTGAGTATGGGAGGTCTTTCTATCTTCTTAAGCCCTCCTCTACAGGGCTCCTTCCCGGTCAGGTAGTGCTGAGGGAAGGACCAGGCCTGATGGTTCCTCCCTAGGAGATGAGAAGGATGATGAGCATCGGACGACCCAGACCTCTCCTGGCCACCGGAGAAAAACCACACTGAGTTGGGAGTCTTTTCAATGCAGGAACTCACAGAAACAACTTGTTCTATTACTTTGAGCAGCTGCCTATATCATGTTGGGGACAAAGGCAGGGATTTTAGGATGGGGGTAGAGGTAAGGACCAATAGTAAACTGTAACTATTGAAATGGTAATTACAACTGGCACGTGGAGGTGGCAGGCCAGAAGCCATTTGGTGTCTTGCTGAGTCCTAGCTGGCCAGAGACAGGTTGCCAAACTTTAGCTAGGCTCAGGAAGTTCCACTAGGCCTCATGCCTGGGCCTTTCACAGCCAAACACTCCTCCATTTCTTTCTTTCTTTATTTTTTAATTTTTATTTATTTATTTGAGAGAGACAGACACAGAGAGAAAGACAGATAGAGGGAGAGAGAGAATGGGCGCACCAGGGCTTCCAGCCTCTGCAAACGAACTCCAGATGTGTGTGCCCCCTTGTGCATCTGGCTAACGTGGGACCTGGGGAACCAAGCCTCGAACCGGGGTCCTTAGGCTTCATAGGCAAGCGCTTAACCGCTAAGCCATCTCTCCAGCCCACTCCTCCATTTCTTTCTTGAGTGCTTTTATATTTTCATTATATAGTTCCTTCACATCCTTTATTAGTGTTATTCCAAGGTATTTAATTTTTTTTGTTGTTATTGAAAATGGGACAGTCTCACTGATTTCTTTCTCTGTATATTTGTCCTTTGCATATAGAAAAGCTACTGTTTTTTGTGCATTGATTTCGTATCCTGCCACTTTACTGAAGGAGTTTATCACCCTTAGAAGTGTTGGGATGGAGACTTTTGGATCACTTATGTACAGGATTATGTCATCTGCAAATAGGGCAAACTTGACTTCTTCCTTTCCAATTTGAATCCCTTTTATTTCTTTCTCCTGTCTTATTGTTTGGGCTAGTACTTATAGTACTATGTTGAAGAGCAGTGGTGAGAGTGGGCACCCCATCTTTTTTCCAATCTCAGTGGGAACTCCTTGAGTTTTTCCCTCACTAAGAATTATTTTGGCTATAGGAGCTTTATATATAACCTTTAGTGTGTTGAGATATGAACCCTCCATGCCTATTATTTCCAGTGTTTTGATCATGAAGTGGTGTTGTATTTTGTCAAAGGCCTTGTCTTCATCAATTGAGATGATCATGTAGTTCTTATGGCTCAGTTTATTTATGTGGTGTATTACATTGACCAATTTCTATATGTTAAACTATCCCTGTATTCCTGGGATGAAGCCTACTTGATCAAGGTGGATAATGCTTTTGATGTGTTTTTGAATTTGGTTTGCAAGGATTTTGTTCAGGTTCTTTGCATTAAGTTCATTAGGGATATAGGGCTATAATTTCTTTTCCTTGTTGCATATCTGTCCAGTTTTGGTATTATGGTGATTCTAGCTTCATAAAAGGAGTCAGGGAGGATTCTTTGGTCTCTGATTATGTGGAATAGTTTGAGAAAATTTGGTTTCAGTTCTTCTGTGAAGGTTTGATAGAATTCAGCTGAGAATCCATCCAGTCCTGGAATTTTCTTTTTGGGGAGGTTTTTGATTACCTTTTCAATCTCCATGGATGTGATAGGTTTGTTTAGGAGATTAATCTGCTCTGAGTTTAGTTTGGGTAGGTGGCATGTGTCTAGGAATTCATCCATTTCTTCCAGATTATATAACTTTGTGGAGTACAGGTTTTGGAAGTATGCCCTGATGATTCTTCCAATTTCATTGATGTCTATAATGATCTCTCCTTTTTCATTTTTGATTTTGTTAATTTGAGACTTCTCTTTTTTGTGCTTTACTACTTTGGCCAGAGGTTTGTCAATCTTGTTTATTTTTTCAAAGAAACAGCTCTTCATTTCATTGATTTTTAAAATTGTTTTCCTAGTTTCCAATTCATTAATTTCTGATTTAATCTTGAGTATTTCTTTCCATCTGGAGCTCTTTGTGTTGGGTTCTTCTTGTTTTTCCAGCACCTTTACGTGGATAGTCAAGTTATTAATTTGTGATCTTTCTGTCTTTGTAATGAAGGCACTTAGGGCTATGAATTTTCCCCTATGACTGCCTTCATTGAGTTCCATAGGTTTTGGTAGGTTATGTTTTCATTATCATTAAAATCTAGGAATTTTACAATTTCTTTTTGATTTCTTCCACAACCCATTCATTGTTCAAAAGTGTGTTGTTTAGTCTCCAGGAGTTGGTGGTGTTCTTTTTTTTTTTTTTTTTGCCAGAATTAAATTTTATTTCACATTGACAGAAACCATGAAAAACATTTACATTTTCCCACATTGTAGCACAAGTCAACAGAATATTTCTTGCTATAAATAAGAACTTAATGATTTGCATAATTGAAATACATTTATGTTCTTCAAGGTAAAGCAAAATGATATATTAAATGATTGTTTAAAATTTTAAAAATGAGACAAACATATGGCTTCATTATTAATATCCTATCTAGTCCATTATTAAATAATTTCCATTATCAATTAGCACCCATTTATAAAGATGCATTCTTAACATTGTTTTGGTAAGCTGAAATACAGCAGGAAAATTAACACAGTTCAAAAATATCAACTGTGCATTTCTGCTACATATTAAATTGTGTGATAAGTATTATATTAAGGTTCTGATCTTTTTTTTTTTTTTTTTTGAGGTAGGTTCTCACTCTAGCTTAGGCTAACCTAGAATTTGCTATGTAGTCTCAGGGTGGTTGGGAACTCATAGCGATCCTCCTACCTCTGCCTTCTGAGTGCTGTGATTAAAGGCGTGCATCACCACACCCCGCTATGATTAATCTTTATTACCCATAAGTTTGTTTTAAATACTTCTAGCAGTAATCTGGACACTCTGACAATTGAAAAATCAATTAATTGCTATTTCATATCTGTACAAGACAACTTATCTTAAAAAAATCATTTGTCAAAAATGAAAATTTAAAATTAATTTCCCTAGCAGAAAAAAATAAAGCAAAAATTTCTAATAGATTGTTCTTCTACAATAAGTTGGTTTGAAATATCTTAAGTTAAACTACAATATAAATAGACCTAATCATTTTAGAAATTCATAGTATTTCTAAACATACTAGAACATGATCTAACCTTTCAGTTGTTTACGAAAAAAAAAAACATTTAATTATTATTATTACCTGTCTTGAAGATTCTAATAACTATAGAGGTCTGAATTTGGACTGAAGTGCAGTTATTTGAAATACATAAAGTAATGTTTGGTTTCTTTTAAAGTGTACTTAGATTTTAAATACCATATGTTTGTGATTGAGATACCATTGTGTTTGTGTCAAGTTATATTATATATTGGCAGATTTCTATGGTAGGGAAACAGTATTTGATCTGCTATAGAAAATCTAGAAAGTAACATTTTTTTTTGCAATGACAAGAGTATTAAATAGAAATATCAGAGAAAAGAAAAGCCTAGTCCCCCAATAAAAGGACTATTACTTGAAGAAAATATTACTCTTTTTTGACATTGAAAAGCATTATACCTAGTATAAAGAATAATGTCATGGCATCTAACTCTTATGTATTACAATCCTTACATACATATGAATGCATATACAAAAATACAGATACTGCATAGTGACTAAGCAACTGTGGTCTAACTCATAGTCTAGGCCACAGCATGAACAAGTCATTTATATCTGAACCACTTACGGTCTGAATAAATGTTCTTTAAGCATCCTAGTAATTTTCAAATGATATTAAGAACTCTGATTACAGTATTCTGCTGAATTACATTGGGAAAAGGAAGCTAGCTGCTTCACCTACTTTAATACTAGTATGTTCTGGATATACAAATAAATGTCTAGTCTGTATCATTGGCATGTAATTGCAAAACATTTTAACACTGCAAACATTAGGGAGTTTAAAGATCAGAAATGGGAAAAGGTGTATATTCTAGGCTAGTGCAATGATGCTGGTGTAATCAACACAAGGCTTCTTAGTGATGTCAATCAATTGGAGGTAGGAGTTTATCAATGAAATGCTTGACATCCATCATTTCCTGTTGACACGAACTGTGCATCATACCTTCATAGATTTTGAAGGTTACATTGTCTGGGTTTACCAATGTTTTTAGTTTTTCAACAGTCAGAGAACCAAACATTAGGGGAACTAAAGGGTCACTATCTCCATGACACTGAAGAATAGATATTTCTCTATTGATGCCACTGATAGGACCCTGTGTAAAGGAAGATCGAAGTGGAAGCCAACAACTGAGGGCGGTGATGCCTGCCAGTTTCTGTTGTGTTGTGAGAGCAGTGTACAGAGATAATGCTCCTCCCTGAGAAAATCCTCCCAAAATAATTCTGTTAGAAGGAATGCCATTCTTCACTTCTTGATCTATCAAGGCTTTTACATTTTCTGCTGCCTGTTTAATTCCAGATTCATCCTCCTGAGAATCTGGTGAAAGCCCAATAATATCAAACCATGAAGGCATACCCATGTTCATATTTAACGTAACAGGCATAACTGGCCTGCAAATGCTTCTGCCCATCCCTGCCCAGTATCTCCCAATCCATGAAGGAAAATAACAGCAGTGGCCTTGCGGGCGGCGGGCACGATGTCAGGCAGCGGAGCAGACATGTTATTGCCGCACATCACTTGGTGGAGTTCTTGATGTGTCTCTTGTTAATTTCTAGCTTTAAAGCATTGAGATCTGACATGGTGCAGGAAGTTACTTCAATTTTCCTGATTTTATGCTTTATGGTCTAATATATGATCAATTTTGGAGAAGGTTCCATGGGCTGCTGAGAAGAATGTGTATTCTGTCAAGTTGGGGTAGAAAGTTCTGTAGATATGCTTTAGGTCTCATTGATCTATGATGTTGTTGACCTCTGTTATTTCCCTGATAATTTTCTGCTTGGATGATCTGTCTATTGATGATAGTGGAGTATTGAAGTCTCCAACTGTGATGGTGTTGGTGTTTATTTCTGTTTCATTGTTGAGTAGATTTTGTTTTATAAACTGCGGTGCCTGTGTGTTTGGGGCATATATATGATTGTGATGTGCTCATGTTGGATCATTCCCTTGATGAATAAGAAGTGACCTTGTTTGTCTTTTTTGATTACATTTGGTTTGAAGTCTATTTTATCAGATATTAATGTAGCAAGACCCACTTGATTTTTATTTCCATTTGCTTGGAATATCATTTTCCAACCTTTTACCATGTGGAGGTGTCTATCTTTAGTGTGAGGTGGGTTCTTGAAGACAGCAGATAGAAGGGTCCAGTCTTTTGATCCATCCTGATAGCCTGTGTCTTTTGATGGGTGAATTAAGACCATTAATATTTAAAGCTATTACTGTGAGGTTTGAATTAATCCCTGCCATGATAAGGTGTTTTGTGTGGTTGGTTGCTTACTTGTGTTATGTACTGTTTTGAGCCTGTTCTATTTTGGTTAGTGTGATCTTCTTCTTGGCTCCTGAGATTGATTGTTTGACTGTTTTGTGTGGAGTATTCCCTCAATTATTCTCTGTAGGTTTGGCTTTGTGTTCCTATAATTACAGAGTTGACTTTTTTCATGGAAAGTTTTTCTTTCTTTTTCTTTCACAATCTATTAAGAAGGATGCTTTTGCTGCATAAAGTAACTTAGGTTGGAAGCCATAGTTTTTCAGACTTTGAAGTCTTCCATTCTAGGCCCTTCTGGATTTCAAGGTTTCTATTGAGAAATCTGTTATTCTAATGGATTGCCTTTGTATGTTGTGAATTGCTTCTCTCTTGCTGCTTTTAACACTCTCTTTGTTTTCATTGTTAAGGGTTTTAACTATGATGTGTCTTGGGAAGTTTCTTTTTTGGTCCTGCCTATTTGGTGTTTTGTGGGCTTCTTGTATGTGGATGGGCGTCTGTTTTGCAAGACTTGGAAAATTTTCTTCAATAACTTTGTTGAGTATGTTTTCTGTGCCTCTGGTCTGGATTTCCTCTCCTTCTGATATGCTTATGATCCAGATATTTGGTCATTTCCACAGTTCCCTCATATTCTGTCCACTTGATTTTTGAACTTAGCAAAGTTTTTGGCCTCCTGTTCAATTTTTTCTGCCCTATCTTCCAGGTCAGAAGTCTGTCCTCTACATGAGTAACTCTGTTAGTGAGTGGTCCTAGAGAGGTTTTCATAAATTCTATTTGACTTTTGTTTTCTGTTGTGATGTTTTGTATAGTGTCCATCTTTTTTGAGGTATGATTTCATTTGGATTCTGATTTTCTTGATGCTTCTTGTAGTTCGTTCTTGCATTTGATTATGTTTTCATTAAGCTTAATCAACTTGTTGTTGGGGTCTTTCATTTCCTGACTTGCCTTCAATTTATTCATATATCTTTGGAGGGTTCAAACAGTTTCTTCTATCAAGTTAAGCCTACTGTTGAAAGCTGAACACTCTAGGAAATGATTCTGTTCAATTTCATTGATATGGTTGTTGGTTCTTTGATAGTTTCCTTCAAGTTCAGCGATTTTTTTTTTTTTAAATCAGGATCTCATTGGTTGCTTTGTTTTCATTTTGGGAATGAATTTCTGTTGATTTCTCTATGCTTTCATTGGAGGCTTCCATAGTAGGACTAGGCATCCTTGGTGGAGATCTCCCAGTTTTCTGACTTTCATTGGCTTTTTTGCATTGTTATCTACCCATTTTAGGAAGGCTCTATTTTATTGAGGAGGAAGCAAGTTTGTGTCCTTTGGTTCACCCTCTGACTCAGGTGAACAGGATGTTGGTACTTAGTGTCTAGTCAAGATACCAGAGCAAAAGGCCTGATTCCACAGCTCACTCAGGGGTCAGACCTCCCTGAGCAAGGCACAGTGGGACCTACCAGGACCAAGGGACTAGGAGGAGTAAAGTAACAGTGAACTGGCCTACTTCATGCTGAGCCCTCCAGGACATGGACCAGTGCAAGCAGCCTCGACTGGGGAGGTGGGTGGAGCCAACACACTGACTATGCACAGAACTCAGACCCAGGCTGTGGGAGAGAACCAGAAATCAGAAATGGGTCTGGCCTACTCATTCGTACTACCATACACACCCTCATACTGACCACACAGGGAACTCAGACATGGGCAGTGGGAGGGGGCAGAAATGGGTCTGGCCTACTCACTCCAGAGGGCCTCGCCTGCCCACATGCTGACAGTGCAGATAACTCAGATCCAGGCTGTGGAAGAGGACCAGAAATGGGTCTAGCCTACTCACATTAGATGGCTGAACCTGCCCACACACTGACTACACAGGGGTCTCAAACCCAGGCACACACTAATATTTTTATAATGATAAATTTGTTATTCAGTTATAAGAAAATGAATGTAACTTGAGATGATCTAAATTGTGTTTTATTGGATGGTGCTTCTTGCATATTCTGAGGGTGAGAAGTTTCTCACCTTCACTTCTTCCCATCCTGCCTTCTGGCCCCAATTCAATGTTAGGAGTCACTCTTTTGGAGAACTGGCAATGTCTATCACACATGACAATTCTGGCTGCAAACTGAAGAACTACCCTCTCACAAGCCCTAGCTACATGGATAAAGGATGCCTCAGCTGCAGGAACATTTGTGCATGGGGGGCTCTCACCCTGGCTGCTCCGACCTGGGCCACACCCAGGATGGCTACCTGAGGTAGCTGCTGCAGCAAGAAGTCCTTTGCTTATGTCCTTTGCTTTGTCTTAGGTAGTCTCCAAGCTGGAATTCTACTAGACTAGCATTTTTATTTCTGTCCAGAGTGTTTTCAGGAAGGCAGTCATGATACAGATAATTCAAACTCTCTATAACAGTCTGCATTTTGGAAAATGGCAGGATATTTGATCTGATACAATCTCTTTCTGCCTAAAGAGGGAAGTCTTTCATTAAAGGTTTGGCAAAGGGAGTGAACTGAGGTCTAGAGAATGTTAAGTATGCTTATGATTCCTGATCTTCAACAAAATGCATAAATGAAGAGCCAGAGTTGGTCCTGGGGTGCAGGCCTGGAATCCCAGCTACTGTGGATACGTCACCAGTATGAGGCCATCTTTCTCTAAATGTGAACATACATATATAATGAAAGGAATATGCCATAGCACTTGGCTAGCATGTGTGAGGCCCTGAATTCAATCCCTAGAAGAAAGACAGAAAGAAAGAAAGAAAAAGAGAAAGGAGTAGGGAGGGAAGAAAGACTTATGTCAGGGCAACTTGATCAAAAAACACCATTTTGGACTGGAGAGATGGCTTAGTGGTTAAGACACTTGCCTGTGAAGCCTAATAACCTAGGTTCAATTCCCTAGTACACACATAAGCCAGATACACTAGGTGGTGCATGCATGTAGAATTCATTTACAGTGGCTGGAGATCCCCTCATGCCCATTCTCTCCCTATCTCTCTCTCTCTCCCTTTTAAATAAATGAACA
The DNA here is from genome assembly GCF_020740685.1 of Jaculus jaculus. Taxonomy (NCBI): domain Eukaryota; kingdom Metazoa; phylum Chordata; class Mammalia; order Rodentia; family Dipodidae; genus Jaculus; species Jaculus jaculus. Next base: position 74,970,550 of record NC_059110.1, on the reverse strand, counting down.
AATAAATAGTAAAATATTCAAAAACACCATTTTGGCGATGGAGAAATGGCATACCAGTTAAAGCACTTGCCAGCAAAGCAAAGGGACCCAGGTTTGATTCCCTAGTACCCACATAAAGCCAGATGCACAAGGGGACATATGTGTCTGGAGTTCACTTGCGGTACTAGAGGTACCTATTCTGTGTGTGTGTGTGTCTCTCTGCCACTTTCTGTAATGGTCCAAAAATCACTGAAAAAAGACCCTGGACTCAAATTGTATGTAAAAGCAAAGAGGGTTTATTTTGCAGAATCAGCCAGCATGTGGGGGTCAACCATTCACACAAAATGGCGATGCCGAGAGGAGCACGCAGGCCCCTTTTAAGCACAACTAGGGGAATTTCAAGCAGGGTTAAGAAATGTTTTTAAATGATTGGCTAGGCACGCAGCAGTTATGATTGTACGTCTTTCATTGGTTGGGGTGAAAGGTGCGAAAGGAACATGTCTGGGCATGTTTGGACATGTCTCAAGGAACTGACTCAGCCTCTGGGAGGCTATCTTCTCTGGCCACATCTCAGGATCACTGCTGCTTAACAGCCTGCCCTTTCCCAGAAGTCTTGCCTGCCTCTCTGGGAAACTGAAACTTAGGCCTAATTAGGGTGGTACTTTACTGAAGCCTGTCACAGCATCAGTTTGGTCCCTTCACTTTCTATCTCTCTATCAAATAAATAAAATAAAATATTGAAGAAATTTTAAATACCATTCTCTGTTTACTATATATTCTGTCAAACTAGGAGCTTTGGAGTATATCCAAAGGAACTAGCCATTCATAATTCATTACCCAGTAGAGAGAACTCATGGCGATCCTCCTACCTAGGCCTCCCGAGTACTGGGATTAAAGGTGTCTGCCACTACATCTGGGAAAATCTATCTTCTTTTGAAAGCTGATTTGTGTCTTTTTCTCCTCTTCAAATTGCAGGTTCCTCAACCCTATGTTGTCTTTCTTGCACTGTCATCTGGACTTAAAATAACTTACTATACACAGAGAATCATCTCTCTTTGAGTTCAGTCTTTTTCCATACTCTAGACTTATGGCAGGGAGTGGGGGGGATATATATGGCAAGGAGAGCGAGAGACAGATGGAGAGAATGGGTGCACCAGGACCCATTATCACTGCAAACAAACTCCAGATGCATGTGTCTCTTTGTGCATCTGGCTTAACATGGGTACTGGGGAATTGAAATCGGGTCATTAGGCTTTGAAGGGAAACACTTTAACCACAGAGCCATCTCTCCAGCCCTTGTCTTGATTCTATAGATTAAGAAACTAGAGCTCAAGGAGATGAACAGCCATAATTTACCCATTTGGTAAGAGACAAAGTTGCATTCTATATAGATGCCCATGGATTCAAAAGTTTATCTGGAGTTAGGAATGTAGTTTATTAATATAGCATTTGTTTAGCGATGACAAGGTTCTGAGTTTGATCCCCAGAATTTCCTACCTGACTGAATGAAGTAAAGCCTTATCTACTTCACCATTTTGCACATCTCTGATAAAGAAATCCAGTACTTATAAGCACTGAAGAAAAGCAAGTTACTAGAGTGCTACAGAGAAAAAGAGATTTCATTTGGAAGGAAAGACTTTTGAGAACAGTCCATATGTGAAATGATAAAGATTTGCACCATAGGGGTGCCAATGGCTATTTGGTGGAGAATAAAGAGAGAATTTAAAATGGCACCTAATTTTCTAGGTTGAGTGGAAAGCATTATTCATTTGTTCAACAAATGGCTGATGCTGTCTGGTGGAGAATGTCAGTCAGGCATTGTGCCAAGTGCTGAGAAAAGTAGCAGGAACGGGAAAGTGAGGGATGAGAAAGAAAATGAGGTGTAATGCAGGGTAACCGCCAGTGGGCAGCAAGGAAGTACCAAACTTACTGGTCTAGAAGACACAGGTGCCCAGGGAACACCAGGGGGCGGCATATATTCATCAACCAAAGGAAAGCAGACTCAGCTAATCTCTGCTAAATCATATTTTACATCAGAAGTAGGTTAAAATACCATTTACTTGGGTGAACAGCTAAAAAAATCAGAAGTAATTTTAATTCATTCTATAGTTTAAACCTAGACTTTCTCCTTTTATGGATTCAAGTAGGAGGTGATATGTACCAATATTGCTTAGATTTTACATAAATTGCCAAAAATCTTGAGAAATATGCCTATGACTAGAGCTACAGTCTTCTGGTTGGACACATTCTCTTAATGCGATTACATCGTACACCATCATGTTCCATTTTATAAACTGATGGCTACTCATGGAGGCAGGATGGAAAATACTATAACTGAGAATCTTGGGGTTATATTACTGCTACATGTTTTGCTATATAATTAGTAAGTTATATCCCATATGTTTCAGAAAAATCTTCTATATTTAGCATAATGATTTACCACGCTTCCCTTCCCATCCACCTGATGCTAAGTGCACTTAGTAAACCCCATGCTCTCAGGTTGTTTCATTTTTCTCCTATGATCAATTCTCTCCATTTTGTGGGGAGGGGAGTTGAGGTAGGATCTCACTGTAGCCCAAGGTGACCTGGAATTCACTCTGTAGTCTCAAGATGGCTTTGAGCTCACAGCGATCCTCCTTCATCTGTCTCCCAAGTGCTGGGATTAAAGGTGTGCGCCACCACGCCTCTCATGTCTCTCCTTTTTTAATTCCCACAGCCTCTTGTAATACCACTGTAATGTATTATGGGAAGGAACAGGTATAAGAGCTCAATACGGAGCCAGCACAATGCAGGAAGACCCCATCGGACAGAAAGAGTGTTATGGGATCTTTAGAAAGATGCAGCTGGTAACTAATGTCAGGCTCACACTGTGCGTTTGATGGTTTATAAAGCCATAACTTTCATTTTGCTATCTTTTCCTCCCCAGCACTGAGGTTACAAATGCTCTCGACTATGCTTGACAATATTACATGTGCTCTGGGAATTAATATTTGGTCCTCATGCTTGCAAGGGAAACACTTTACCCAGTAAGCTATTGCTCTAGCCTCTATTATATCTCTATTATATCAATGCTATATGTGAGGTATCAATGCTAAGTTGGTCACTGTACTATAATATATACAGGAATATCCCTATTCTTAGGAGGCAGACTGTCATGGTTTTGATCTCGTATGTCCCCCACAGGCTCATATTTTGAAGCATAGTCCTCAGCTTGTGGTACTGTTCTGAAGTTTGTGGGGCCTGGCTGGAGGATGTTGATCACTCAGGGTGGACCTTTAAAGATTATATGTGCTTTTGGTTGTAGACTGAGTTTTCTACTTTCTGGTTCATACCTTACAGGGAAATCACCACATGCTCTGTCTGCCATGAATACTGCCGGGCCTTCCCCCAGATGATGGGCTATAACCCTCTCAAACTGTGAGCCAAAATTAGCCTTTTCTCCCATAAGTTAGTTGTGTCATGTATTTTGTCACAGTTACAAACAAAGTAAACAATACATAGAGATAGATCCAGGCATGGTGGCACACCCTTTAATCACAGCATTCAGGAGGTGGGAGGATTCCTGTGAGTTCAATGCAAGTCTGGGACTACAGAGTGAGTTTCAGGCCAGCCTGGGCTTAAAAAATGCTTAAGGGATTGATGCCACTAGTTAATCACCAAGTCATTTAGAAAAAAAAAAAAAAAAAACCAAAACACTGAGGAGAGAGGTAAAAATAAATCAAAGTTAAATGTTACAAATGTTAAATCTTGGTGAAGTTCAAAAGTATAATTCTTTTGAATTATTCTTAAATTTTTCCAAAAAATTACTATAACTTTAAATATGACAATAATCATTCAGAGACACTTGCCCTAAAGCTTCAATGGTAGCTACATTTTCTATCTAGACTAGTGTGGTTGAGCACTCTTATTTATTTACCTACCGTATGCATAAAATAAGTATGCCAGGTCTGCATGCAACATTCACAATGAGTATCTTTTGGTTTAATTTATTTACATATTTATTTGTTATATGTTATTTAAAGGGCCCTTTCATAGAAAAATTATCAATACAATGCAAAAGTTGGTTTTGTGTTCATGGAGGATGAGTTTCCAACTTAACACCCTGTAAGAGCAGAATACTTGATAAATAAGGGCCTACATAACCACTATCTGGTCACCCAATCAGAAATAATCAATTATTCACATTATCTAATCATAAGCCACTCTCTCACTGATGGCTACCATTGGTTATCAGAAATGGGCCCAGATCAGAACCACATTTTCAGTTTAGTTACTGGTCTCAGTTTTCCACACTTGGAAATGTTTTCTCATACCTTAAGTTTCATGATACTGCCATGTTTAAGATTATAATAAGATTATTTTGAGGACTGTTTTCTTATGATTTGATTTCAGTTATGAGCCTTCCTCAGGAAAACCACAGATGTTAGTGCTATGCAATTTTGATTTGTCTCACTACTTTTATCTTTGTGACATTAAGTATTCTATATAGAGGTATGCCATCCCTCATCAAGTTTATAATTGCTTACTATTGGGATTTTACTCTCCTATTTTATTAAGTGGATTCAAGTTGAAATGCAACTTGTCCCACATATGGCCAATAGAAGCTTTTAAGCTAGTCATTGTGACAAATCACCACTCTGCTTTGAGTTCTTTGAAGTTTTTGACTCAAGAAGATATTTCTGACTCATTTTTTTTTTTATCCAACTTTACAAGGAAACTGACCCCTTTTAGAGGAGATGGTACTGTGAAAACTGGAGTGTTCTGTTCTGTGCATTGATATCATGTCATTCTTTCACAACAACTGCCTGTGGACAGAGCTGGAAATAAAATACATCTACTTAAATTGCTTTATTTAATTTTGGATCTCTATATCTGTGGGTTTTGCATCACCTTTTCAATCAATCACAGACAAAAATTATTTTTTGAAATTCCAGAAAGTTCTCCAAAGCACTATTTGAATTAGTACACATAAAGCACTATGATGATTCATCTTGCTTCTCAACAAGATCTGTAATCAACCAAGAGACAGACCTTTGGGAAAGTCTGTGAGAGTATATTTCCAGAAAGCGTTAAGAGAGTGGAGAAGGCCCTCTCTCAGAGTGGGAGGCGCTCTCACAGGCATCCCTGATGTGAAGAAGTGTGAGGACAAAGCAGTCCTGCCAGTATTCGCTTGTTGCTGGCGAGTGCACCTGAAGCTTCTGCTCTTGTCCTCTTCCACTGATATCAGACTCTAGTTTTTTTGGTCTTCCAACAGGAACTGAAAACAAACTCTCCAGGAGACTTCTAGGCCTTCCATGCCAGATTGAGACTGCTGAAGTATCCATCATCAGGAACCTGGAGTATTTCAGTTCCCCAGCCTCTCTCCAGCTTGCAGATATCCAATGTTGGACTACCCAGACTTCATGTGTAAGCCAGTCTAGCAAGTAACGTATATATATTCTCTATGCTTCAGTTCCTAATACAAGCACTAAGTTGAATTTTCTTGAATGACACCTAGGCATATCCTGCTGTAGTCTCCTGCCATTTTTCTAATTTGAATTGAATTGTTGACCTCATGTCTCCTGTATGTACTAGGCAGTTTAGACTGAACATGTCCACAATTTATTTGCTTATCAATAGTGTAACAAAAACTACTTGTATTTACATTAACTCAGATAATTAATCTAGGGCTGGAGAGATTGCTTAGTTGTTAAGGTGCTTGCCTGCAAAGCCTAAAGGACCCCTGTTCAATCTCTCTCCAGATCTCACATAAGCTAGATACACAAAGGTGGGGCAAGAACAAGGTTGCACATGTCCACTATGTGGTGCAAGAGATCTGGAGTTTGATTGCAGAGGCTGAGGCCCTGGCATGACAATTCTCTCTCTTGCTCTATGTAAAAAAAGATAATTAATCTTGAGATGATTTAAATTATATATATGTAAGTAGAAGAACATATTAAAGGGGGTGAAAAGGTCTAAGTGAGGTCAGGGGAAGAGACTGAGTAAGGAAAGGTGGAGGGAGGGTTAATCAAAATCTAACAGGATATAAATAAGTCATAGGGAAACCTACTTTTTTGGACAATGGAACACACAGGAGCCATAGATGGTTTCTAGGAAATTTTCAGTGCTAGCAATGGGATACCTTCCAGTAGTTGTTGGTCAGGGAGGCCCCTGATGCCCATAAAACATTATAGGCCATTTCTGAGACCATTGGTTTATCAGCAGGAATAGATGGTAAGACCCTATTGCTGAAGGCTCCACATACTTGGGCTGCAAGGTCACTGAGAAACCCTGCTGGAGCTGAGCTGAAAACCTCCTCTATGTAGACCAGCTGACAGAAAGTTGGAAAGAACCATGCCGCAAGCAGTTCAATGGGAGAGAGAGAATTCACTAATGAAGATGCTCAACAGTGGACACTGTAAGCCTTATATTTGGCCAGCCAGGCCAAATGAGCCAACAGATGCAATAGTGGCACATCTGTTATGGGGGAAAATAACCTTCCTTTAATTTGACTGGAGGCCTGCTCCATGGGAGGGAACATATCCCTGATACTGAAAACCTACAACAGGGGTAGTCATGAGCCCTAGGAGTGTAATATCTGCTACTGTCTAGCTAAAAGTATACACTATGCTGACCAAACTGCCCAGTAAGTACTTCTCTTAACATTCATACCCATACATTAATGCTAATCTCACTTTTGGCTAGAGAACCTTCTGTTTTCAGATGGCAGTGACCTTGGGGTGACTCAGGAGGCACCATGATGCTAGAAAGACGTGATAGAGAGGTGTTAAGCCCTGAAGTATCTTAATCACACCTCCCATGGCTCAGGGTCCATTGTGGAAGAGGTGGTGGAAAGAATGCAAGAGCAAAAGGAAGGGTAGGACTCCTTACAACATGCTCCCCCAGACACAAAATAGCCTGGCTATCCATGACCTCACAGTGCCTAACACTACCTACACAAAACCATCATAATAGGAAGAAAAGATCATGACATCAAATTAAAAGAGATTGATTGAGAGGGGGAGGGGATATGAGGGAGAATGGAGTTTCAAAGGGGAAAATGGGGGGAGGGAGGACATTACCATGGTATATTTTTTATAATTATGGAAGTTGTCAATAAAAATATTTAACAATAAAAAAGTAAATTATATGAGAGGCCTAGCACTTAGGAGGCTGAAGCAGGAGGATTGAGAGTTGGAGCCCAGACTCGGCTATATAGTGAGATACTGTTTCAAAGATAAATAGGTGATAGAAGATAAATAAGTAGATGGATGAGACAGACAGACAGATAGATAAATAGATAGATAGATGGATGGATAGATAGATAGATAGATAGATAGATAGATAGATAGATAGATATCTGGAAAGGTACACATGGCTTCTATGTAAATGCTATGATTATATATGAGGAACTTGATCATGGGTTTTGGAATCAGAATGGGGAATCCTGACCCCCACAAATGCCAAGGGGTAATTGTGTATTAAAAAGTCCATGTTCATACTCTGAGACTACTAATAATACTAAGTTCATTTATATTTCTCCCCTTCTCCAATAATGAGTAAAGAACCCTAAATCTATTTGTTCCTTTCAATTTTTCAACATGAAAATTACCTCAGATTGCTGCTGCCACAGGGTTGCCTTTCTTATGGTACTGGGGTCCTATACTCCACAACTGGAATGCCACCTCTACCTCCCTTCATGGGCTCCCATTTGATGCACTCAGGACTCTAACTACTGCAAATGGCCATGGTCCTCCATTGTTATTTTCTTCCCCTGACTTGGACCTTGATAGCCTTACCCCCTTATCCGGTCATAACAGCCCCAACCAAGACACACCCAAGCAGGAAAGCCATCCTCACCCTGGAAGCTTCTTCCACCAGACTTGTTCATCTGTCACCATTCTTTAATGAGATCAAGTAAAAATAACAGGGAAAGTAAAATTCACATGGAGTTAAATTCTGAAAGCAAGGCAAGGAATCTATATTTTGATGCAACAGTCTTGAGTTCTTTAGTTATCATGATAATAACCCATTAAGCTTTGACTTCTCTGAACTCAAATTCAATGACATTTTTTCAAGGCCCAAGCTATGGAGACTGGGTAGCCAGCATGAGACTTAGAAGTCAAAATAACAGAAACATCTCTATTTGTAAGGTTGTAGAATGATTTATGAGCTTCCTGAATGGTATCAAGAATGCAGAGAGTGTGCTTCAAACCTGTTACATTTTACTGAAGCTGTTTATGGCATCTTTTAATTACTTAGCAAAGACTCAGTGGTGTGGGGTGTTCTTACTGAATGGTGTGTTCCTTGAACGGCTCCTGGCTCAGGATGTACTGAAGCAGTTTGGGTTAGACATTAGGTTTGATGGCCCTGGTACAGAAACGATGGGAACCACATGTATATCTACTCAGTCCCACCCTCTGACGTTCAAGAATTTGAAGACAAGCCTGGCGTGGTGGCGCACACCTTTAATCCCAGCACTTGGGAGGCAGAGGCAGGAGGATCGCTGTGAGTTCAAGGCTACCCTGAGGCTACATAGTGAATTCCAGGTCAGCCTGGGCTAGAGTGAGACCCTACCTTACAAAACCAAAAAAAAAAAAGAAAAGAAAAGAAGACACCATAAACAGTGTGGATGCTACTATTTGAATGGCTCCTTTCTGGCTTCCACTTTCAGCTTTTGATCTGTTATCTAACTTCCAACTTCATCCCAGAGACACCATTGTCTGCAGGAAAGAAAGTGGAAGTAGAGCTAGGTAGATGCAGCTGAGACCTGTTTAAATGAAATTTTATTTTCTTCCATGTATAAGAGCATTAAAATTTAACTTACTCTAATAATTTTATGTAAGGATTGATGCAGCATACATGTGAAATGTAGGAAATAATTGAACAATTATATTAAGTCTTAATCTGCTCTTCTGTGGTTGCTGAGAGTTGAACCATGGAATTTTACAGGGAGGAAAGGGAGAAATTTCTCTTTGCCATCTCCAAGACAATTATGAAAAAGATAGAGTGAGAAAAGAATGAGACAGCCAGCAGATGCCTCACTTCATAAGTGGACTTCACAGACTCTTGTTTATTTAGGCCTCAGCAGAAGGACATCTTCTAGGTGGTCACACACCAAGCAGGAAGCAGTCCATCTTGGTCAGGCACAGTAGTGCCTTGAAGTCTAGCTGCTCAGGCTCCTCTCCATTCCCACAAGATGATGACACTCTGGAAGGCCAGTGAAATGAGGCTGCCAACAGGCTGCTAGGGTGAGACAGAGTGAACTGTCCCAGTTGCCAAAGGCAGACACCATCAGACCAGGCCACACACCTGGAGAATGCAGAGGCAGGAGGAGGAAGAGGAAGAGGAAGGGGGAGAGATGAGGACAACCTCAGCCAGCCTGGGAAAGCTGATATTCACTCTTCAGAAAGATTGCTCTCCCAGTAGTCTAAGAAGAGCTCATTAGCCCCAAACAGCATTCAGAAGCAGTTGACAAAGTAACATCAGAGGCCCGCAGAAGTTGCAGCTCAGTCCCAATCCAATTCCGAGTCAGAGTATCCCTTCCTCACCAAAACTCAGAGGTTGTGTAGCCATATATACTACCTTCTATACCAATTGCACTTTGTAGGGAGAAAGTGGGCCTGGGATAGGCTGGTGATCTGAGAGCCAGAAAATTTTTATTCAAATGAGATTCATTTTTTTTTTTTAGTCTAAAAGGTGTCATGTTATTTGGAGGGTTGGAGTAAATTTAACCACATTAGAGACTTAACAGTTTAGTTTTACTCACAGTTGAGCAAGGTAAAAGGGACGCCTCATAAAAGTCTCCCCATGCTTGAAGACTAAGCTCCCATAGTTCATGTATTGCTTACTCTCAAGACACTTTTTGACCCAGTTCAGTCCCAATTACTTCCAACAAAGTAAGCAGCAAAGGAACCCAAGGGCCCAAGCACAGCCCAGTCATGTTTGAGGAGTGGTTATGAAGAGCCCATCTGTCACTGGCTCCTGTGCCAGCTGAGAATGTATCTCTGGTGGCCAAGAACAGGAGATGAGGGCAAGGACAGTGGGTTGCATTTCCTTCTTTCTGTGATCATACCTAATAAATATGTCTCACCAGTTTTTTTCAAGATTATGATGTTAGGGAGTTAGATTTTATAAAAAAAAAAAGTGTCAAAGAAATTTTGCTAATGCTAATCTAAGAAGGCTTTCTGCATATCTGGCTATGGTGGGACAATATCAGCCAGTTCATTGGCATGTGTGTTAAGAGATGACAATCCTATATACTACACTGTAATGGAGCCTTACTTTTTAACAAATATATTTCAAAATATTTATTTATTTGTAAGAGAGAGAGAGAGAGAGAGAGAGAGAGAGAGAGAGAGAGAGAGAGAGGGAGAGAGAGAGAGGGAGAGAGAGAAAACAGACATGGGCATACCAGAGCCCCTAGCTACTGTAAACAGACTCCAGATGTATACACTACTTTGTGCATCTGGCTTTATGTGGGTACTGGGAAACTGAACCCATGTTATTAAGCTTTGCAGGCAAGTGACTTAACTACTGAGCCATCTCTCCAGCCTGAGCCTTACCTTTTATTTTGATTTTTTTGAGGCACAGTCTCACTCTAGTCCAGGATAAACTGGAACTCACTCTGGCAGCCCCAGGCTGGCCTCAAACTCACCACAATCTTCTTACCTCTAGAGTGTTAGTTTGAACTAGAGTCCCATGCTCAGTCGAGTCTTAGGAGCTGGTTCAAAGGAAGAAAACAAGCACAAAGTCAAGCAGGAAAGGAAAGTGTTTTCTGTGGACCACCTGGAGTTGTATCATAAAATACCAGTGATTCAGCCTGTGAGGCTGTCCTGCCAAAACAATTGCCTTCAAATGTGCTTGAAAGATAGTTTGTGTTTAATTTTAAATGGAACTGATTAGAAGTGTATATGTTTTATTTACCAACAAGGCCAAATTGCTCACTCATGTGGGCTGTTTCTGCCCAGGCTTTGCAGGTGCCAACATCTATATAAAAACAGCCCTGATTCTAAAGGGAAAGTCAGAATTTTCCTACTGGCAGCTCTCATCTTGGTTAATTAGATGGTATTAGAAGAATAAGGTTGGCCATGTTATCTAGAAGAAAGTATTATTAGAGATGGCATTATGTCTGGAAAACACTTAATATTGTGTGTTCCGGTCTCAAATGTACCATCTGGAGCAGCTACTTGGTAGAAATTACAGAAAATTGATAGGGATCTTAAAAAGATACCTCATTTAATTCATCAACAGAGATGAAAACTCTCTTGATGAAAAATAGCATTTCCAGTGCCACTTGTGAGTCACAGTTGAAAGAAAACAAGTAGAGGCTCACAAGAGGCACATCTCTTACTAGAACCAATCACACCTATACTACTGGGAATATCTAACTTTCCAGAGACCCACATTCAGTTTTATAAGATAGGGTTAGCAGCTCTTTAATTAAATAAATACAGCTAAAAAGCCTGGTAAAAAATTAACAACTATGGGCTAGAGAGATTGCTCAGTGGTTAAAGCATTTACCTGCAAAGTCTTATAACCTGGGTTCAATTCTCCAGTGCCCACATAAAGCCCGATGCACAAAGTGGTGCATGCAACTGGAGTTCATCTGCAGTGGCTAAAAGTCCTGGTGTGTCCATTCTTTCTCTCTCTCTCCTTTTGCAAATAAATAATTTTAAAAAAATTGAGAACTAGTCATTACCACCATAGAACTCGTAGAATAGCCAAAATCCAGGCCACAAATAGTGCCAAGGGCCAGTGAGAATGTGGGGTAACAGGGTCTCTCACTCACTGCCAGTGGAAATTTAAAATGGCACAGCCACTTTGGAAGGTTGTTTGGCAGGTTCTTACAGACCTAAACATACTCTCATATGATGTAGTAATTGTGCTTCTTGGCATTTACCCTAAGATTACCCCCAAATCTGTACACCTATGTTTATAATAGGTTTCTTTCCAAATTTGGAAGCAACCAAGATGTGCATTAGTAGGTGAATGGATAAATCAAGTGAGGTGTATCCAAATAATAGAATATCATTATTCAGTGCTAAAAAAAAAAAAAGAAAGAAAGAAAGAAAGAAAGCAAAAAGTAAAGAAATAAGGTTCCAAGCCATGAATGACGTGAAGGAGGCTTATATGCACACTGGGAAGGGTTTATCCTGGATGATTCTAACTGGATGATATCTTGGAAGAGGCAAAACCATGAAGAAAGCGAAAAGATTGAAAGCTGTCAGAAGGTAGGGTGGAGGGAGGAATGACTAGGAAGAATATATTTTTAAGACAGAAAAACTCATATTTATGCTATTATAAGGACAGATACATGCAAAACCCCACAGGATGCACATGGAATAAGACAATACAAACTGTGGACTTGGTGGATAACAGCAAGTCAAGATAGGCTCATGATATTACTAAATGCACCCTTTAGGTTGGGGTAGGGGTGGGAATTGATGATGAACTAGACTATGCTTGTGTTGGGGTTGAGGGCCTTTGGGATATCACTTTACCTTTCTTCCTTTCAGTATTTTTTTTCTAGAAAAATCAAGTCTTTAAAAATAACTAGCTATCAACTCCTAGTTTTACACTTTTCCCCTTTATTTGCTGGTTCAATTGAGGAAGGATGGTAGTAATTAGTTGTTTACTGACTCTGTTTTTAATATCTCAGCTAAAGAAACTTTTGTTATAATAACCTTGTTTCCAGAAGCTTCTCATGTTTTCTACCAATTAGATTAAGAGAGAAAGATTGAGATGCTTAGGATGGGCATTCAAAAACACATAAACAACGGTGAACACACCTGCTCTTTACTTCCATCCTGCCAGATGCTACAAAATGCCTGGCTGAAAATGAGGGAATTGTGCTGGTCCCTCAGAGATTCTTTCATCTGTAATGGGCCCATTGGGAATTCAACACTACCAGAATGACTTTGGACTCAGGACAGGGATATGTGAACACTCTCCATTTTCCTTAGAAATGGATTTGTATAAGTGTGACAGGATAGAAGTCAAGGGAGGGAATTTTTGGGGACCTAGTTCATTTCTAGTTGTACTAGAAGAGTTGTTTGCCATTTTTTGTTTGAGAGAAAGCATTTTCCCATGCAGAGAAGCCTAGAGCATTAGAAAATGGGAAGAATGCCAGCCCTAAGTTCATGTTTTGAATGCATAGAATTCTGTAGTCATATCTATTTCTCTATGAAAGTTTAGTTGTCTTGTGAGTAAATAAATGACTAGAAATGACAAGAAGCCAATAATATAACATCCAAAAATCTTTTAAAGTTAATCTCTGGAGTGGTAGTATCAGAGCAGCTTCAGGCTGCCTTCCAGAATGCCAGTAACCCAGCATCTGTTTTCCCTCCTGGATCCACTGGGTTCCTTGGACATCAGTCACAGTCCTCCCTGCTCCTGCCACTGGTCAACCCATTCACTAGCCCTCTGCGTGACAAGTGATATTCTATGGCCCAAGGAAATTACCTGTTAGGGCCATGATATTCATGATCTCATAGTGACTGATGCCACCTACACAAGACCTGTGTAATAGGAAGGGAAAATGATATCAAAATAGAAAAGAGGGCTGGAGAGATGGCTTAGCAGTTAAGCGCTTGCCTGTGAAGCCTAAGGACCCAGGTCCAAGGCTCGATTCCCAAGACCCACTTTAGCCAAATGCACAAGGGGGCGCATGCATCTGGAGTTTGTTTGCAGGGGCTGGAGGCCCTGGTGTGCCCATTCTCTCTCTCTCTCTACCTCTTTCTCTGTCTGTCACTTTCAAACAAATAAATAAATAAAAATAAACAAAAAAATTTAAAAAATAGAAAAGAGACTACTTGGCAGGAAGAAGAGTTTCACTGGAGGGGGTTAGGAGGGAGGAAAGGGAGAGTTGTGAGAGGGGAGTATGATCATGGTATAGTGTGTCCATGTTGGAGGTTGTCAATAAAAATGAAAAAGCAAAAAAAAAAAAAAAGTGTTTTATTTTTAAAGAGTGTCAGAGCCAAAGGATGGGGAAGAGAACTTTAGAATGCTGTCTTCCAATCTCCCCAGACAAAGTGATCATTGTATTTATGACTTCACAGTGGTTGTGATTACCTTCACAAGACCTGTACAATATGAAGGCAAACAGAATGATATCAAAATAGAAGAAGGACTAGTTGGAAAGAAGGGGTTCAGTGTAGGAGCCACAGAGGAGAGGGGGGACAAAGGAAGGTGGTGGGAGGAGATTATAACCCAGGTACACTATGTATATGTTTGGAAGTTGTCAAAAAGTAAAAAAAAAAAAAAAAAGAAAAAGAAAGAAATTCCCTTTTATACAGAAAGGGTCCTTGTTAGGACATATGACACTATTGAGGTATAAATTGTCCTTCATACTTTCAAGGAGTTAGTGTTCTTTTATGAATATCTGATTTCAAAATCTGAGGCCATTTAAGAGTTTTCCAGATTGTCAATAGCGTTTTTCCCTCGGTGGCCCCCAGTCTTCTCAGCTGGAATACCTGACTGGTATGGTGGAGTTGGCATTCATTTGTTGTTTTCTTAACACCTCTACTTTTGTGTTTTATTTGCAAACATCTACTTCCACTCCAATTCTGTTTATATAACACTCATTCTTCTATCAAGCTGCATTTAAGTGACTTTCCTATATGAAGACTCAACTAAATTTCTACAGGTCACTGGCCAGATGTAATCTCTCCTCTTCTTTGCATCTTACTAGCAGTGAATTGGCACTTCTAATAGAGAAACAACAGTACTCTGGGTATACTTGTAATTTTATACAACTCCAACTCTTAGTCCCTCTAGTTATAATGACAACAACAATAGGTCCGCATCAGTTACTTTCCTGTTACTGTGACAAAATAACCTGATCAGAAGCGACTTAAGGAAGGAAAGGGCTTATTTTGGCTTATAGTTACAGAGGGTAGAGTCTATTGTGGTATACAAGGCATGGCAGCAGGAAGGCATGAAGGAGAGCTGGCCACATTGTGTTTGCACTCAGAAGCAGTGAACAGGAAGCTTAGGCCAGGCTATAAAACTTGAGGCCTTTTCCCAAGTGACCACTTCCTTCAGCAAGGATCTACCATCAAAGGTTCCACAACATTCCGAAATAGCACCAGTAGCTGGGGACCAAGTGTTCAAACTTATGAGCCTATGGGAGTGGGAGACTATTTCACATTTAAAGCATAATAGCATTAACTGTTGTTTAGAGGTAGAAATCATTGACTGGTTGGTGCTTTATTCCTCTTAATAGCTCTATAAGGAAAGTGATTCAATGTACTTTACAAATGGGAGAACTGAGGCTACAGAACTTATAGCTCTAGCTCAAGATCAAGTAGCAATGCTGGAGTAAGGTCTTGGTCCAACTCCAGAGCTCACTCTTAGCCAGTTTCTACTTATTAGGTTCTGAAGTTCTTTAGAGGTAAGATGGAACAAACTCACTTTTACCAAGCAGCTACACAGTACCTGACCCTAGGGCAGGGATTTTCGTGTTTAACATCTCATTTATCTGTGATATAAATGGCATACCATATTTTATAGGTGAAAAGGAGAAATTTCAGTATATTTTTAAAGGGAACTGACTAGAATAAGACAGTGCATAAAACAAATGAAAGACTGATAACCAGAATAAATAAATATATCCCACAAGTCAATAAGGAAAATAATAACTACCCCACAGTAAAGTAGACAAAAAAGTAGAAAAGGTATTCAACAAGGAGATAATAAAATGACCAAAAATATATGAAATTATGCCCAGCATTACTAGCGTCAAGGAGGATACAATATAAAATAATGAAATGCCATTTACAACCTAGAAAAATGAGAACAATTAAGTTGAGGCAGACAAGTATAAGGACTAGCTTAGCTGCCTAAGACCCCACTTGGCTTGGACAATAATACTCCCCTTTCCTAAACAGTGCACCTAGCAACCCACTGGGAACCTGGTACCCCAACCTGCATTGAGCTATATGTATACCCCTCTCCAAACAATGGCCTACATTTCTCCTCAAGAGTAACTGCCAGTCACACTCCTTTTGTGCTATTCAGTTTCTATTCAGATATGTTCTCAGATATAGAGGTGATGGGACCAGCTGGGGGCCATCCAGCCTGGACTGGTTTTGGGTACATACACAGCAACACACACACTGTCTGTAAGTAAGTTTACAGAGAATCTTCATTTACCATCTGTGCTTACATATAACTAGTTAGACATAGGATTAAAATTAGATGCATCATGGGAAGGGACATGTACAGTAGAGAAAAGGCTAAATAACTCATTTTTGTCAATCAAAATAGTGAACCAACCAAACCACACCCCTTGGTAAATGACTTTTCCTTCTTGTGAACTCCTTAGAAAGAAGCCCTCAGCAGTAACCTTGAGTATATGGCCAATGCAGTGGCCCACTGCCCCTCTCTTTTTTTTTTTTTCCAAGGTACGGTTTTACTCTAGTCCAGGCTGACCTGGAATTCACTTTGTACTGTCAGGGTGGCCTCAAACTCACAGTGATCCTCCTACCTCTGCCTCCAACTGCTGGCATTAAAGGCGTGCGCCACCACTCCTGGCTTCACTGCCCCTCTCGGCAGCATGCTATCACTATGCTGCTTATAGAGTTTCTTGTTGCTTACTAATTGTGCATGCCTTTCTTCAACTCTTTGAGTAAGGACCTGGCCAGCAGCCACTGGTCACAAATGCTAGTGTGATAAGAAGTTTCATATAATGGAATTGAAACTGAAATTGATAGAGCCATTTGGAGACTTTAGACTACTTATGTGACTCAGTGAGTTTACTTGTAAGGATATGTCTAGAAAGACTGCCCCCAAGATGGAACAAATGTGTTTACTTTAGCGCAAGCTTGGAAAGGCACAAGTTGGTTTTGCAACATAATGTAATATCTTACTGAGTTAAGAAAAACCTAAGCTGGATGTGTTGGTGCACTCCTGGCATCTCAGTTCTCCAGAGGCTGAGGCAGGAGGGTCAGAGTTTGAGGCAAGCCTGGACTACATCACCAGCTGCAGAACAGTGGGAGCGACCTAGCGAAATTCTATCTTAAAAGGGAAAAACGTGAAAAGTAAACAATAACTGTTGGGTTTTGTTTGTTTGTTTGTTTTTTGAGGTAGAGTCTTGCCCTATGTCCAAGGCTGACCTGGAATTCACTACATAGTCTCAGAGTGGCCTTGGACTCATGGCTATCCACTTACTTCTGCCTCCTGAGTGGTGGGATTAAAGGCATGCACCATCATGCCCAGCTGAAACAATATCCTTTATGCATAAGAAACATTTATTGTAGCTGGGTCTGGGAGGCTGAAGCAGGAGGATTGCAAGTTCAAGGCCTGCCTGGGCAACAGAGCTAATTCAAAGTTATCTCCAGGAAGTTGATGAGATCCTGTCTCAAGGTACAAAATAAAAACAGGATAGGGGTACAGCTCGGTGGTAGACTGCTTGCCTAGCATGTGAGACTCTTGAGGGTCAATCTCCCATACTTAAAACGGTCTTGATAGCATAAGGTAAAGCTAGAGCTGGAAGGTATCCCCTGCCCACCAGAAAACAGAGGCCTGCCAGAAACCTAGTCTGCTGTTACCTTTATTTTGAATTTTGGAGCCTCTAGAATTGAGAAAAATAAACGTCATTACTTTTTAAATCAAGGTGATAAAATTATGTGAAATTTAAAATACAAGAACACTAAATCTTGTTTATGAATAATATATACTAAAGCATGTGAAGAATATGTATGTTAAGAGTATACAAATATGCTAGATGTGAAGATGCTAGGTCACATAAACATAAAATCTCTCTTCATGCACTTCTAGCATATGAAATAGCTCATTACGCTAGCACCTGAGATTATTAGGCATTTTCACTTTTGTCAATTTAATGATGTGAATTGATGACAGTTTAATGATGGCACCTTATTATTTTATATTTCCATTTATTCTTTTAAGCCTAACCATGAGTTCATACGGCCACCTACAGAACAGGAGAGAGGAATGCAGTTTAGAGCTCATATTAGTTATTTTCTAGCTTTGAGCAACCAGTCATCACATAGAAGTATGAAACAACATTCATTTGGTCTCTCCATTTCTGTAGGTTAAAGCCTGGACACTGTGCTGGACACTCTTACAGGCTGAAACCAAACCATCAGCAGCAGACTGTTCCTATTTGGAGAAGTGACTGGGAATGAGCCCACTTACAGCCTCTTTCAGGGTGCTGGCTGAATGAACTTACTCACAGATTTATAGCTACAAACTCCTGGCAGCTTGTTTGGTCAGAGCTAGCAGTGAGGGAAAAGAGTCTCTGCTTTTGTGAAACTCTATTCTCTATATCTTGTGTTTTTAAAGGATCCCTGATTGGCCCAGTATGATGGTTTGAAGATGAATGTATGTTCTTCATACACTCAGGTGTTTTATTAAAGCTTGCAACTTGGATCTCTGGTTGCCTGGCTAGAGGAGGTATCACTGGGGAGGATCCTGGGATCTAGACCAAAGGTGTTTGGGGGCTGATCTGAACTCCAGTCCAAAGGTGTGCAGAGAGGTCTGAACACTGAGGTTCTTGCTTGCTTCCCTGCTGTGCTTGTTGCTTTTTATTTTTTTATGTTTGCTAGCTGGTGGTGTTTCTTCTCTCTGCTTGGATCTGTGAATGGTAGCCAGCTTCATCTGCCATGGATGGAACTTCCCCAGGATCTGTAAACTTCAAATAAATTCATTTTCAGCCATAAACACTGTTGGATGTTCATTCCAGCATAGCGAAACTGACTACAACACCCAATCTTTATCAACATGATCTCCCATTTGTTAGTTTAAACTCCACTGAATAGGAAGTTTAGTTTATAGCTATAAAATGTCTACCTTTTCTCAAATAATATAACTGAAACAAAAGAGTGGCACCCTATCATTCTTAGACCTTCTACCTATTAGATACAAGTGACCATGGCTAGGGGGCAGGCGACCATCTGGGGGTAAGTATAATTGGCAGCAAACCTAGGGCATGATCACTACAGAGCTAGAATCTTGGCTTCGTTAAAAATATTTTTTTCTGGGCTGGAGAGATGGCTTAGCACTTAAGGTGCTTGCCTGAGAAGTCTAAGGACCCATGTTCAACTCTCCAGATCCCATGTTAGCCAGTCACACAAACGTAAGGCAAATGCAAGGTCTTACATGACCACTAGGTGATGGAAATGTCTGAAGTTCGATTACAGTGGCTGAGGCCTAGTGCACCAATTTTCTCTCTCTCTCTCTCTCTCTCTCTCTCTCTCTATCTTGCTCACTCTCTGAAAAAAAATTAAATTTTCTCTCAAGAAACAGAATCCAAATGTTGACATTTGTTTCATCTTTTTTTTTTTTGTTTCATCTTGATAGTACAGGTATCTGTTATGGTTATATACCTGGATTTTTCTTCAGAATTAAAATAGTTTAAAATGTAAGCAATAAAAATTCTTTTAGAAATTAATAACTGGGCTTGCCAACAAAGGATAGTTTGAAAAATTGACAGAAACAGAAAGGGAGGACATTGCAAGAAGGGGTTAGTTTTGCAAACACCATCACATTACTTGTACACCTGATTCCAAAGCACATTCAATTAATTTTGGGCCTATTTTGAAAACCAGAGGACCTGTGGATCTGATGTCCCCCTTCATACCAATTAACCAAATGCATCTTGTGCTATATTTTCATGTGATGGAGATGGAGACAAGCATCTGTCTCCTTCTCTTAGTTGTCATTTAAAAGCTTTTGCAAATTCAAGACATTTATAACCCAGGATCATTAAATACATTTTGAGCCCATATTCTTTTTTTATTTAAATATTTTATTTTTTTAAAATTTATTTATGAGGTGGGGGAAATGGATGTACCAGGGCTTCTAGCCACTGCAGATAAACTCCAGACATGTGCCACCATATGCGTCTAGCTTACATGGGACTGAGAGAATTGAACCTGGGTCCTTTGGCTTTACAGTCAAGTGCCTTAACTGCTAAGCCAGCTCTCTAGCCCCATATTCTTATGAGAAGAAAATTAACCCTACCCTCAGTAATTTGTTGACTAGGTGACAAGAAGTTGATGGTATCAGCAAACAGCTCATCAAAAATGACTTCATTGTATGGCCCAAATTCTACAAATGCACTAACTTTCCTGGGAGCTAGCAAAGCATGACAAGTTTTAACAAGATCAGAACAGACTGGAGGTTTGAATTATGTAAACATATTTGGTGCCAGGAGAAAACATTGTGGAGTTATTTTAAAAACTCACAGCACTTAAGCACAGAAGAAGCAGAGAGGACAGTGATGGCATTAATACCTGATTTAACTTTTCCTAACCCTCTCTTCCTTGACCTCCTACTCAGTTTGAATTGTTTTGTCATTTTAGTCACAATTTAAGTTTTTGTTTTATGTTTTTCAATAGAATCCAATAAAAACTGAAACTTGGAAAGTCTTTTCTAGAAAGAACTTATGTTAGTTTTCTCCCATCCCTACAGCAGCTCAGGGAATCAAAGTCCCCCATCTCTAACCACAAACATGGCCAAGAGAAAATCCCAAATATTGGCATCTGTGTTTTATTTATTTTTTTTGATTGTTTGAAAAGAAATAACCTCTATAGGCTCGTGTGTGGGAATACCTAATCCCTAGTTGGTGGCACTGTTCTGAAAGGTTGTAGAACTTTTAGGAGGTAGAGACTTGCTGCTAGAGGAAACCAGTTACTGGGCGTGGGCCATGAGGGATGACAGCCCATCCTGCTTGCCTCTCTCTCCTTCTCTCTGCTTTCTATTCTGATAATATGATTCTGGCTTCCAACTCTTGCCTTGCCTTATGTGCCATAATGAACCTCCCTTTGAAAAACTGGAAGCTATATTAAATTCTTTCCTTCTGGAGGCTGCTTTGGTCAGGTATTTTTGTCTCAGCAATGAGAAAGTAACTAATACAGAAAATTGGTACTAAGAAGTAAGGTTATTGCTGCAACAAATCTGACTATGTGGTTCTTAATCTTTTAGAACTGGTTTGTAGGGAGGACTGTGGAAGGAATTGGAGCTTTGGACTAAATAAGTTTTGCAGTGCTGTAAGCAGAGATCAATGGGACATTCTGGTGGGAGGCTGGAAGACCATAAGGCCAAGAAAACTGTGGGCTTTAAAGGCTTGATTCATGAGGTCACAGAGAAAAACAAAAAGTCTATCAGAAACTGGGTTAGTTGCTGCTTGTATGATATTCTGGAAAAGAAACTGGCTATATTCTGCCCATTCCTTGAGAACTTGAACAAAGATGAATTTAAAAGCAGTTACCTGGGGCTGGAGAGATGGCTTAGCGGTTAAGCGCTTGCCTGTGAAGCCTAAGGACCCCGGTTCGAGGCTCGGTTCCCCAGGTCCCAAGTTAGCCAGATGCACAAGGGGGCCCACTCGTCTGGAGTTCGTTTGCAGAGGCTGGAAGCCCTGGCACGTCCATTCTCTCTCTCTTCCTCTATCTGTCTTTCTCTCTGTGTCTGTAGCTCTCAAATAAATAAATAAATAAAAATAAATAAATAAATAAAAGCAGTGACCTAATGTGTCTCGTGAAGGAACTTTCAAGGCAGAATAGCACTGAATCTTTGGTGTGACATCTCTTACCTGCCCTGATTCAGATTGCCAATGAAAAAGAGCAAAAACATATGAAAAATATAAAGTTTGACAGACAAATGTGAACAAGTTGAAAGTACCAGACATAGAGAATGCCATTTTGGCTGTAATTGTTAAAGTGATTATAATCATTAAAGATAAGCCAACTTAGCCAGGCATGGTGGTGCACGCCTTTAATCTTAGCACTCGGGAGGCAGAGGTAGAAGGATCCCCATAAGTTCGAGGCCACCTTGAGACTAAATAGTGAATGCTAGGTCTTCCTGGGCTAGAGTGAAACCCTACCTCAAAAAACAAACAAAAATAAAAAAGATAAGCCAACTGTCCAGAACTGAGACAATAGGAAAGATGCTCTGAGGGCAACACTCAACCTATTGAAAACTTAAGAATGGAGGAATAAAAATTCTTTTTAAAAGAAAAGGCCAGGGCTGGAGAGATGGCTCAGAAGTCAGAAGCACTTCTTACTCAAGCATAAGGGCCTGAGTGGACCCTGAGACCAGTGAGTTCAATTTCTTTGAATCCACATAGATAGCTGGATATGGCCACACATGTCTGTAACCCTAGTCCTGTGGCAAGCAGAGACTAAAGACTTGCAGAGGCCCACAAAGAAAAATCAGAAAGCTCTGAAATCAGTGAACGACTGTCTAAAGAAAGGTAGACCCCCTCACCTTCTCTTTTGGCCTCTCAAATGCAACATATGTGCACACACATACATATATATCACATACATACCTCCCATCACACTGAATACACACACATACACACACACACACACACATGCACATGAAAGGACCTGAAGGAAGAATGAGAAAAGAAATCTCTGCTCCCTAAGGTCAGCAAACAGGCTGCTATAGCTGTGTTCTGTGAGCTCCAAGCTTCATTATGATCTGACTGCAGAATTTGGCAGCATCACCCACAGGTATTGATTTTGAAAAAATGGAAAATGCTTGATCTAGGGGGTCAAAGACTATTTCACCACAATCTCAAAGCTGCTGAGGCTAAGCAATGAGAGACAGGGATGAAGTTCCAGCAAGGAGGCCCTGTCAGGTCACTGAGTGAAGCTGTGAAGGTGATACTTAAGTTACAAGGAAGACCCCAGGATGTTACAGATGCCAGGACCATGGGACAGCTGCCAAGAAAAGCTGTGAGCTTGGAGTGGATCCTGCGAGATGAAAGGCTACAGACAGCACAGATGGAGGAGTGGGGCTCCCCAAGCCTTCTGGAGCTCAGAGGATTTCACAAGGAGTTGCAGAAACTGGACATATAGCCACAGAGTTTTATATTTGTCCTTCTGGAGTTTGGTCTTGCTTTGGCTCAGTCTTTCCTTGTGGTGCCTTCATTCCTCCCTTTTGGAATGGGAACTTTGACTCTATTGTTGGAAGTACGGAAATTGTGTTTTGATTTTATAGATCTCACAGCTAAAAGTTTGCTTTGTACCTCATATAAGACTTTGAACTTTTGAACAGCATTGGGACTGGTGAAAATAATGGGAACTTTTAAAGTTGGATTAAATGCATTTTGCGTTATGAGGTGCCAAGTGTCTATGGAGGCTGGGCAAAAATGATCTCCAGAGACTTAAGTGTGCGACTATTTAATCCCTAGCTGGTGGCACTGTTCTGGAAGGTTGTAGAACCTTTAGGAGGCAAAACCTTGTTGCTGGAGGAAGTGTGTCAGAGTGTGGGCATTGAGGTTTCTTAGCCCACCCCGCTTGAAGTTCTCTCTCTCCCTTTCCCTCCTCTCTCTCAGCCTCCTTTCTGCCAGTGTAACAATATGATGTCAGTTTTCTACTCTGCCTTACCTTACTTGCCATGATCAACCTTTTCCTTGAAACTGTATAAACACTTTCTTTCCATAACCTGCTTCTTGTCAGGTATTTTGCTGTAGTAATGGAAAAGTGACTGATACGGATTCTGTGTTGATTTATATGGGATATAGACTCACTTTGAATCATAAGTTGACTAGAAAAAGAAGTGGTAAGCATGATGACAAGGATGGAACTGTGCAAAACTAGTCTACCTGTTCAAAGTAAGTGCTGGTTAAAGGGCACATGTACCAGTTGTGTATCTACTAGCCTTGGTGCTTTGTCTTGTATGGCGGACAAAATTCCCCCTCTTGCTCTTGGGCTAGCAGCTTTGCTGAGGTATTCTCCTTATACCATGCTCAAGTGTGTTCCACCTGTGGCTCATGGGCCCAAAATAGTAAACTCACTTAAAACATTATGAGGCTTTTGGGTCTTTTTTATACCTCAATTTCATAGTTCACAAATAGGAACTTTTAAAAAATTATTTGTAAGCAGACACAGAAAGAGGGAGGAGAAGAAAGAGAGAGAGAGAGAGAGAGAGAGAGAGGGAGGGAGAAAGAGAAAGAAAGAGTATAGGTGTGTCAGGGCCTCAGGCAGCTACAAACGAATTCCATATACATACACCACTTTGTGCATCTGGCTTTACATGTATACTGGGGAATTCAACCTGGGTCCTTTTGCTTTGCAGGCAAGCACCTTTACCACTGAGCAATCTCTCCAACCCCAAATATGAACTTTGTAGATGACAATGTTGTATCACAATGTCAAAAGGTTGTGCTATTACTCTATAATGCAATGTAGTGTAACTCTCAAAATATAGTAACATAAAATCACAGTCCTCAGAAGGCTGAGACAGAGATATAGAGAGTTCAAGGCCAGTCTGTGCTATAGGACAGCAAGACCTTGTCTTAAAAAAAAGTCACATAGATTAGCTTAGTTCCGTCCCTCTTTCTGCTTCTGTCCCTTTCTCCCTCCCTCCCTTCTTCCTCTTCATTATTTCCTTCTTTATTGTTTTTCTGAGACAAGGTCTAATGTAATTCAGGTTGGACTCAATCAAATTTACTATGTAGCTGAGGCTGGACTTGACCTCCCAATCCTTCTGCCACTACCTCCTAGTGCTGGAGTTATAGGTGTGCTCCAACATGCCTGGTGTGCACACATAGCTTGTAAGGGTACAAAATCAGGATCAGCTTATGGGGTATATTGGCTCAGGGTCTTAGAGGAGGCTGTCATCAAAGTATTGGCCAAGGCTACAGCTGTATGAAGCTTGACTGGGCTATGGAATCTGCTTTCAAAATGGTGTGCTTTCACAGGGGTTTGGAGGAAGCTTTCATTTCTCAGTGGAGGGAAGAAGAGCCAGATTCCTCACTATGTTTGCCACTACAGGTGCTAACATGGTAGGTGACTCTCTATAGAGGCTGATATGGGGGAAAGGACATGGAAGAATAGTGTCCTTTATTTTCAGTCTCAGGAGTCACATAGCATCCCTTCCATAGCATCATATTCTTCACACAGAACAAACCCAATGTGGGCTGTGATGAGACTGCGGAGTGTGTGACAAGCAGAGGCCAGAGGCTGTTAGAGGTTGTGTTCACAACTACTCTGTGGTTTGAATGTAAATGTTCCCATAGCCTCAGGTGTGTGTGTTGGAGCTTTCTACTTAGTCTCCACCTGTTGGAGTGTTTGGGAGGTGGAGCACTGCTGCAGGAAGACTGTCACAAGGATGGACCTTGGGGTTGCGTCCAGCCCTGTGTGTTCAGAGCCAGCTGGCAGTGGACGCTGTTCTCTGTCTGTTGTGGATGTATGATGAAGTAAGCCAGCCTCCTCCACCGTGATGATGCTTCCCTGAAACTGTAAGCCTGAAATAAACACTTTCCTCCCATAAGCTGTTTCTCAGTGGGTGTTTGTCCCAGCAACAAGAAGGTAGCTACAGCGTACCCCAAGCGCTAAATGCCTGGTACGCACTTTGACTGTTGGTTCTGTCTGTGTCAGGTGATCTCTTTCCCTCATGCCTCCTGTTTTGTAGCAGTTTTGGAATTAAAAAATCTGAAAGTAAACCAAACATGGTGGTGTATGCCTTTACTTCCAGCACTTGGGAGGCTGAAGTAGCAGGGTCACTGTGAGTTCAAGGCCAGCCTGAGACTACATAGTGTATTTAAGGTCAGTCTGGGCTGGAGCAAGACCCTACCTTAGAAAAACAAAAACCTGAATGTATACCATTATTAATGTTAGATTTATAAATTGCCCTTCCATAAGTATATTCACTTTAAGGCAGGTTTCTTTTGGAGGGGATGAAAATTTTCTGGAATTAAGGAGTGATAATATTTATGCAATCTGAGAATATACTAAAGTTATGATGAAATTTTATACTTTAAGATGCTTGAAATATGTTGTGTGAATTGTATATCAGTAAAGAAAGATTGGAAGAGGTCCAGTAGCACGGACATCACCTGCCAGTGCAGAATGACACAGATTTACCCTAGCTGCTATATTCTGCTTGTGCTCTCAGCTCGGCCTTTGAATATGATTAACCCAGACATTGTTGGCTCCTGGGAAATTTGGTTTACAGAGCTGAAACTCATGTTGGTTTTGGGGTCTCCTGGAAATGAGAGTGCAGCCTGATGCAGCATACTGACCACTTTTCTGAGCACCTCTGACCAACTTTCTTTCACCAGAAAATAAACAAAGCACATTTATTCTCTTCTAGCAAATATTGACAAATTCCATCAAAACATTTATGCATTATTTGAGAAGTTCTTCAAAATCACTTTTGTAAGGGCATTTTTGCATGATATGTGATCTTACTTGGCAATTGTTTTGCCTTATATTGGATTGTCAGTTGCTTGGATAAATTCCAATTTTTTAGATTGCATTTAGTATCATTTGGGATTTGAGTTTGCCAACTCCTTGCATGGTTTTATTGTTGTCATGCATACAGCAACCTTACCAGCAAATAGGAAAATAAAGTTACCATCAACTAACACTGTCTAGTTTCTTCTAGGGACCACATATACCACGTCATTAGTATCAAACAAATGTCCTGAATAGTTGCTACACTTGCCATTGAACTTCAGATCGGTTTCATGACTTTTTCAGAGGTCATGCAACCATTTAAAATGTAGCATGAGGGCTGGAGGGATGGCTTAGCAGTTAAGGCGTTTGCCTGCAAAGCCAAAGGACCCAGGCTCAATTCCCCAGGAGCCACATAAGCCAGATGCACAAGGGGGTGCATGCATCTGGAGTTCATTTGCAGTGGCTGGAAGCCCTGACACGCCCATTCTCTCTGTGTGTATTTCTCTTTCTTTGTGAAATAAATAAATAAATAAATATTTTTAAAATGTAGCACGATAAAAGAAGATTCTTAAACACAGGTCTGTTTGCTTCAAAACAATTCAATATGTTATAATCAAAATGAACATAAATTCATGAAATTGTACATATTTGATGGGTTATAAAAAAAGATTTTGTGTTAAGAGCTGTCCAAGAAGCCATTGCAATTTAGAGGAAGGAGAGAAACCGATGTTTCAACACACCCTAAGCCACATTCTGATTTTTTTCTTTTTCTTTATTTATTTTTTCATTTTTTGACGTAGGGTCTCACGTTAGTCCAAGCTGACCTGGAACTCACTATGCAATCTCAGGGTGGCCTTGAACTCACAGCGATCCACCTACCTCTGCCTCCCGAGGGCTGGGATTAAAGGTGTGCGCTGCCAAGCAGGCCACATTCTGAAATTTCTTAGCCCAGTAGCAGGGGCTCTGAGAAACAGCAAGTCTACATGTACCATTGGAAATTCAACTAAAAGGAAAATACAGAAGATAAACACCTCATATCAAGTAGAAGAAACTAATTAATTAAGATTTAATTTTGAAAAGTAACCTGAGAAATCATAAATATAAACTCACTTTTATCTTCACATTGCATCATTGCACACAAATGTTAACACACTAGAATAAGCAGAAAGCAAATGACATTTGTTAGAGTTTGGAGGAGCATCAATTAAGTAGCAACAGTGAAATGTCCAGTAGTCACAGAATGTTTGTTCATGCCTTGAAAAGCATCAGAGAAATGTGTTGAAAGATACAATGATGCTTAGCTATGGTGACAGACTCATGGATCTTATGTCAACGCTAATGTCAAATAAAGATGTCAAACTATCAAACAGCAGGGGGATTTGTAACACATTCCAAAGGGAGAGGATCAGAGGATTTATAGACCACCAGACTTCTGGGATGTGAAGAAAGGAATGTCCAGTACACAGACTGCCTTGTTGCAAGGCTTGTGGGTGAAGCCTCTGATGATCTCAGAATAACTCACATTTATCAGTCCTGGGGCCCAGCACAGCGAGGTCACAGCACCTCGCAGAAACCACTGAGTATCTGAGCCTCAATGAAATAAACCTGTATTCTCAGCAGTGCCCTTTCAGAGAATTGAAGGTGGAGGGAGAAGAAAAGGAAAACCAGACATGGCTTAATTTTATGGCTATGTCATGATAAAGCTCTGTTTTGAAATCTAGATATTAAGAATGTTTCATTTGATTGACTTCCTACAGTTTGGAGAAGCTTAAAGTCCTCATGTATATCCAAAGAAAAGTGTTTTTATTGATAACTTGGACTTTAACTAAAGATAGAGTTATTAAAATTTCACAATCAGGAGAGTAATATAAAATGATTCGTAGGCTTTAAACTTTGAGACAGGGATGGATACATGGCTCAGTTAATAAAGTGCATGCCATGCAAACTTGAGCTGAGTTTGGATCCCCAGGGTGCAGTGGCACATTACGTAATCCCAGCCCCAGGGAGTTAGAGACACAAGGATCCATGGGACTTGATGGCCAGCTTGTCTAGCCAAATTGGTGAGGGCCAAATTCAGCAAGAGATCTTGTCTCAAATGAAATAGATGGAGGGATACAGAGATGGCTTAGCAGTTAAGAAGCTTGCCTGCGAAGCCTATGGACCCAGATATAAGCCAGATGCACATGGTGGTGCATGCATCTAGAGTCTGCAGTGGCTAGAGGCTCTGGCACGCCCATTCTCTGCACTCCCTTCTCAAATAAATAAATAAATAAATTTTTTAAAATATGGAAAGTAATTGAGGAAAGCATATAGTATCTGCTTTTGATCTCCACAGACACATGCACACACACACACACACACACACACACACTTACATACATGTGTATCCACACATATATGAGCATACACACTTGCACACATACATAGACAAAACAGAAAAGGGTGACATGCAACCCAAAGCCCTGCACCATACTTGGCAAGCACTTTACCACTGAATCAGCTTTTGCTTTTATTGAGATATGGTCTTGTGATACAGCTTTCTAAGACAGTGATGGTAATTCCATGTCTTTGTGTCCATCTGATGTATCACTATTACAAAATATCTAATAGGAGCTGGAGAGATGGTTCAGCAGGTTAACTTACCTGCAAAGCCTAACAACCTGCTTCAATTTCCCAGTGCCCTATAAGCCAGATGCACAAAGTGGCACATACAAATGGAGTTTGTTTGTAGTGGCTTAGGGCCCTGCTATGCCCATTCTCTCTTCCCCCTTTCACTCTCTCTCTCTCTGCTTGCAAACAAATAAATAAAATAAATAATAAATGCCTATCAGAAGTCCATGATAGCAGAGAGGACATAGTGGAGAAAAGCAGCTCACATCATGGTGACCACAAAACAGTAAAAGACCATGTCTGTGTTAATTAACTTTTGTCTTTTCCCTCCATTATTCAGTCCAGGCTCTCAGCCTATGGAATAGTGTTGTTCACATTCAAGGTAGGACTTTCCCCATAAGTAATCCTCTCTGAAAATGACCCTTACAGTCATAGTCAGAGTTATGCTTTTCTAATCTCCTAATACTTCTCACTGTAATTAAGATGATACAATTAATAATCACAACTCCACCCTTTGTCAACTTGACACCCCAAATCATCTTAAATCATTGACAGTTGACTTCTGGCCATCAAGTCCTTCATGTGTTTCACATCATGCAAAACTCATTCAGTCCATCTCCATGAGTCCCCAAAATCTTAAACATTCCAACATATTCAAAAGTTCAATTTCAGCTGGGTGTGGTGGCTCACTCCTTTAATCTCAGCACTCGGGAGGCAGAGGTGGGAGGATTGCCGTGAGTTTGAGGCCACCCTGGGCTAGAGACCCTACCTTGAAAAAACAAACAAACAAAAAAGGTTCAACTTCAAAGTCTCCCTTGAGTTCCACTCAATGCCACCTTTTAGCTATGAGTCCCTATAAAATCAAAGAGATTACTAGGCTGAAGTGATGGTTTAGTGGTTAAGGAACTTGCCTGCAAAGCCTAAGGACTCATGTTTGATTCTCCAGGTCCCATGTAAACCAGATGCACAGTGATGCAAGCCAACAAGGTCACACATGCACAAAAGGGGCTACACGCATCTGGAGTTCAAGTGCAGTGGCTGGAGGACCTGGTGTGCCAATTCTCTTTCTCACTGTCTCTCTGTCTCACTATCATTCTCACAAAAAAGGCAGGCTGTTGGGCTTGCCTCAAAAAAAAAAAAAAAAAAAAAGAGATGATTACCTACTTCAAATACACTTTGTACAGCAGAAGCATTCTCTTTTTAAAATGAGGGATAGAAAGCAGAAGTACCAGACCAAAATCAAGCAGAAACAACACCAAACCAGTAGCTCCAGTGCATGTGGTGGTGAAAAGGTTTGCATCCCTTTCAATTGATGTTCCAACACCCGGGGTCTCTATTACAGTGCAAGATTTACCTTCACAGTTTTACACTTCACTCTCTTAATGGCCAGCATCAGGACCTCTAGCCCTATGACACATTTCCTAAACTCCCTGGTTTTGTTTGGACTACAAAGCTAGCATCCCATAGATCACCAAGATCTGCAAACAGATGACGCACGAGCCCGATCCTTTCCGACCACAGATGCTGTGGCCTCTGAGTACCTGGGAAAATGAACCAAAGGCATACTGGTGATTAACATATGAAATGAGGGTGGAAGGGACTATCCCTGGACTGAGTTCTTAAACTGTGGGGTCTACACTCAGGTTACTGTTTGAATTGAACTGAGTTACAGTACACCCAGTTGGTGTATAACAAAGATATGAATTGTTTGGGGGCAGAGAAACAATTGTTGTCAGAAGTGATGTATTGAGAATAGAAACAGCAAAAGCATCTTGGATTTTCTTATTCACTGACTGAGGCAGGCATGGGGCATAATTATGGCCATAAGGCAAGCGGGGAATGATAGGGAGCTTTGTCTTAGGAAAGTCACACAGAAAAGAAGCAATGCCTCTTGTTTTTGAACTTATTATTTATGGGCATGATATTTATAACTGTAGTTATCGTTACTAGCCTAAGGATAAAGATAAAACCAAAACACATGGAAGACAAACCTATGCATAAGGACACCAAGCATTCCAGGAAGGGAGCCATTTCTTGCGAAGAAGACAACATAGTCACAAGAATCAGCTAGGGTTAATGGTGCTTGTCTACAAAGCCTGATGGGCCAATTTCACCTCCACAGTAGCCCACATAAAGCCAGATACACAAAGTGGCTCATGCGTCTGCAGTTCATTTGCAGTGGTAAGAGGCTCCATTGATCCCATACTCTCTGTCTTTCTCTCTCTCTGCCTCTTTCTCTCTCTCTCTCTCTCTCTCTCTCTCTCTCTCTCTCTCTCAACTAAATAAATAAAAATATTTTTAGGGCTGGAGAGATTGCTTAGTGGTTAAGGTATTTGCCTGCAAAGCTTAAGAACCCTTGTTCAAATCTCCAGGTCCCACGTAGCCTGTTGCAAAAGTGATGCAACCATGCAATGTTGCACATGCACACAAGGGGACACACATGTCTGGAGTTTGTTCACAGTGGTTGAAAGGCCCTGGTGTGCCCATTGTCTCTCTCTCTCTCTTTGCCTCTTTATCCCTCTCTCAAAAACAAACAAAAAACATTAAAAAGTATTTTAAAGCTAGGTGTGGTGGCACATGCTTCTAATCACGGTACTGGGGAGGCAAAGGTAGGAGGATCATTGAGTTTGAAGGCAACCTGGAACTACAGAGTGAGTTCCAGGTCATCCTGGGCTACAGTGAGATCCTACCTTGAAAACAAAACAAAGCAAAACAAAACAAAAACGTGCTGTTCTATTTATTTTTTTTTAAAATAAAAATTCAACTAGTGAACACAAGCCCAGTGAATTCTTACCATCTGGAAGAGGCTCTTCTCTGTCGCACACACACATGTACACACACACACATATATGCACATAAACACATACTATACCAACAGATTATTTTTTTAATTAATTAATTTATTTATTTGAGAGTGACAGACACAGAGAGAAAGACAGATAGAGGGAGAGAGAGAGTGGATGGGCGCGCCAGGGCTTCCAGCCTCTGCAGACGAACTCCAGACGCATGCGCCCCCTTGTGCATCTGGCTAACGTGGGACCTGGGGAACCAAGCCTCGAACCGGGGTCCTAGGCTTCACAGGCAAGCGCTTAACCGCTAAGCCATCTCTCCAGCCCATACCAACAGATTATTATAAAACTTGTCTGCCCTTTGCTCTTTCCCTCAAGTTGAGAAATAGATGCTTCTAATTATTTAATGAAAATACAATACACAGAGCCAAGAAGAGCAAATATAATCTTCAAAGTGGACAAAAGTAGAGAATGTTCACAACCTGATGTCAAGACATGTTTAACATTTTTGGTCCATGGTTAGGCAAACTAACCAGTGGATGGGACAGAATAGAGAGTCCATAGAGACACATATATGTACAGTTGCTGGACTTGTGAAAGGGGCTATTCTATCTGGGTGTGGTGGCACACTCCTTTAATCCTAGCACTCAGGAGGTAGAGGTAGGAAGATCACTGTGAGTTCAAGACCAGCCTAAGACTACATAGTGAATTCCAGGTCAGCCTGGACTAGAGTGAGATCCTACCTTGAAAGTGCTATTCTATTTTGAAGTAGGATAAATATCTTTTAAATAGCATGTAAATAGTACCCAAGTACTTTGGATATTTGGCATGTGGTAAAATCAGACAGTAGCAAGACATTATGTAGAAAAAAATGAAGTTTAATGTTCATTGCAGATATAGTACAAAAATAATTCCAGATGCACCATAAATCTAAATATGAAAAAATAAATATTTTAGACAGAAAACATAGGAACATAAAACATAGGAGAATATCCTCAGTGCAAGTGTTTTTTTTTTTAAATGATACACCACTCCAGAATCACAAAGTGTTAGAAGATAAAAAATAGATAAATATGCACTAAGGCCATGAAGGAAAGTTGAAGACTGGGCCTAAATTAAAATGATCTGAAAGACACCATTAAGACACAAAAAGAATCAAATGTACTTAAACAGTTGTCTATTTGTCAGAGATCGGTAAAAAAAGTGTGTAAGACAGCAGATAAGTGATGTACATCTGTTTGTGAGTATGTAGGAACTCTTATGAAACAACAAGAAAACACAGACAGTTCAAGGAAGAAATGTTTAAAATAATTAAAAACATATTCAACATTATCCTCAGAGAAAATATTAATAAAAGCAACATAATGCTACAATAGATGAGCAGGATTAATTAAAACGGAAAGAATAAAAAGTATTTGCAACAAAAATTAATGTGTATTAGGAATGACTGAAGCTTACATATGTAGCTGATGGGAGTCTAAATTGGAAAACTGTCATATTCTACTAAAATTGACCATAACTGTGCCTTATGTTTGGCACTGGGGTGATGAATACTTAGCATTCGCCAAGTATTGGTATTCTAGCTTATATTAACAAGATAAAAATGGAGCCAAAAGATTTATTGTGTAACTTCATTCACTTTTCAATTACATGAGCAATTTCTTTGTTGAATTCAATACTGATTTTCAAATACCTGAAAAATATTTTGTCAGTCATTATGCTATTTACGATGTAGTGAAAAATGATGTAATACACTTCTGTACTTAACTTGCATTATTGGTATTTTCTCCATCTCTTAAGATAATTAACAAAATAAATCAAATCCTGAATTTCTTATTCACTGTCAATTCTTGTTATGTAAATACTGCCATCATTATGAATGTTTTGGTGCAAACAAAATGTTACATAAGATACATAGAGATATAACGAACCATTGTTTCTAGAAATAAAGTAAAATAAATTTAAATTATTTAAGTTTATATAACTTAATTTTGCATAACACCTATGTTTAACTCATTTTCAAATGTCCTACATCCTTAACAGTGGTTCTTAAGAGCTGGTTGAAACTGGTCAGCCAGGTAAGATGTGCCCATTGATGAAACAGAGGGGTAACCAATTCTCTCTGCTCAGATTTGAGCCCCATTCCATGGGAAGGAATTTATACCTTGTACTGAAAATCTAGTCAAAAGCTTGTGAGACTAGGAAGGTGTTGGGCTCTAGTGAGAAAGCTATTACTACTGTTTGGCCTAATGGATATATTATGTTTCTGCCCATAGATTAGTGCTGTTCTCACTTTTGGTCAGAGAAGCTTCTTTTTGCATATAATGGTGATTATGGGGAAACTTAAAACTCATCAAAGTTTTGGGGGTTTTATTTATTTATTTATTGAGAGTTACAGACAAAGAGAGAAAGAGGCAGATAGAGAGAGAATGGGCGTGCCAGGACCTCCAGCCACTGCAAATGAACTCCAGATGCATGCGCCACCTTGTGCATCTGGCTTATGTGGGTCCTGGGGAATCGAGCCTCGCACTGGGGTCCTTAGGCTTCACAGGCAAGTGCTTAACTGCTAAGCCATCTCTCCAGTCCCAACCTCATCAAAGTTTGAAGAAGTGACAGTTGAGTATTCAGTACTGAGACATCTCTACCACCCCCTCTAAGGCTCAAAGACCATTGGAGAAGAGGTAGCAGGCTGGAGGGATGGCTTAGCAGTTAATGCCCTTACCTGCAAAACCAAAGGACCCAGGTTCAATTCCCCAGGACTCACGCATGCCAGATGCACAAGTTGGCACATGCGTTTGGAGTTTGTTTGCAGCTGCTGGGCACCCTGACATGCCCATTCTCTACCTGCCTCTCTCTCCCCGCCTCTCAAATAAATAAATAAAAATAAAATACATTTTAATTTTTTAAAAAAAAGAAGAGGTGGCCAAAGGATGCATAGGAGTACATTGGCTCTGTCTTCTGGACACAAAATGGTCATGCATACATGACAACAGAATGGCTGTTGCTTCTTGCATATGACATGCATAATATTGGGCCATCAACATGCCATCATGGGTGATGGAGGAGAGCCAAAAAATAACATCAAAATGAAAGTGAGCCTAGTTGGAAAGAAGAGGGGTCCTGTCAAAGGAGAATGGGAGAAAAGGGCAAAAATAAAGTAATAGGAAGGGATAATGATCAAAATAATTGTGTACATGTATGAAAATTGTGAATCAAGAGTTTTAAAAAGAGCTAGTTGAAGCCTAGATAAGCACTGCTATTCATGACACAGATCATACCTGTAGATAGAAACCCACAGAAATGTGTACCTATGTTCTTGAAAGATATGGGCAGAAATTTTTATTACAGCATTTTTGTTGCAGTCAAATATTAGAAGCCATCCAAAGTCACAGCAGTGGGAGAAAGGAAAAATAACTGGTTGTATTTTCATAGCACTGAGTATGAGTCAGCAATAAAAATAAAATTACTGCTCTAGTCAACTCAATAAACAACCAGGTGTACAAGCATATGTACTGTTCAATCCTCTTTACCTACATTTGAAAAAGAGGCAACGTTAATCTGTGGTGATAGAAGACAGGATCCTGGTTATCTTCTGGAGTAGAGTACAGTTGGGAGTGATTGAGGGTGGCATTGGAGAAGTGTACTATTTATTCAGTTTTGTTGTTTTGAGGTAGAGTCTCCCTGTAGCCCAGATTGATCTAAAATTCACTATGTAGTCTCAGGGTGGCCTTGAACTCATGGTGATGCTCCAAGCACTGGGATTAAAGGCATGTACCATCATACCTGGATGACACTTAATGTTCATATGCCATACTTCCTAAGATAATTTATGTCCAAAAATCTCACTAAGGGAGTTATTTTTCTCACTTCAAATGTCCCAAACAAAGACTGCTATAGGATTTTCCCTCCTTTAAAGGAATTGATCTAATTTTAGGGGTATTGTTGGCAAAAGTAATATTATCAGAGATCTTCTGGATGGAAGAGAATTCAAACTGTGGCTCACACATGGACCATCTTTCCCAGCATGAGGAACTCTTTGTATAATCACCTATACTACTCTAAGAATGAGGATATTAAAAGTAAAATAGCATTAAATTATATTTTAGGGATAGTGATAGAAGCCAATGAAAAAGGGTCAGATGATCACCTTCCATCAATGTTCCCAAGGAGGCCTGAGACCTGGAAACCCTGGAAGATTACCTCAGCTGGAAGGAGGGCAAGCTGCCTCAAGTCACTTTAGGTAGCATGTTCTGATTTTGAGTTTGGTATCTTCTGGGGACCATGGTGATGTCTTCTCTGCAATTGTGGTATTCTAAAGTGCTGTATCATGAAAGCATTCCGGCTGTCCACGGTTTGTCTTAAATACATAAACTTTCCCTCTGTAAGCATTTTGGCTTTGCTTGCATATGGTGCTGAGAGCAAGCCATAGTCCATACAATCATTAAAATGATGTGGGCCATTGTATAATGTTAAGGACATCAATCAGCCAACTACATTTTAAGCATTTTATGCAGGAAATTCTAGAAGATTATAGTAAAAAGACATTAAGTCAAGAAATGAGTTTAAGTAGAAATAGATTGAAGCATTTGGAAAACAGTCTAGTTTTTCCAGTGCTCATGAAGAGGTAGTTATGTGATCACTATTCACCCTGTGTCCTTTTCTCAAATTTTTGAAAAAAATATTTATTTTTTTATTCATTTATTTATTTGAGAGAGAGAGAGAGAGAGAGAGGAAAAGGCAAATAGAGAATGAGTGTGCCAGAGTCTTTAGCCACTGCAAATGAACCCCAGACACATGCACCACCATGTACATCTGGCTTATACGAGTACTAGGCAATCGAAACTGGATCCTCGGGCTTTGTAGATAAGTGCCTTACCAACTAAGCCATCTCCCCAGCCCCTCAAGTTTTTTCAATGTTTTAGCTATCAAGGATCCTTTTAAAAATCTCAATCTCCCTTTTTTCCTATTCTCTATAAGATTTGAATTTCTTATTTAAAAAGAAATTTTTTTCATTTTTATTTGTTTAGTTGAGAATGATAGAGAGAGAAAGAGCTAGAGAGAGAGAGAGAGAGAATGGGCACGCCAGGGCCTCCAGCCACTGAAACTGAACTCCAGCTGTGTATGCCCCTTTGTGCATCTGGCTAACGTGGGTCCTGGGGAATTGAGCCTCGAACTGGGGTCCTTAGGCTTCACAGGCAAGCACTTAACCGCTAAACCATCTCTCCAGCCCTGAATTTCTTAATTTTTAAAAAAATGCATAACTGCCAAAGAGAATACCTACCCAGGTTAAGTTAACCAGTTTTACTAAATATAATAAGTTCCACCCAAAGGAAAAGAATGAAAATTTTAGTTATCCTGTGGATAACTAAATTAATTGAAGCTTGCAAAGTTCCATTACACCACCATTGCTTCTAGAGATCAAGAAACTAGTTTGTGAAGCTTGGGCATGTGGTTTCCTCACCGCCAGACTGAAGACTCTAAGAGGCTAGTAATAGCATAGTAAGTAATTTTGGATCAATTAATTAATATTTAGATTTTTTTTTTTTTTTTTTTTTTTTTTGGTTTTCTGAGGTAGGGTCTCACTCTATCTCAGGCTGACCTGGAGTTCACTATGTAGTCTCAGGGTGGCCTTGAACTCTCGGCAATCCTCCTACCTCTGCCTCCCGAGTGCTGGGATTAGAGGTATGTGCCACCACAACGGGCTAATATTTATATTAAAAAAAAAAAAAACAACTCTTCTTCTGGTATCTTTCCTCACCTTAGACTGAGTTGAGGCGCAGACAATTACTGTTAGTGCAATACAAATACTTTCACATTGCCTCCGCACTTCATACTCACTTGGTGAGTTGTCTGCACTGACAAGGATTCTCTTCAGCCTTTGTCACCACTGAGTAGGAAGTTTAACTGCAGTTGCAACAACAAACAAATCTTTTCCTTGTCTAATAAAAGAGTAATGGAAAGGTCAAAGCCATTGTCTAAAGTAAGGTATGAGATGATATGCCAAGTTCCAATTATCTATCAGCTGTCTTTGAAAATGGTGACACTTCTATCATCACTCTAAAACACTTTGTTACAATTCTGACCAGGAAGTAGAGGACTGTATTTTTATCCCTATTTGTGTGTATGGAAATTGTTATGCTCAATATTGATGATTGTATCATTTGAAGTGAGAACCACCTAGATTATTAAAGGACACTTTCAGCTGCATTTGTCAGGTCATATCCAGACAATTAAATCATAAAGTCATTGACCTATTGAATGGCTAATATACTGATGGATTCAAGATTTGAATAGATTATTGGGATAAACGTGATGATGCCAGAAGATGAAGTCTGGTTGAAGGAAGCAGGTCACTGCAGGTATGCCCTTGGGGCCCATATCTTGCTTTAATCCCTTTTTGTTAATACTCCATGCTGTTTTCTGTCTGTCATAGTGTGAGCAACTTAATTCACTTCATTCTTCCCACTATGGTAGACTGAATCCCCTCAACACATGAGCAAAATAAGTATTTTTCCCTTGGCTTAGACTTCTGGCTTCCAGAACTGTGAAATAACAAATTTATAAATTTTAAGCTTCCTGGTTTGTGACTAAAGGACACATACTTAAATTTAAATTGAAAACAAGGGGCCTGGAGGCAATTATTTTCCTGTTACCAAAATCTGTCCAACATAAATGAGCTTGGTTACTTCTGTAAAAATTGACAAAAGCACAGGAAATGGTCTCTTGTGCAGAACTACATCTCAACTGTGCTTGTAGATGTCCATATCCCACCACCATAAAAGCTAAGGTATATAAAACCTTGGTATGACTACAACTCCTTCTAAATCACACCCTTTCTTCCACAAGTGTCCTAACAGGCTATGTGTGATACTTCCAGTTTTCCTAAGAGACCTCAAGGATGAACCAGTGCTAATCCAGAAAGGCCAATGCTAGGAGAATGAGGGTTTACAGAGCAACACACCCCAGACAGGGAGCAACTTACAAAAATAATGTATTAGGTCTGTGGGGTTCAGGAAAAATCCTTGAACCCCAAAAGAGAGAGAGAGAGAGAATTGGTGCACCAGTCCTCCACCCACTGCATTGAACTCCAGATGCGAGCGCCACCTAGTGTGCATGTGTGACCTTGCGCGCTTGCCTCACTGCAGCTGGTTTACATGGGACCTGGGGAGTTGAACATGGATCCTTAGGCTTTCCAGGCAAGTGTCTTAACTGCTAAGCCATCTCTCCAGCCCTTTATCTATTTTTAACAAAGAATTGGAATAGATTGAGAAGGATAGATTATAAACTATTACATTTATTAAGGGGAGCTCAGGAGAATCCATGAATCAAGGGAGGGGCCTGGATAGACCCATGTGGCCTGAAAGCCCGTGTGGGGAAGATGAGCATGGGCATGGAGGGAGAAGTGAAAGGAGTTTTTCAGGGAAAATTTAAAAGACCAAAGCTTTAAAAACTAAAAGGTAATAAGGGAGTAGAGAGAAAAAAAATCTCTCTCTCCTAATCTGGCAGTTTGCCCGAATGGGACCCTCCCATTTCAGACATGGAGAGATGAGGAGCCAAGAAAAAGAGGAATAGAAAAAAATGTCCTCCCTGGTAAGCCGCTGTTTATAATTTTGTTGCAATGGGCTTTATACTCAGGCTCAGGTGAGTCTGAGAGCTGGTTGGTGTGGACTCAGGGAAGTGAATCACAGGTCTGTGCACCTGGGTAGGGATGAGAGAGAGCAGATTGGAAGAGATGGGTTAGAGGTTGACTTCAGTTTCTGCTGACATAGGTTGTTGACAACTGTCTTTTGGTTCTGTCTTTGGGCCCTCCTCTATCTGACTACCTGAAAATAAAGCTACTAATTAGTTTATTAATTAGTCTCATTATTATTAATGGGTCTTTTCACTCTCACTAAGATCCAGAGTTAAAATTGCCTTCTTACACTCATGCTATAGGAATTAAGTGCATAGTTATCTCTAACAGCAGGCTGGCAAATATCTCCTGCTGAAACCAGGAGACTGCTTCTAGCCTGGACTCTGCAGAAATCTAGTATTTGAACCACTCCTTACAAAGGTGGTTTAGTGGCTCAACAAGTTAAGGCAGCAACAGCATCCTCCTTTGCTGGGACAGCCACTTTTCATATTTATGTGTCACCTTTTCTGAGACGTGGTATTATTAAAAATACTGACAAAATGTATTAGCTAAATTACATTTTCCCTAGTGACTTGATTATGACTTTTTTCTTATTACAGTCACTCATATGTCAGAATGTACTTTGAGAAAACAGTGGGCTGAGCTGCTCTAAAATATCAACAAGGAGATCCTGTGAGGACAAGATCACAAAGCATTCATTTTTTTTTGTGTGCAGAAGTTTTGCTTATTTTTTAAAATTTTTTATTAACAACTTCCATGATTATAAAAAATACCCCATGGTAATACTCTTCCTCCCCCCATTTACCCCTTTGAAACTCCATCATATCCTCTCCCTATCTCAATCAGTCTCTCTTTACTTTTGATGTCTTGATCTTTTCCTCCTCTTATTATGGTCTTATGCAGGTAGTGTCAGGCACTGTGAGACCATGGATATCCAGGCCATTTTGTGTCTGGAGGGAGAATGTTGTATGGAGTCCTGCCCTTCCTTTGGCTCTTACATTCTTTCCGCCACCTCTTCCTCATTAGACCCTGAGCCTTGGAAGGTGTGATACAGATATTGCAGTACTGAGCACTGCAGTCATTTCTTTCTATCACCATGATAACTTCTGAGTTGTCCCAAGGTCACTGCCCTCTGAAAAGAGAAGATTCTCAATCAAAATTGAGAGTGGCATTAATATAAGGGTGTGAACATTAACAGAAGTGCTTACTGGGCAGTTTGATAAGCATAGTATATACATTTGGCCAGACAACAGCAGTCATTACATCCTAAGGGCTCATGACTATCCCTGTTTTAAGTTTTCAGTATTAGAAATGTATTCCCTTCCCATGGAGCAAGCCTCCAGTCCAATTAGAGGGCGGTTGGTTTCCCCCATAACAGATGTGCCACTATTGCACCCATTGGCTCATTTGGCCTGGCTGGCCAATTATAAGGATTGCAGTATCCACTGATGAGTATTTTCACTGGTGATTTCTCTTTCTCCCATTGAACTGCATGCAGAATGGCTTCTTCCAGCTTTCTGTCAGCTGGTCTACATGGAGGAGTTTTTTAGCTTAGATCCAGCAAGATTTCTCAGTGGCCTTACAGCCCAAGTATATGAAGTCTTCAGCAATAGGGTCTTACCATATATTCCTGGTGGGAAACCAAGGGCCTTGAAAATGGCCTATAATATTTTGGGGGCATCAGAGATCTCCCTGGCCAACAACTCACTGGAAGATATCCCATCCCTGGCACTGAAAATTTTCTAGCAACGATCTATGGCTCCTGAGTGTTATTGTGCAAAAAAGTAGGATTACATATGTTTTATTTATATCTTCTTAGATTTTGATTAGCTGTCCCTCCACTTTTCCTTTACTCAATCTCTTCCCCAGACCTCATTTTGGGCCTTTTCACCCCCATTAATCTATTCTTCTACTTACATATATACAATACCAACCTATTAACTACCCCCCTCCATTCTTTTCTCTTCCATTTCTATCTCTGTTCTAGCTTACAGGCCTCTGACACTGAGTTTTCTCCTTTTCACACAGAAGCCCAGTCATCTGTAGCTAGGATCCACATATAAGAGAGAACATGCAACACTTGGCTTTCTGGGCCTGGGTTACCTCACTTAGTATAATCCTTTCCAGATCCATCCATTTTCCTACAAATTTCATAACTTCATTTTTCTTTACTGCTGAGTAGAACTCCATTGTATAAATGTGCCACATATTCATTATCCACTCACCAGTTGAGGGACATCTAGGCTGGTTCCATTTCCCAGCTATTGTGAATTGAGCACCAATAAACATGGTAGAACATGTACTTCTAAGGAAATGAGATAAGTCCTTAGGATGTATGCCTAGGAGTGCTATAGCTGGGTCATATGACAGATCTATTTTTAGCTGTCTTAGGAAACTCCACACTGATTTCCACATGGCTGCACCAGATTGCATTCCCACCAACAGTGTAGAAAGGTTCCTCATTTTCCACATCCTTGCCAGCATTTATGGTCATTTGTTTTCATGATGGTAGCCAATCTGATAGGAGTGAGATGGAATCTCAACAGAGTTTTAATCTGCATTTCCCTGATGATTAAGGATGTAGAACATTTTTTAGATGCTTATATGCCATCCATATTTCTTCTTTTGAGAACTTTCTATTTAGTTCCATAGTCCATTTTTAATTGGCTTGTTTGATTTCTTATTATTTAATTTTTTGAGTTCTTTGTATATCCTAGATATTAATCCTCTATCAGGTATATATCTGGAAAAGATTTTTTCCCATTCTGTAGGTTGCCTCTTTGCTTTATTCATAGTGTCCTTTGCTGCACAAAATCTTTGTAATTTCATGAGGTCCCAGCAGTCAATCTGTGGCTTTCTCGCCTGAGCAATTGAGGTTATATTCAGAAAGTCTTTGCCAAGACCAATATGTTGAAAGGTTTCCTCTACTTTTTCCTCTAGCAGTTTCAGAGTTTCAGGTCTGATGTTAAG
This sequence comes from Jaculus jaculus, assembly GCF_020740685.1. Classification (NCBI taxonomy): domain Eukaryota; kingdom Metazoa; phylum Chordata; class Mammalia; order Rodentia; family Dipodidae; genus Jaculus; species Jaculus jaculus. The sequence goes on along the minus strand of NC_059110.1, from coordinate 74,928,431 downwards.
GTCTTTAATCCATTTGGACTTAATTCTTGTGCATGGAGAGAGAGAAGAATCTATTTTAATCTCTCTACAGATAAATATCCAGTTTTCCCAGCACCATTTGCTGAAGAGGCTGTCTTTTCTCCAATGAGTATTTTTGGCATTTTTATTGAATATAAGGTGGCTATAGCTACCTAGGCTTACATCTGGGTCCTCTATTCTGTTCCACTGATCTACGTCTGTTTTTGTGCCAGTACCACGCTGTTTTTGTTTCTATGGCTCTGTAATATAAGTTAAAATTAGGTATGGTGATAATACCTGCTTCATTTTTGTTGCTTAGTATTATTTTAGATATTTGAGGTTTTTTGTGATTCCAAATGAATTTTTGGATTGTTTTTTCTATTTCCGTGAAGAATGCTATTGGAGTTTTGTTGGGGATTGCATTAAATATGTAGATTGCTTTTGGTAATATTGCCATTTTCACAATATTGATTTTTCAGATCTGGGAACAAAGGATGTTTTTCCATTTCCTAGTGTCATCTACAATTTCTTGCTTGACTGTTTTATTGTTTTCATTGTAGAGATCCTTTATTTCCTAGGTTAGGTATATTCCAAGGTAGTTTATTTTCTTTGATGCAATTGTGAATGTGAGTGATTCTCTGATTTCATTCTCTGTGTGTTTGTTGTTAGCATATAGGAATGCTACTGATTTCTGTGTATTTATTTTGTATCCTGCTGTGTGGCTATAGGTGTTTATCAGCTCTAACAGTTTGCTAATAGAGTCTTTAGGGTCCTTTATATATAGAATCATGTCATCTGCAAATTGATACCTTGATATGTGCATCTCTTGCCTTATTGCTATGGCTAAGACTTCCAGTACTATATTAAATAAAAGTGGGGACAATGTCTTGTTCCTGATTTTGTGGAAAAGCTTCCAGTTTTCCCCCATTTAGTAATATGTTGGCTGTAGGCTTGTCATAAATAGCCTTTATTATATTGAGATATGATTCTTCTATTCCTAGTCTCTGTAGGACTTTTATCATGAAGAGATGTTGGACTTTGTCAAATGATTTTTCTGCATTTAATGAGATGATCGTATGATTTTTTTCCTTCAGTCCATTTATATAATGTATTACATTTATTGATTTGCATATGTTGAACCATCCCTGCATCTCTGGTATAAAGCCTACTTGGTCCAGGTGAATGATCTTTCTGATATATTCTTGTATTCTGTTTGCCAATATTTTGTTGAGAATTTTTGCATCTATGTTCATGAGGGATATTGGTCTGTAATTTTCTTTTTTTGTTCTGTCTTTGCCTGGTTTTGGTATCAGGGTGATGCTGGCTTTGTAGAAGGAGTTTGATAGGATTCCTTCTTTTTCTTTTTTATGGAAAAGCTTAAGAAGCAATGGTGTTAGTTCTTCCATGAAGGTCTGGTAAAATTCAGCAGTGAATCCATCTGGGCCTGGGCTTTTTTTAGTTGGGAGATTTTTGATAACTGTTCAGATTTCCATACTTGTTATAGGTCTATTTGAGTGATTAATCTCATCTTGATTTAATTTATGTAGGTCATATTAATCAAGGAAATCATCCATTTCTTTCAGATTTTCATACTTAATGGAGCATATATGTTCATGTAGTATGTCCCTATGATATTTTGAATTTCTCTGGTATCTGTTGTGGTGTTGCCTTTTTCATCTCTAATTTCATTAATTTGTGTCTCTTCTCTCTTTCTTTTAGTGAGATTTGCTAAGGATTTATCAATCTCGTTAATCCTTTCAAAGAACCAACTCTTTGTTTCATTGATTCTTTGGATTGTTTTTTTTATTTCTATCTCATTAATTTCTGCCCTAATCTTTATTATTTCTCCCCATCTACTGATTTTTGGTTTGCCTTGTTCTTCTTTTTCCAAGGATTTAAGGTGAAGCATTAGGTAGTTTACTTGTGACCTTTCTAATTTCTTAACATAGGCACTTAAAACTATAAATTTACTTCTTAGAACTGCCTTCATTGTGTCCCAGAGATTTTGGCATGTTGTGTTCTCATTATCGTTTGACTCTGAATTTTTTGATTTCCTTCTTGGTTTCTCCATTGACCCATTCATCATTTAGTAGTGTGTTGTTTAGTTTCCATGATTTTGTGTATGATCTATAGCTTTTCTTGCTATTGATTTGTAGTTTGATTCCATTGTGGTCAGATAGAATGCAAGGAATTATTTCAATTTTCCTGTATTTGTTAAGATTTGCTCTGTGTCCTAATATTCTATTTTAGAGAATACAAAACATTCATTTTTAACACCATTCGGGGTTCCTAGTCAGGCTTTGGCATAGTCCCAAGCAAGTAAATGCCTGATCTTCATGGACGGTTGCTTTTCCTTAAAATATGTTTGGTTGCATTCAGTACAATAGAAACTGACACTGACAATGGTATAGAACTGTATTTCTCGTCTATTCAGAGGTAAACTTAAGCCCAAGGGGCAACAGTTTCCTTGTGGCTTGTTTTTCTGCCATCGCTAGTAACCTGACACCAAGTAAGTCCCTGGTCCCAACAGCAGGACTGAGGAAGGGCTGGAAGGATGAGCAGAGCCAGGCTCTGAGGCATGCTCTGCCCAGTGGATCTGGAGCCGCTTCTATGCTGTTGGGCACGGGGGAACTTGAGAAAGGTAGCTGCTATTCCTGGTGCCCGGCGGGGAGGGGGGGGGGGCGGGGGGGACGGCAGGGGGCGGGTTCATGGTTGCTGAAGAGGAAAATTAGTGTTCAGGCAAGCTAGGATTTTCTGCCGACGATCTTCTCTTCCCCTTCTCTCTCTTCCCTTCCTCTCTTTCAGTGTCTCCTCTCTCTTTCTCTCTGTCTTTTGCTGTCTTGCTTTCACCCTCTCTTTCTCAATTTTTCAAAGTGCAGACTCAGAGCTTTCTTATCTAGCATTGATAGTTTAATGCACAGAAGTGTCATCAAAATAGGTATGTGTTGTATGTGATTTTACAAATTGGAAAGTTGTTGAGAAGTAAAGGAAATTAACAAAAAGATTGTTGGTCTGCAGGGTTTCCACATTCCTAATGAGCAGAGGCTGCTCTGCATGCCCCTGTGAGGCCCCAGAGTTACGACCGAGCTCTAGGTGAGCAAGATGCAAGAGAGGTGCTGGCAGAGCTGGGGTACGCCCCATTCCTGGAATCCCTCCCTCAGAAACCCTTGCTGTGAAGGGAACTGACTTGCCCCCCTGAAGCATCTTGGTTCTAGTTCTTCTCTGGAAGGGGTCAGCAGGAAAGTAGACGCTATTGGAAGAAGGTTTTCAGAAGAAAGTCTGCACATTGTCTAGGAGAGAGAAACACAGTAGGATATTGTCTGTTGGTGTCTGACTGAGCCATGGATTCCCGCTAACAGCCCGTCTCTCTGCTTCGGAGCCTGTCAGCACTTCAGCCAGCAGCGGAAGATTCCAGGGAACTGACTAACTCGGTGTTTGGCAGGCTGGTCTGAGGACCAGCGTGTGCCCTTTTGGCCTGTGGGGTTTGGAATGGCTCTTTGAAAAGTGCACTCCTAGAACAAAGCGGCCCTGTTTGTCTCTTCCATGTTCTGAAAGAAGCTCTGCATGTGGAGACACTGTGGAGCTCATGGGATGCCAACTTTATACACTCATGGGGCCTGCTGTTGTTTTTGTTTTTAATTTTTAATTAAAAAAAATTGGCAGCTGGAAAAATGGCTCCACGGTTAAGATGCTTGACTGCAAAGCCTAAGGACCCTGGTTCGATTCCCTAGTGCCCACATAAAGTCAAATGCAGAAGGTGGTGCAAGTGTCTGGAGTTCCTTCACAGTGACTAGAGGTCGTGGTGCTCCCATATTCACTCCCTCTCTCTCTGCCTCTTTCTCTCTCTCTCACTCTCTCAAATAAATAAATAAATAACTTTTGAAAAAACGTTGCCTCTAGGAATCAAACTGAATCTAGTGCTAAACATGCCCTCTGTAACTGAGCCACACCTCTAGCTCTTTGTTGTTGCTTTAAACTGAGTTTAGAAAACATGTCTGAAACCAACACACACACACAGAGTCTGCCAACACCACTAGGATCTCTTGGGCCATCACTTTCCCCTGGTAAAGCAAAAAGACAAGGATATGCTTGCTTAAAAAACAAACAGAAAATTAAAGTTATGAACTTAAGTCACCAATGGCATTTTTTTATCAAACTCTACTAATTTGTTGATTTCACTAAGCTGTCTTTATAAGAAGTGGACTATTAAAAAAAAAAGACTAAATGACTAGGAAGATGGCTCAGCAGGCAAGAGCACTAGGTGTACCTGAGTTCCATCCCCAGCATCCATGGAAAAAGCCAAGCATGATGTTTCATGCCTATAAACCCTTTGCTGGGGTGAGACTCGAACAGAGACAGGAGAATCCCTGGGCATCCCTGGTCCTCTGGTCTTAACTGAAAAACTGGGAGCTCCGGGTTCAGTGAGGACTCTGTCTGAGAGAAATGAGGCAGAAGAACAACAGAGGAGGGCACCCAATGTTGTTCTCTGGGACAGGACAATGTTACCCTCTGAGTTTGCACAGGGAGTATACATCTGCACACACACACACACACACACACACACACACACACATGCACACGTGTATACCACATGCATTTTACACACATATACACCACGTGCATTTTACACACACACATATATATACCACATGTATTTTACATACACATGTAAACTCCACATGCATTTTACACACACACATCTATATGCCACATACATTTTACACAGATGTAGATACCACACACATTTTACACATGTATATTCCACATACATGTTACATGCACATGTATATACCATATGCACTTTACACACACACACACACACACACACACAGAGATTAAATGCAAAGATTTTTTTTTTTCAGTTCTGAGGATTGAACCCAGGTTTTCTTGTATGCTTTACCACTGAGCTATATACCTAGTCCTTAAAAAAAAAAAATCTTTAAGGTAGATCTTGTTAAGTTACTTGAACTTGCCTTGAACTCACTATATAGCCCAGGCAGGCTTTAAACTTTTGCAATTCTTCTGTCTAGGCTAGGCCTCTCAGATAGTTGGGATTATGTACCTTATGTCGCCATACCTAACCAAATTATTCTAAACCAGGTGGAAAACAATTTTTGTTAAGGTCTGAACAAAAGTTAGGGTAAACGAGTAACAGGTAATTATACTTTAGTAAATTGAAATACTGTTCTTAAAATGCATTTGAGATATGAATAAATGTAAAATGAGATAATCTGATAATCTAAATAAATTAATGTAGCACTGAACACTTAATTTATATGATTCCTTGTTTGGGGTAAGGATGAATGACTTTGGGTCCTATGAACTGATATAGTCAAGTCTATTTTTGGTATAGTTAAGTCCATTCATTGATCAGATGTATTTTACTATGTGCATTGATCACACTGGATGGGATGGAAGGAGAATGATAATGGGCAGCCCTCACTGACCGCTGCCTCACCAAGAGTCTAATTCAGTGGGAGGAAATCACTTAGGTCCATAAATAAATATACTTCATCACATATTGTGATCTGTACTAAAATACAGTTATAAGCAATTACAGGCTCACTTTCTAGTGACCTGTGTTTCCCTCAATTAAAAAAAATATTTATTTATTGGAGAGAAAGAAAGGGGAAAGAGAAAGAGAGAGAGAGAAGGAGGGAGAAAGTATGGAAACTGCTAAAAAGCACTCTAATAGTGGCAGTGTGGAGAGAGCAGAATGTCGTCTTGTGGGGACGTGACAAGAGGCGTGAGTCACAAGGAAACTCTAGAGATTACAATCTATGACCCATGAGCATTGTGGGAGGATCGGGGGCAAGATCATAGCTTTGTGTCTGGGTTTCTTCAGTAAAACAGAGATCAAATACTACTCTAAACTGACTGCACAATGATGCACCTGAATCTGCCTTCCTGGACCAGTTTGTCCTACTTTCTACTTCTGTCTGAGAGAGAAGCTAATTCTTCCATCCTTCTGTGCAATCCTCCAACCCCTCCCCAGTATGACCTACGAGGAACCAAGTCATAGGAAGGCACTTGCCTCGTTCCTGGTTTGGTGTGATCAGGCAACCATGTGCAGGCTGTATTTCACCTTGGTCAGAATTCCACCATGTTAAAGGACCAGTCCATGAGAGTCATTATTGCTATTTCTTGCATCCACATGGTCAGCTGTTGAAAGTTGCCTGGGTTTCCCTTTCTTTCATTTTCCAAGGAAGTAAAGGACCTTAGTAAGGCCTTTTGTCCTGCTGCAAGGTCTTCTTATGTAATTGGCACATTTTAGAGCATATCTTAAGGATATTGGCTTCCTTACTTACACTGTTTCTCCAAGTTTGCTGTGCTAAGAGCCCTGAGAGGGGTCAGAGAACTTGACAACTATGAGCTTCCACTGACTGCTGTTTTGTGAATATAGATTTCTAGATTCCAAACTCTGTAAGAAGATAGAGAAGCAGCAGGAGAGGGGTGGATCAGGAAGAAGGAAGAGAGGAAAGGAAGGCTGGGAAGTGCCCAATCCCAGTACAGGAAAGGCAGACATTTGGGTGACTGAGATCTGCAGGAGCTAAGGAGGAGAAATGGAAAAACTTCCTGACTACATATTATTTTTCATATCCATATCCAAAAGGAGGAAAATTTTGCAAAATTCTATTTAACTCTACAAATAATTCCTGGTTGCTTGCTACATGAAAAAACTTGTTCTAGACATTGGACATGAGTTGGGCTTGAAGTTGCTCAAAAAAAAGGTAGAATAATTTGCCATTGAAGTTTCATAGAAGAAATCACTGCTTCCAATTTACTGCAAACTACAAAATATCAAGTGACAATTTGACTCATAAGAGCTCTTAGAAGTGAAAACTGGGTGTCTTCCAGGGGGTTATATAAGGCAATAGCATTTATAAAAATGAGCTTTCTGTAGCTTTATTTTTTTTTTAATTCTAGAAGCTTTGGTTTCTCTTCTCACTTCTGATAACTTTTAGGAATCAGAGATATTTCAAATCTACAAATGCCATTTAAGTAAAGGCAAGTCCTTTTTATAGCCCATGACCCAGTAGAGAACTGATCTTTTCACATCTCTTCCTAGATAATAAAACACAAAGTTTCCAAAGAATTATAAACAAAGGAACAAGTAAGAGAACTCCAGAAGTGCACAGTTTTAATATCAGTTTTGAGTAAACACTTTTCTAATTGTTTGACTTATGCCTACCTAAGAGCATAATCTCTAGAAAATAGCATGGTTCTGGTGATGTTTTTGCAATGTTCTTTCTCACTGTTCAATAATATCTTTGCTTCCTTCTGGGATTATTATGACTCTAGACAGAATGCACACTTCATTCTTTGCTAAGGAAAATATCTATAAGCTTCTATGAGCACGTCCTCATATGTGTTGTTGGTTTGAATGAGTTTATGATAATTGTGAGAGTATATTGTGGTTTCCTGATTACTTGTGATGCTCTGCTGACTGTGGCCCAATCAAGACTCGCAAGTAGGAACAAAAGCTAAAGCTTTACAAGGGCTATGAGGGAGTCGATCCCAGGCAAGAGGGTGAGGACGATCCCAGTGCTGAGGTTTTGACGCTATGCTCCACCACACATGCTCCAACCCACTTCTACCCTGTCCTCTATTCTTTGCAGAATCTAAGATTCTCAGTAAATAAAGTGAGCAAGCTAAACACTTATGTGCGAGCCATGAGCTTTACACATAGGTAAGGAAACACAATAAGCACATACATAAAGCAACTATACTTCAGCATGGCTGTGACCAAAACGCCCGAGGGAGCAATTTAAAAGGAGGGATTTGTTTTCTCACATGGTTCAGTCCATTGTTAGTTGGCCCTATGAGGTCGGGCAGAACATCATGGTAGCATAAATATGTGACTGCTATGGTTTGAATGTAAAATGTCCCCTTTAGGCTCATGTGTTCATACCCAGCTGGTGGCACTGTTTGGGAAGGCTGTGGAACCCTAAGAAGGTAGAGCCTTGCAGGAGAAAATGCATCACTGTGGGTGGGCCTTATAACCTGGTGTTGCAGTCTGGGTCGCATTGCTGGTAGAAATCACCCAACCAAGAGCAGCTTCTGGGAAAAAGAGGTTTATTTTGGCTTACAGGCTCGAGGGGAAGCTCCACGATGGCAGGGGAACACGATGGCATGAGCAGAGGGTGGACATCACCCCCTGCCCAACATAAGGTCGACAACAGGAGCAGGAGAGTGTGATAAACACTGGCAAGGGGAAACTGGCTATAAAGCCCTTAAGCCCGCCCCCAACAATACACTCTCTCCAGGAGGCATTAATTGCCAAATATCCATCAGCTGGGAACCTAGCATTCAGAACGCCTAAGTTTATGGGGGACACCTGAATCAAACCACCACACCTGGTACCCCTTCCTGTTCCTCCTATGCTTCCCAATTGCAATGTGACAAGCTGCTTGTCTTGCCTTCTCTGCTATGATATAAAATAAAATATTTCCTTGGATCTGTAAGCCAAAATAAATCCTTTCCTTCCTTGAGTTGCTTCTGGTCAGATATTTTGTCCCAGAAAGGAGAATGTCGAGAAGGTTATTTATCTCATGGTGGACAGGAAGCAAAAAGAAAAGAAGGGACCAGAGGCATGTCTAATCATCAAAGGCATGCCCCGCTGACTTACTTCCTCCAACTGGGCCCCTCCCAGGGTTTCCAGAACCTCTCAAAATGGCACCATCAGCTGGGGGCCAAGTGTCCAACACAGGAGACCATGGGGTGCATTCATATCCAAACCATACAAGGGACAAAATAGATTCCAATGGAAGAGTTTGAAGTCTTGAGTTTTTCAAAGTTTGCCATTACTGGTTGACATGACAGAAGTAACTGGGGACATTTAATCATGTGCTGGGAGCAAGAGCCGCGTGGATCTGTGGTGGCTTTTCTGCGTGCAGACTGGTGTCACCTCCAACCCCAGAGCTTCGGCTCTCAGAAGGAATAAAGAGTACATTAACGTGGAGAAATGACCCTCTCGGCTGCTCCTGGTGTCCACACGTGTGTCATGCTAACTAGGCGAGACTTTGCTTAACTGTGATTATACCTTTAGGCATTGAGACATCTGAGTTACTGTCTGCCTGGTTGTCTTTCCAGCCACCATAGTCCAACTTCATGGGAAGAAATGATGTGGCCCCTCAAACTTTTTGTAGCTGACTTCAGGAAGGGATGTCGTTAATGTTGATTTCATAGGACCACTTTCTCCTTGGAAACAAGAAGTCTCACTATCCTCCATGTCTGAACTGAGCTTCCTCTCTGTCTTTCCAGCTCCTCACTGGAAGGGAACAGTGCCCTTGCTTAGCAGTCTTGCATGTTTCAGGCCCACGCGTGGTTTCCCTCTCTTACTTTTAGGCACTCGCTTTTCAATGCAGCTTCCATGCGGCCCTCCTAGCAGTTTTTTTTTTTTTTTTTGAGAGAGAAAGAGGCAGATATAAAGAGAGAACGGATGAGAGAGAGAGAAAATGGGTGAGCCAGGTCACCAGCCACTGTAAACACGCCACACACATTTGCCACCTTATGCATCTGGCTTTACGTGGGTACTGGGGAATCAAACCTGGGCCCTTGGCTTTGCAGGCAAGCATTGTTTTTGGTGGGGGGGAGCTTGCATTCTACTCCCTCTTCTGGCTGCATTTCTCTAGTATTTGTGTACACACACACACACACACACACACACACACACACGTATATATGAATGATAATATTCACTGTCTCTCTTCAGTGTTCTCCTTTCTTTTTTTTATTAATTAGTATTGTATTCAGCAAATACAGTCAGTTTGGTACCATTATCAGGCTCATCCATGAGTGACTTACCCCTCCCCTTGGCCCCTCCTTATTGAGGTATATGGGTCATGCATTGTGGAGTTAGCCCTCAGTTATGGGCAGGATAAATGTCTCTGCATAATAAGTGTTCTCCTTTCTAATGTCAACTTCCAACCTACTTGGACTTTTCATAAATATCTGATCCACCCATAGTCTGGTGGACACCAAAGGATTTTCACTCTTTATATTGCCTGGCTTTCTTTTGAGGACTAACTCTTGGTTTTGAAGAGTTCTTTTTCATCGCATATCTGGGAACCATTTAATCCTGAAATAGCTGACCCTTAACTGAGTTGCTTTTTTTGAAACTTGGTCTCATCCTGACAGTGGGTATAATTGAATATTTAGTCTTTCTCTACCCATTCTGGCTCATTTTGCTGCCAACAAAACTCTAGCTCAAGAAGACTATATCTGATGACTAAAAAGAATAATTAAAAATCTATTAATTGGATATCTCTTAATAGGTGTGTGGCCAATGGTGCTATGAATGTTTGCTTCTCAGGAAGTTATTAGAATATACATATGTATTTTGTATAAAGATAGTAATTGATAAATCTTGAGGCCTTTTTGAACTAATAAATTATTAGTTAAGCATTGAGCTCTTGTATAATTCTGATTCTATAATTTGCAAATAGCTTATGCTAAGAACATACGATTTAAGTCAGTCACAGCAGGATTAATCCATCTCATGGCTCAGCTACGATTAGTAGTCAGCACAGAGCAGTGAGGACCTGCAGCCGTCCTGCTTTACAGGCTTTAAATAGCTGCGTCCCAGGGCGCTAGTCTCAATCCATGCTCCTATCGCTCACAAGTTTGCACACGCCTTTTATGATTTCACTTTTGTTTCCCAGTAGAACCACTTCTGCTATACGTGACATTCCCTTTGTCTGTATCAAAATTGCAGAGAGAAGTAGGTACAGAGAGTGATGGAGCAATAAGAAATTATATTCTTTTCAATAAAATGTAATAATTGTGCTTTGATCTATAAAATTAGATGTAAATATCATTTTTAAAACACTTATATGGAGGCTGGAGAGATGACTCCTCAGTTAAGGTATTTGCCTGCAAAGTCCAATGACCAGGGTTTTACTCCCCAGTGCCCACCTAAAGTCAGATGCAGAAAGGGGCACATGTACCTGAAGTTCCTTTGCAGTGGCTGGAGGCCCTGGCATACCCATTCTCCACCCCCACCCTCTTTCTCTGCTTGAAAACAAATACATAAAGATATTAAAAAAGCATTTACATGTTTGATATCTTTGCTGTGATATTATGGAAAAAATATTGGCTTCAAAATCAGATAGATGTAGGTTTAACTTGCAGCTCTGTCCTATCTTTGTGACTGTCTTCATGATTTTAACCTCAGCATCTTTGTTTGTAAAAAAAAAAAAAAAATTATCCTGAAGACCTACTGTCAGAATTAGAATAGTGAAAACATTTGGTACTTAATACATGCTTAGTATATGGAATAAATAGTAATGATGATGCTAATGCCAGTAATAATATCTTACTTGGAACAATATATTTGGACATGTTCCTATTTATTTATTTATATTTGAGAGAGGCAGACAGAGACACAGAGAGAGAATGGGCACATCAGGGCCTCTAGCCACTGCAAACAAACTCCAGACACATGCTCCACATTGTGTATCTGGTTTATGTGGGTACTGGGAAATCAAACTTGGGTCCTTAGGCTTAGCAGGCAAGTACCTTAATAGCTAAACCATCTCTCCAGCCCTGTTCCTTTATTTTTTATTTTGCCATTTATTTCCATAGCATTATTTTGTGTTTCTTCTGAAAATGTTCTTTTAATTAAGAAAAGGTTTGAAGAAGGGAACTGAAGAATTTAGTTTTAGTAGTCTTGGTATTATGTAGATTTCTCTTTCTTTCTTTCTTTCTTCCTTTCTTTCTTTCTTTCTTTCCTCTTTCTTCCTTTCTTTCTTCCTTTCTTTCTTTCTTTCTTTCTTTCTTTCTTTCTTTCTTTCTTTCTTTCTTTCTTTCTTTCTTTCTTTCTTTCTTTCTTTCTTTCTTTGTGGTTTTTCGAGGTAAGCTCTCACTCTAGTCCAGGCTGACCGGAATTCATTATGTAGTCTCAGGGTGGCCTTGACCTTATGGTGATCCTCCAGCCTCTGCCTCCCAAGTGCTGGGATGTGTAGGAGACTTCTCATGGAGGACATGATTTCAATGTGAGGTATCCAATAAGTAGCCCTAGCCAATGAGGTTATTTATATTTAAAATGTCAAATTAAAAATTAAAATTTCTGGTCCTTACTTGCATTAGCCACAGTTTAAATATTCAGTAGCCACATAGAATGAGTGGCTGATAGAAGACATTTCTATCCTTGTAGCAGTTCTGCTGGGCAGTAATAGACTTAACCTGGAGAACTAGATGGCTCTTGTGCCTGGTCCCTTCCCTAGCCAGGCCTGTCTCTGCTTCCTTGCTCCATTTCTCTAAGCACCAGGCACACTTCCATTCTTATACCTTCTACCAGAAGACCATCTTATTTCTAGATATCTGTTCATTAAATCTAGTTCAAATTTTAACCTTTGGAGACATAATATAAAACTGAAAATTCTTTTATGGGAATGACTGAGTTTTCAAATTTTAAAAAAATCTTCACTGTAGAATTTGAGGAGGAAAAATTGTAGTAGGAGATTGCTATGGTCTGAATATTTGTATTTTCTTCAGAACTTACGCATTGAAACCTAATCTCCACTGTGACAGTATTGAGATGTGGGGACTATGGAAGGTGATAGACCATAGGCCTCACACCTCATACATTGGCTCAGCGTCCTATAAGTACTCTAAGGATTTCGTTTCTTCCACCGTTCCACCATGTGAGGGCACGTAGAAGGCGCTATCCAAGCAGAGCAGGCACTAGAGTGCCCACCAGTACTGACGTGCACGGCTAGTTGTGATCTGACTTCACTAATTGGCTAGATTAAAATATGAAATGTTGGGCTGGAGGGATGGTTTATGGTTAAGGCACTTGCCAGCAAAGCCAAAAGGATCCAGGTTTGATTCCCCAGTACCCACATTAAGCCAGATGCACAACAAGGTGGCACATGTGTCTAGAGTTCGTTTGCCATGGCTGGAGGCCCTGGCAGGCCCATTCTCTTTCTTCTCTCTCTCTCATAAATAAATAAATTAAATAAATAAATAAAATGTCTCCAGAAGAATAGTTTTGGAGATCAGCTAATTTGGCAGGTGTATAGTACATTGCTTAAAAATATTTATTTGCTTAGCACATACTAAGTATTAAGCAGTATGGCCCATATAATAGTGAGTATGAAATGGTTAAACAGTAAAATCTTAAGGTTCTTCTGCTAGGTAGACCATTCATTTCACAGCATTTGACTAGTTTTGTGTGTTGATTGGCTCCCAAACTGAAGGGTCATGACTGCTCAGATCAGATCTGGAAATTGCTTTTCCTGACTAAAGTTGTTAAGCTTTCCATGTCTCTATTGCTGTAAGAGAGCAAATGCAGAAGTCTGAGTAAGAAAAACACAGGGCTAGGCAATAAGGAGAGGAGCGATTCCAATAGTGTTGCAGCCAAAGCAGGGATCCTTAAGGAAAGCAACCTTTTTGTACCAGATAAGGTGCTGGAGAGATGGTTCAGCCTAAGCACGAAGGCCTGAGGGGACCTGATGATGCTCAGGTTCAACTCTCCGGATCCCATGTAAAACAGCTGGGCTTGAGCATGTGTGCCTGTAACCCCAGCCCTCATTCTCCCAGGGAACAGAGACATGGGAATGCAAGCTCGAGACCACTGAAAGCAGACTCTGGCTCAAAATACGAGCAGGCAAGAGTGATGGAGTGGACCACCTGATGGTTCACAGCAATAGTGAGAGTGACCCCTGCCTCAGGTGAGGCTAGGAGGCACCTGAAAAGGCACATACAGATGCATACAACACATGTCCACCACATTACACACACACACACACACAATATGGCAAGTAAAGACCATATCTAAAATTAGCACTTTGGACACATATGACAAGAGACTGTTGTTTTCTGTATTTAATACATGAGGATGACAATCTTGTTTTAAAAAAAACAAACAGGCCAGGTGTGGTGGTGCATGCCTTTAATCTCAGCATTTGGGAGGCAGAGGTAGGAGGATTACCATGAGTTTGAGGTCAGCTGGAGACTATATAATGAATTCCAGGTCAGCCTGGGCTAGAGTGAAACCCTACCTCAAAAAACAAAAACAAAAACAAAAAAACAGCTTGGGACTAAAATCACGCCAAAAATAAATAAAAGGATCAATAGCACCTGGAGGCTAAACCTAATAGGATGTAGGGCTGGAGCTGGAGAGATGGCTAAGTGGTTAAGGTGCTGGCCTGTGAAGCCTGAATACGCAGGTTCAATTCCCCAGAATCCATATAAGCCAGATGCACAGGGTGAAAAATGCATCTGGAGTTTTACAGTGCATAGAGGCTCTGGCATTCCATTCCCCCTCCCTCCCTCTCTCTCTTTCTCTGTCTCTCTCTCTCTCTCAAATAAATCAATAAAATATTTAAAAAATAAAAAACGGTGCCAAGCATGGTGGTGCATGCCTTTAATCCCAGCACTTCGGAGGCAGAGGTAGGAGGATCACTATGAGTTCGAGGTAACCCTGAGACCACATAGTGAATTCAAGGTCAGCCTGGGGTAGAGTGAAACCCTACCTCAAAAAACCAAAAAATAAAATAAAGAATAAAAAAGGGAAGTAACAAGACAGCATTCCTTGGAAAGGAAAGTTGACAAACTAGTACCAGAATTCTCATTGTATATTAAAGATAGTTCAATTAAATTTTTCATTGAATTCTAGATTAAATACATAGTTCATGATCAATAGTTTGAATTATGGCTGGAGAGATGGTTTAGTGGTTAAGGCACTTGCCTGTGAAGCCTAAGAATGCTTGTTTGAATCTCCAGGTCCCACATATCCAGATGCACAGTGATGCAAGCAAGCAATGTTGCACATGCACCACAAGGGGGCGCATGCATCTGGAGTTGGTTCACAGTGGCTGGAAGGCCCTTGCGTGCGCTCTCTCTCTCTCTCTCTCTCTCTCTCTCTCTCCCCTCTCTCTCCCCTCTCTCTCTCACACACACACTCAAAATAAAATAATAGTTTGAATTAATCTCTTGCAGTTGCTTTATTTTGGGTGGGGGTTCGAGGTAGGGTCTCGCTCTAGCCCAGGCTGACCTGGAATTCACTATGGAGTCTCAGAGTGGCCTCGAACTCACGGCAATCCTCCTACCTCTGCCTCCCAAGTGCTGGGATTAAAGGTGTGTGCCACCACCCCCGGTGCAGTTGCTTTTTTAAAAAAAATTATTTATTTATTTGAGGGTGAGAGAATGGGCACACCAGCCCCTTCAGCCACTGTAAATGAACTTTTTTTTTTTTTTTTTTTTTTTTGGTTTTTCGAGTTAGGGTCTCACTCTGGCTCAGGCTGACCTGGAATTCGCCATGGAGTCTCAGGGTGGCCTCGAACTCTCGGTGATCCTCCTACCTCTGCCTCCCGAGTGGTAAATGAACTCTTAACACAAGCACTGCTTTGTGCATCTGGCTTACGTGGGTCTTGGGGAATCAAACCTGGGTCCTTTGGCTTTGCAGGCAAGCACCTTAACTGCTGAGCCATCTCCCCAGCCCAGCTAAAGATTTAAATACTAGCTAAAATTCCTCTCCTGTTGGTAGATAGATGAGTAGAACTTGTTTGATATTTGGATTGGCTGGACTCCACTGATCTGTGGACTTGAGACTGTGTGCTCTAAATTGCAGCATGAAGAGAACGGCACCTAACAAATGTCCCCGCGGGGGCTTGGTTCCTTCATTGGCTAACACAGACTGGTGCTGGAGGCACAAACTTGTAACGCAGCACTTCCACAAATTACTCTTTCAGTAGAGGATTATTCACACAGGAAGACACCACACCAAAGTGTTCTTGTTTCCCATCTGAGAGATAACTGCTGTTCTGAAGGCATTCTGTGTGATGGAAAATTGCTCTGTCAAGAGCTAACTCAGAAAAAGCTATTTCAGCAAAATTCAATTCACTGTGATCCAATGTTCCGTTACCAAAGATGGTTTTACCTTTTAATTTCCCTTTGCTCTCATTGTCCCAGCAGGCAGCTCACTATGAGTTACTAAGCCCAGCCCCGTTGTGTATGAGTCTCCGGGCGTTTCAATCTCAGATAGCGGAGTGCTTTTCTAAAGCACAGTGGCAAAGGACTAGCTCCGTCTTGTGCAGCTTACCCTCTCCTCGCTTTGCAGGAGGGTCCCCACCTCGGCTCAACTCTATGCATTGCTTCTGCTGCTCAAACCAAAGCCCAGAACATCAGCTTTAAACTACTTGTCTCTCAATTCTTTTGGTCAGTTGACCATTCAGTGAATTGAATTAAAAAATATATTTTATTTATTTATTTGAGTAAGCTTCTTTTTCTGACTTATTATTGGGCAGGAGAGATGGCTTAACTCAGTGGTTAAGGCGCTTGCCTGCAAAGCCAAAGGACCCAGGTTTAATTCCCCAGGACCCACGTAAGCCAGATGCATAAAGTGGTGCATGCGTCTGGATTTTGTTTGCTGTGGCTAGAGGCTCTGGTGCACCCATACTCTCCTTCCCTCTTCCCTCAAATAAGTAAATATAAATAAATGAATAAAATAAAATATTAAAAATACTTTGCTTAGTTGTAATCAGAGAGAGATAGAGAAGAGAGGCAAACAGAGAGAATGGGCGCTCCAGGGCCTCCAGCCACTGCAAATGAACCCCAGATGCATGTGCCACTTTGTGCATCCGGCTTTACATGGGCACTGAGGAATTGAACCTGGGTCATTGGGCTTTGCAGGCAAGTACCTTAACCACTGAGTCATCTCTCCAGCCCTACTTTCTTACTCTGAAACTGGTGTACGAATGCTTGGGAACTAGCACCAAGGATGACATGTGCAATCGATGACCTGCTTGTACCTGTATGTTGTTTCCCCACACTTTTTAAAAAAATTATTTTTGTTTATTTTTATGGATGTTTCTTAATTTGTAGTAATTCACCAGCTAACTTTGTGTTTGCCATATCCTCAAAATATCTGTACTTTAGTATTTTTATTTGATGTAACTTGTTTTTTAATTTTTAATTTCTTTGCATTTAAAGTAACTTTCAGACTGGAGAGATGGCTCAGTAGTTAAAAGTGTTTGCTTGAAAAGCCTGTGACATGAGTTCAAATCTCCAATAACCAAGTAAAGCCAGATGTACAAAGTGGTGTACGCACCTGGAGTTCATTTGTGGTGGCAAGAGACCCTAGCACACACATATCTCTCTCAAATAACTAAAGTAACTTTCAAACAGTTGCGCAAAAGGGTGGCAGACTATACCACCTTAACAGATGTCTCACTATTGACATAAGGATTATTTGAAATAATCACAGGTGCAGGAAAAGTATTATTCCCTTCTTAAAAGCAGGAGATAAACCATCCTCTTCTTCATCATCATTTTTTTTTTCCAAGCTCAGGCTGACCTGGAATTTGCTATGTAGTCTCAGGCTGGCCTTGAACTCACAGTGATCCTCCTACCTCTGCCTTCCAAGTGCTGGGATTAAAGGTGTGCAACACCATGCTCAGCCTTAAAACTTCTATGTAGTAGATAGTCTCCCGAGACCAGAAAGCAACGATCTTATCATCAAAGATGGGGAGTTGGTATTGAGAAAATGAATCCAAACAAATCTTGCTGAACAACCCGTATCTTCCTGGGTACACTTCACTGTCATTAGCTAACGGACCCTTTGCATACTCATGTTTTCATAACTTACTACTTTGGGCCCAAGTCAGGGTGTGAGTGCTCCACTCCAACAACTTCGTAGGGTGAGGGCCCCCTTGCCTTGTAAGATTGATATTAAATATGTGTATCCTCTTTTCTCCTGTTAACTTCCAGTCCCAGACAAAAACATGAAGGTAGAAATAAAATGTTGGCACCTCTACAAAAGTAGAGCAAAAATATCTATGAATTTGCAAGTGTGACATGCCAGCTATATTTTTGAATATATATATAATCACTATTTGGGTAAAACAAATTCCTCACTGAATTACTTCAATTCATGTTGCATTATGAATTCACACTGGGATAAAGTTGATACCAAGAAGTACAGACCATGGCTGTTTGCCCCAGACAACGGTCATTGAGCTAAGGGTTCTCTACCACGCTTGTCCTCTGGCTCCATCCCAGGCCAAGTGAATAAATATCTCTGGGCCAGTGGTTCTCAAGAATGATAGCTTATGAAAGCTTCCTGGGGTTTGAATTACAGAGTTGAAGACCATTCTGTTAAGCCACACTATTCTAGTGAGTTCCATGAAGGCAGGAGCCCAACTGAGGTTGTATAATGTTTTGTCCATTGTGTCTAAAACAATAGCTTCTATAAATTAGTATTTAGTTATTAATATTTTTTAAAACAATATTTTTATATGAGAGGGAGATAACACACACCAAAGCCTCCTGCTGCTGCAAACGAACTCCAGATGCATGCACCATCTTGTAAGTGCCTTTAATTGCTGAGCCATCTCTCCAGCTCGAGTTTATTAATATTCTAAAAGGAGTGGCAGAATGGAACTGGAAAGAGCATCCCTGATTTGAATCTGTGTTTAAGAGAGGTGAACCACAAAGACAAAAGGAGACTTCCCTGGAGGAAGGGCTTGGGAGTTTCCTTGAATTGTATCTTTTGATATTTTTCATGTTCTGTCTTTGCTACTCTGTATTCTTGGGACCTAAACAGGATCTCTGAGACCTAATCTATCTCTGTTTCTGGTTTCCTACTTATACTTAAACAAAGTGGCTTATTTTCCAGCTACCTTGGTTTCTAAAAACTGTGTCCAGTGAGTGTATAAAAGAAGTAGCATTAAGTATGCCAAACCTTTCTCCCCTCTTCCCTTCTTTACCCAGGCTAACACAATTGAACAAACAATGTGAGTTTTTACTGTGTTGGCAAGGATGGTAATAAATGTGTAAGAGTGTGTGTGTGTGTGTGTGTGTGTGTGTGTCTGGTGTTTGCTCAAGCAATTGACAAATAACCAAAGTGAACTGAGTAAACTAGGCCTATGCCACACTAACCAGAAATATTAGGAAGCAAAGACCTTTAAACATCTGAATGAGCTTTGGGTTTGTTTCAGGAAAGAACTGGCTCCCATAGCTTGCGTAAGACTCATGTAAGAGCTTAGATGTGGCGCCTGAACTATTCCATTGATCTACAGTGGGGGGGGGGGCACAAAGCATGCTACATTGTTGATACTCGCTCAGCCCGCTCCATGCCAACAGTGCTTTGCTCCTGGAAGTAAAGCACTTCCCATTTTATAAAGCATTATAAAAGGAAAAGGGGAAAAAGCTTAGTTTGACCTGTGTTCCCCATTAAAACATATGTAGGAGTAAACCAAACTGCTTTTGAAGGCATGGGATAGGCAGTAATACAGAATTGGATAGGGATTTGCATTTCTTCTTTTTAAAAAAAAACAAAAAAAAAAAACGATTTTATTTAGTTGAGAGAGAGAGAAAGGCAGATCAGAGAGAGAGAATGGGTACATCAGGGCCTCTAGTCACTGCACACTAATTCCATATGCATGTACCACCTTGTGTATCTGGCTTACTGGATACTGGGGAGTTGAACTTTGGTCCTTTGGCTTCACAAGCAAGTGCTTTAACCTCTAAACCATCTCTCCAGCCCTGCATTTATTCTTAAGTAAACAACAGCAAGAGTTGTAAATGAAATGGTACTTTAAGGCCACATTCCCCACATAGGTATTCTAGATTTTCACACATCTTACAAAATAAATAATTCCTCAAAATTCAAAACACAACTCATTTGCCTTATCTCAAAAGCATTTTTACTAAATCTGATTTCTAGAAAATAGAAATGAAGATATACATGACATAGATTGTATTGTCTATTATAAAGATATGGTTGGTTCTTATTAAAGAAAAGGATAACATGTATATTTATACACATATAACCTTGAATTTTAGAGTTGTGCTAGCCAGAACAGGTAAAATACCAGTTCCTTCAGCTAATTGCTATAGGACCCAAGGAAAACCAGCTTCTTTAAACTTGTTTTTTCAATTTTAAAATGCGAGTATTAATATGTTCTTCTTTAGGGTAATGTGAGAAATTAGATTTAGTTAGGGGGTTAGTTTTTGAGATGGAGAATTCACTAGGTATGTAGCCCAGGCTGGCTTCAGTTTTGCTATGTAGGCCAGGCTGGCTTTGTCTTGTACTTGCTGCCCTCCTGCCTTCTGAATGCTGAGAATCCAAGCATGTGCCACCACGTCCAGCCTGAAGGCTTAGGTTTAAATAATCATATTGTATAGAGTACTTATATGCAACTGGTATATCAGCCATTTACTCTCATATCATCCCTATTAGGTCGGTGTTGCTATTATTCCCTTTCTCTGGCTGAAAACACTCAGACCCAATTCAACCAGCAAGTAAGCTAGGCAACATGATATCAGTCGAAGTTGTGGGTTGTGTGATTCCAAATTACACAAATGTGTGTGATAACAAACATATGATACTCAGCAGGCCCCAGGGCCCAGATGCAGTTCTTTTGAATCTCATCACACATAGCTTCTCTCTTTCCAGAAAGGTCACACAATGTTGCAGTCAGGTCCCACCACACACAATAGGGTTATCAATGTTCTATGCATTCTGGGGTCTCTGCTGGTGCAGGATTACTCTGTCAATGCCATTTACCACTTGATTTTCAATAGTTAGAAGTGTGAGGTAGAAAGAGTTAAAAAGCAGATCCAGTGATCCCATTAAGAGCTGTAACAGGGGCTGGGAAGATGACTGGGTGGATAAAGGTGATTGCTTGCAATTCCTGCTGTCCTGGGTTTAATAAGTCCCAAGCCACCCACATAAGCCAGGTGAACAAAGTGGTACAAGGCTCTGGTGTTTTCTTACAGTGGCAAGAGGCTTTGGTATGTGTGTGGGTACAAACATGCAAATAAATAAGTAATCTTTTACAAGCTGGACTAATTAAAATAAGGCTAAAATATCTGTATCAAGGAAATTTGTGCTTTATAATTCTGCAAATATACTTGATTTATGTGACTGAAGACATTGAGTTTGGTAGTTTCAAAGTGAGGCTAGGTCAGAGTCACAAAATTGTTTTGGAAGCATTTTGTAAATACCTGTAATCCTAGCACTCAGAAGGCTGCAGCAGGAGGATCATGAGTTCAAGGCCAACCTAGGCTACATAAAGAAATTATCTCAGGGCTGGAGAGATGGCTCAGAGGTTAAGGCACTTGCTGGCAAAGCCTAACAACTTTGTAAGGATTTTTCTTATTATACTCTGACTCATATGTAAACTTTTGAAAACCTGTGGTTGAAAGGAAAAATGGACCTCTCCCT
This sequence comes from Jaculus jaculus, assembly GCF_020740685.1. NCBI lineage: Eukaryota > Metazoa > Chordata > Mammalia > Rodentia > Dipodidae > Jaculus > Jaculus jaculus. Next base: position 74,907,259 of record NC_059110.1, on the reverse strand, counting down.
GGAAGTTCCAAGGTGATAGAGGTTTAAAATAAGCTACAATAAGTTCTGTATTTGACCCAAAATCAGAAATGAAATGCTGCCTGGTGTGTTGGTGCACTCTTTTAATCCCAGCCCGTGGGAGGCCAAGGAAGGAGGAACACTGTGAGTTAGAGGCCAGCCTAAGACTACATAGTGAATTCCATGTCAGCCTGAGCTAGAAGCACCTGGGATATGATTGAAGGTTAGTTGCCAGGGCAGCTGGCCCAACCTCATGCAGTTCCCAAGACAAGGGCCTTCCTGCAACTGCTGTAGTGAGAACCATGAGCTCAGGGTTCCTGTTGTTTCCTGAACAGCTTCTTTGTGGCTACAAGAACTTAGTCCTCATAATTAGTTAACACGGCTGTATGATTCAGTGTAGAAATTTGCCTTAAACATGAAAGATGGTATAAAATTCGAAACTATTTTAATTCTGCATGTAGGTTAGCAAAATAAGTGCTTGTCTGCCCTATTGAGAACCAATTCACCAACTTAAGTTCCTTTAGCTCTGAGGGCCTTGAAAGAAATGTCTAAGTTGGGATTCACAGCTCAGGGCAGGAGAAATGTTTTTACATTTACTTGAGTATTAACACTATCAAAATAATGAAACAAGCTGGGCATGGCGGCACACACCTTTAATCCCAGCACTCAGGAGGCAGAGGTAGGAGGATTGCCGTAAATTCGAGGCCACCCTGAGACTCCATAGTGAATTCCAGGTCAGCCTGGGCTAGAATGAGACCTTACCTCAAAAAAAAAAAAAAAAAAAACAAAACTGGAAACATATTGATTGATAATGAGACCTTTGAGACTGGCCACGGAGCCAGGCATGGTACCATATGCCTTTAATCCCAGCACTTGGGAGAGAGAGGTAGGAGGATTACCACAAATTCAAGGCTGCCCTGAGACTACATAGTGAATTCCAAGTTGGCCTGGGCTAGAGTGAAAAGAAAAAAACAAAAAACAAAAAACAAACAACTAGCCAAGATACCTAGAAAGGTCATCACATAGAACATAGCAACAGTTTTCACATGAGCTTCATCCTTTAGAAAGAGAGACAAATATTTTACATATATACCATTTATGTCTACCCTGAGTCCCCAAGTTGGTTTTCTTCATGTTTCTTCTGCAATTGTATCAGTGAGGGTAAATCCTGTTTCACTAAAATGGATATGCTATATCCATGTACAGCTTGACTCTTTTATTAAATTTATTAAATTTCGTGAAAGGGAGCTGGAGAGATGACTTAGCAGTTAAGGTGCTTGCCTGCAAAGTCTAAGGACCATGTTTAATCTCTCTCCACATCCCACATAACCCAGACCCACAAACGTGATGCAATCACAAGGTCACATATGCCTACTGGGTGGCGTATCTGGAGTTTGAGTGCAGTGGCTGAGGCCCTGGTGCACCAGTTCTCTGTCTCTCACTCACCTTTGCTCTCACTCATACCTCTTCAACAAGTGGTGCTGGGAAAACTGGATATCTATATGTAGAAAGATAAAAATAGATCTTTGTCTTTCTCAGATCCAAGTGGATTGGTGACCTGAATATCAAACCTGAAACTCTGAAATTGCGCAAGGAAAAAGTATGGGAAACCCTTCAACATATTGGCATGGGTAATGACTTTCTAAATATAAACCCAATTGCTCAGAAAATAAAACCACTAATCAGCCACTGGGATCTCATGAAATTACAAAGCTTTTGTACAGCACAGAACACTGTGAATAGAGCAAAGAGACAACCTACTACAGAATTGGAGAAATTCCCAGCTACACATCTGACAGGGGATTAATATCCAGAATATATAAAGAACTCAAAAAAAAAGAACACTAAGAAATCAAACAACCCAGTTATAAAATGGGCTATGGAACTAGAGAGTTCTCATTGGAAGAAATACAGATGGCATATAAACACCTAAAAAAGTGTTCTACATCTTTAACCACCAGGGAAATGCAAATTACAACTACCTTGAGATTCCATTTCTCTCCTGTCAGAATGTCAGAATGACAATAAATGCTGGCGAGGATGTGGTAAAGGGGGAACCCTTCTATGTTGTTCAGCCATTGTAGAAATCAGTGTGGAGTTTCTTGAGACAGCTAAAAATAGATGTGCCATATAATCCAGCTATAGCACACCTAGGTATATATCCTAATGACTCTTCTCACTACCTTAGAGATACTTGCACAGCCATGTTTATTGCTGCTCTATTCACAATAGCTAGGAAATGGAACCAGCCTAGATGTCCCTCCACAGATGAGTGGATAATAAAGATGTGGTACATTTACACAATGTAGTTCTATTCAGCGCTAAAGAAAAGTGAAATTATAAAATTTGCAGTGAAATGGATGGATCAGGAAAGAATTATACTAAGTGAGGTAACTGAGGTCCAGAAAGCCAAATGTTGCATGTTCTCTTTCATAAGTGGATCCTAGCTACAAATGTATAGACGTGTGTGTGCTGGAACCAAAAATCAGTAGCAGGCCCATAAATCAGAAAAAGGTTATAAGGGAGGGAGGAGAGGGAAGGTCTTAAGAGGTTGGTATTGTGTATGTGTAAGTAGAAGAACAGATTATAGGGAGGAGAAAGGCTTAGGTGAGGTCAGGGGAAGAGATTGTATAAAAGAAGGGTGTATGTGAGGGAATCAAAATTTAAGATGTTCTGAATAAGGCATCTGAAAATCTACTTTCTTGAATAGTGGCACATCCAGAAGCCATAGATTGTTATTAGAAAATTTTCAGTGCCAGGGATGGGATACCTTCCAGTGAGTTGTTGGCCAGAGAAGTCCTTGTTGCCTCCAAAACATTATAGGCTATTGCCAAGGCCCTTGGTTTCCTGTGAGAAAGAGATGGGAAGACCTTATTGCTGAAGACTTCACATGCCTCAGCAGCAAAGTCACTGAGAAATCAAGCTGGTGCTGAGCAGAAAACCTCCCTGTAGCCAAGCCAAGTGAAAGCTGGAAAAAGCTGTACTGTATGCAGCCACATGGGAGACAGAAGTCATCAGCAGTGAAAACAGTGGACACTGGAAGCTTCAAGTTTGGCCAGATAGGCCAAATAACTGAACGAGTGCAAATAGTGGCATGTTTGGTCTGGAGAAAACCAACTGCTCTCTATTGGACTGAAGGTCCAATCTGTGGGAGGGAATACATGCCTGGTACTGAAAATCTAATCAAAAGCCTATGGCAGGGAGGTCATGACTCTTAGGGGTATGAAGCCTGTTCTTGTCTGGATAAATGCATATATTACTCTCACCAAATTGCCCTGAAAGCACTACACTTAATGTTCATATTCATATATTAATGCTACTCTCACTTCTGGTTAGAGAAGCTTCTCTTTTCAGATGGTGATGACCACTGGGATGACCCAAAAGGCAACATAATGCTGAGAAGAAGGGATGGAGGAGTGTCCAGCACTAAAATATCTCACACACTCCAAGGCTCAGGGTTTATTGCAGAAGAGATGGTGGAAAGAATGTAAGAACCAAAGGAAGAGTACCACTCCTTACATACAACGGTCCGGACAGAAATTGGCCTCAATATCAAAAACCTTGCAGTGCCTAGCAATACCTACACAAGACCCTCATAATAGGAGAAAAAGATGAGGACATCAAATTAAAAGAGATGCTAATGGAGAGAGAGAGGGGATATGACGGGGAGCAGAGTTATGAAGGGGAAAGAAGGGGAGGGGAAGGAAATACCATGGTTTGTTGTCAAGTATAGAAGTCATCAATAATATATATATCTTAAAAAATAAAATAAAATTTTGTGAAAGGTTTTAAAGAGTAGGATTAAATATTTCAGAATTAGCTCACTTAATTCACAAACCAACTTAACTAGGTCACATAAATAACACTATATCCAAATAGACTGGATCACAGGAAAGCAGAGTTCAGCTCTGTGTGGCAGATCCCCATCTTCCCTGAGTTCTCTGAGTTACTGACTGCAGATAGCTCAGGGGTGGTGTGTTATTGTACGTGTCTACTTGACTGGGTTAAAGAGGCTGAGGAGGGAGGACGGCAAGCTCAAGGCTAACCTGGAGTATGCACTGAGATCCTGTATCAAAGAAAATAAAACAAATCAAAATTAAGTATTTTCAATGAGGGTGTTTCTGGAACAAATTAGCATTTGAACCAGTACACTGAATAAAGATCCACTTTCACCACTAGACATCACTCAGTATGACCCCAATGAAAAAGAAAAGGAGAAAGAGAATTTTTTCTCTCTTTTCTTCAGCTGGCACATCAGAGTCTCCTGCTCTTGAACTCCCTATCCTCCTACTTAGCCTTTTTTAAAAATTTAATTTATTTTATTTTATTTTTTGAGGCAAGTCCAGCAGACAGGGCTTTTTAAAAATTATTATTATTGACAACTTCCATGATTGTAAACAATGTCCCATGGTAATTCCTTCCCTGCCCCCACTTTCCCCTTTGAAACTCCTCTCTGTGTCATAGCCCTTCCCCCTCTCAATCAGTCTCTTGTATTGTGATGGCATGATCCTTTCCTCCTCTTATGATGGTCTTGTGTAGGTAGTGTCAGGCACTGTGAGGTCATGGATATCCAGGCCATTTTGTGTCTGGAGGAGCATGTTGTAAGGATTACTGCCCTTCTTTTGTCTCTTTCTGCCACCTCTTCTGCAATGGACCCTGAACCTTGGAAGGAGTGATAGAGATAGTTCAGTGCTGAGCACTCCTCCGTCACTTCTTCTCAGCACCATGGTGCCTTCTGACTCCTACTCAGCCTTCTGAGTGCTGAGATTATAGGCTTGTGGCACTATCCCTGGTTTTATATATCTAGTGTTCCAGTGGCTACCTGGGTATTCCTTAACCAGGATCCCCTGCCTCCCAAAACCTTGGATTCCAGGACTTAAACTGCCACCCCTATCCTTTGGCCTCAGACTGAGATCACAGCCATCATCATCTTGCCTAGTTCACAAGCCCCTGGGCTTGCAATGAAGCTCAGCACTGGTGACCAGATCTCTTGGTTCTCTACTTCAAAGATGGCAGACAGCAGGTCATACCAATTAACATTAGCTCCAAGCAGACTGGAAGCACAGAGAGGCAAGCACCAGTTCTGTGTGCACGCCAACTTCCTTGGAGTTCTCTGACAATGAATCTCCTCTTAGCTGTCTCTACCCATCTTGTTGCATTTGTTTCTCTGCCATATCCTGACTTTGTTAACATCATTGTCACCATGCATATTAAATAGTTGTAAACTGACTTCCCATACTGTTTCTAGGTGAAAAAAAAAGTGGAATTTCCCCAGTGAATCTTCTCATGCACACTCTGAAGAAAATGCATCTCATGCTGGACACAGCCACAATAAGTAAGGCATAATTAAAGCTAGCTAGAGGGTGCTAAAATTAAACTCCTCCAAGCCCATTGGTATTATAATTATTGAGGTATATAATTTTTTGAGGCAAGCCCAATAGACTGGCCTTTTTATGAGAGAGAGAGAGAGAGAGAGAGAGAGAGAGAGACAGGATCGGTGTGCCAGGGCCTCCAACCACTGAAATTGAACTTCAGACACATGAGCCCCCTGTGTGCATGTGTGACCTTCTATGCTTGCTTGCATCAATATACATCTAGCTTATGTGTGACCTGGCGAGTTGAACACGAGACTAGGCTTCAGAGGCAAGCACCTTAACCACTAAGCCATTTATCCAGCCCTGTATATTTTGTTATGAAGCAGAATTGGTATGGACACATCAAGTGTTGGTACCACCATTTATTTCCTTCTTCCCTGTCCCCATTCCACTGAGGGTCTTCCTTGGTGGGATTGCAGGTATTCCCCATGGAGTTGTGACTTATGAGCTGTAAGAGCAGCAACATCATTGTGGAGTGAGGGTCTGTGCATTCTTGGGTTCTTGCTCCGAGGGCAGTCGTGGCCCCCTTGAAAGTGCCCAGGTAACACGGGTGGGTGAGCATGCAAAAGTAAAACTTTCGGGATGAGTTTCAGTGTGAAGAGCTCTCTCAGTTTGTTGTCAGGGAAATGGGTTTATAAGCATCTGAGGGCAGGGGGAAGGGTCCTAATGGGATTGGATGTACCAGGTTCATTCCTATGCCTAATTAGCATATGGGGACATTCATTCTAGCACATAGACAATGGTGGGGGTGGGGGTTCAGGTGACCTAGGGTCTCAGGGGGATGGGCTGTGAAGGTGCTGACTGCTAAGGAGTTTCCTAGGCAACTGGCCAAAGGTCACAGAGCTATGGGCAAAGCCTAAGTTCAAGTGTTTAGGGCTTGGAGAGGGGTGGCCTCTTGGAACCCCAGTGGGGGGATGGTCCTTAGCCATGCCTAGCCGCTCAGGCTGGTCTCCTGAAGGCTCCAGCCTCTGCCTGGAAGTGCCCGACAGGGGGCAAGGCCTCTGGATATTCCTTCCCACCTTGTGTCTCTTACAATCTTTCCATCCCCTCTTCTACAAAGTTCCCTGGGCCGTGTGAGGGTGTGTTAAGTCTACGTTAGTGTTGAGCTCTCAGCAGCTTCTGGATTTCTGTTCTGGTACATTTTGAGTCTCCTCAGTGTCTGTCTCCACCATCCTGGTGTAGGCTGGCGGCTCTCCATGGAGGCAGCGCTCTGGCTCATCTCACCAGTCACTCTGGTTTCACCTGGGCTCTAGTTGATGTGCAAGGGCTGGTCCATCTGATGGGGAGTCAGCTATCTCTTTAACTTTTTTTTTAAATTTATTGACTTATGAGAGAGAGAGAGAATGGGCCTTCAGCTACTGCAAACAAACTCTAGACTCGCACCACCTCATGAATCTGGCTTCTGTGGGTACTAGGGAATCAAACCAAGGACTTCAGCTTTGCAGGCAAGCACCTTAACCCACCTGGCCATTTTTCCAGCCCTCTTCTTTTCTTGTCTTGTGGGTAGAATTTGGTTGTTTGAAGTATTATAAGTTTAGCAAGGGTCTTTGAGTTTTTCACAGAATAGGTTTTTTTTCTTCCTCAACAAACTCTGTGGAAATAATAATTTGGTCTGACATTATTTTTTAGCTGCTCTTCTCCTCATACAGCATTAGATCATTTTACGGTACAGGACTGCAGTGCTGGCTTATTCCATCTGAAAGGTTATGACGTGTCTACGATGGATGGACCTACCCTAGCAAACAACAGCCGTGCATCTCAGTTGGTTAAACATATCACTGAAGTAGACGTCCAGTCTCTAGGGAGACTGGGATGTGTAGTCACAAAGATAATGTAGTTGTAGGCCAAATCTGGTTTTATTCTATTTTTTAAAAAAATTTTCTTTGGTACTAGGGATTGAACCTACAACCTTGTGCAGGATAGACAAGTGGTCTACCACTGAGGTATAATTCCACTACCTCCCTCTCCATTTTTTTAACTTCATATCCATATATATATGAGAGAGGGGGAGAGAAAGAGGCAGATAGAGAGAAACAGTGGGCACACCAAGACCTCTAGCTACAACAAACAAATCCCAGACTCATGCACCACCTTGTGCATCTGGCTTACATGGGTACTAGGGAATCAAACCTGGGGCCTTATGCTTTGTAGGCAAACCCCTTAACTATGAATCCATCTCTCAAGTCCATTTTTTAAAATATTTATTTATTTTGGAGAAAGAGGCAGATAGACAGAGACATTTCTTTTACCTTTTTGCGACAAGCTCTTACTAACTTTCCAGGAAAGTCTTGAACTTGACCTCCTCCTTGGTTTAGCCTCCTGAGTAACTGATTACAGGCACTCATCACAAGGGCCAGCCAGATCTAATTTTATATAACAAAGAGTAGTTAGTTTATATCATCTCTAAGAACAATGGTATTTAAATATTTAGATATCATCAAGATAACTTTAAAATTTTTTTATTTATGAGAGTGAAGAGGACTATGAATGAGCCTGCCAGGGCTTCCTGCCACTGCAATTGAACTCCAAACTCATGTGCCCCTTTGTGGATCTGGCTTTATGTAGGTACTGGGGAATGGAACTACTGGGAAAGGCATGCTTTGTGAACAAGAGCCTTTAACCTCTGAGCCATCTTCTAGCCATAATTAAGATAATTTTAAATATATTTTTCAATAAACAGAGACATAAAAATATGCTGCATTGCCAAACATGGTGGTGCACGCCTTTAATCCCAGTGCTTGGAAGGTAGGAGGTAGGAAGCTGACCATGAGTTAGAGCTAGAGGCCACCCTGAGCTTCATAAAGAATCTCAGGTTAGGGCTGGAGAGATGGCTTAGCAGTTAAGCGCTTGCCTGTGAAGCCTAAGGACCCTGGTTCGAGGCTTGGTTCCCCAGGACCCACATTAGCCAGATGCACAAGGGGGCGCACGCGTCTGGAGTTCATTTGCAGAGGCTGGAAGCCCTGGCGCGCCTATTCTCTCTCTCTCACTCTCTGCCTCTTTTTCTCTCTGTCTGTCACTGTCAAATAAATAAATAAAAATAAACAAAAAAAATTAAAAAAAAAAAGAATCTCAGGTTAGCCTAGGGTAGAGTGAGACCCTATCTAAAAACAAACACACAAAAAAAGCTCCTTAAAACTTTATGCAAAAATAAGTTACCATAAGCTTTTACTGGACATTTCTTTAAAGATGAGGTATAAGAAGTTTTTTTTCTTTACTTGAATACTGTGTTAAATTTGATAGAACTGTTGAGACTTCTCTTTGATCATTATTACCAGGAGCACAGTTCTTGACTGAAGAGAATACCAGAATGACTATCCCATGAAGACAAGAGACAGTCTCTTACCAACTGTGTTCACAGACACAACTTGAGATAAGTGTGCATTAATAAAAAGAGAGGGCAAAGAAGAATATGGCAATCTTTCGTTAGGTAAACATAGATAATGCTAAGACCTCAGAGTGCAGCTGCATATTTACTTCTTTGGTTTTAGAATATCAGTCAATCTAGTTCTTTAGTTTTCCTTCTTGGCGGAATTTTATGCATACATTCAAAATAAATCATCTTGCTTCCCTACAGAATTAAACTGTTAAGTTCTGAAGGAAGCAGAAAATCACAATTATATATATTTTTCTGTTTGAGGGGGAAGTGAAACAACAAACATGCCAAAGTCCTTTAACAAATGATGGGATGGATTTTCTACTGATTAGGAGTGGTCTCCAGATTGAGGAATCTCCTGTGTGTTGGTTAAAGGAACAACACGAATGGTACCTGGCATAGTCACACTACAGATTCATTGTCTAAAACATGATACTGTCTTCCCTCTATTTATTCTGTGTACACACACACACACACACATACACAATTTTATTCTGAATAGGTTGATGAGCTTTGCATAATTTATTTAATTTGGTGGTTTTATTATGTCATTCAGAGATGGCTGAAAACAGGCAGCTCTACATAAAAACTTCAGGCACAAATCACAAACTACTTGGTGTCTGCATGTGTCCCTTCTGACTCCTGAACCTGCTTCCCCATAGCTGATGCTGCCCAGTCTGGGAGTAAAAGTCCCTCCCAGGAAATGCAATGGTAACTCTTGCTGCCACTCTGAGCTCTGCCATCTCTTTAAAACATATATATTATATATTCACACACACACAATATTCTTTTATTCCATTGCCCCAGCTCCTGTTATCCTGGGGGCCTTCCTCAGTGGGTTACGGTATTCACCATGGGATCATGAAGGCCTCAGTCAGTCCCTATGGAGTAGTGGGGGACCACGCCCCAGGGTATTCCTATCCACTCTGTGGCTTTACAATCTTTCCACTCCTTTCTTCTGTCATGTTCCCTGAACTATGGCAGACCTTTTGGCAGTCTCATTTAGTGTTCTTTGTAGCCTCTGGATTTCTGCTTTGATAGGTTCTGATTAATCATCATATCTGTCACCATCACCCTGTGGCTGGTTGTCAGGCTAGCAGTAAGAGCAGTATTTATGACATAGCTTTCTCTGCAATTTTTCCTGGGCCTTGGCCGATGTGGTAGATGTGACAAGTTTCATGGTGAGCAGTTGGCTATCTTCTTGTCTTATTGATGGATCTAGGCTTTCCTCTGTTTTCTCTGCCATCTGTAAAACAAAGCAGATTCTCCAAACAAGCATGAGAGCAACCGGGTTAAAGGGGGTATGGAAAGATTTTTGGTATGCAAGCCCACTCTTCTCCAGAGAACAGTCAGGGCTTCTCTCTGAAGTCAAAGTTTCCTGACAATAAGAATCTCACTTGGTTTCCAGTGCCAGATATGAGTTCTCTCCCACTGAACTGGCCTTATGGTCAATTAGTGAACAGTTGGTTACCCATAGAGGCTGTGTGCCACTATTGCACAAGTGTATCTGCTTGACCTGCTGGCTGATTTTGTAGCGTGCAAGACCCTGTTTATTCATGCTGTTGGTGACCATTGTCCTCCAGCAGCTCCCACAGGGCTCCCCAGCACCATGAGGGCTAGCCCGGTGGGAGCTAGTTTCCCTTTCAGTTCCAGCACCGTGTTCCAATGTCCCATGACTGAAGTCTGCAGTGACTTCAGCAATAGGCGCTGACTTTTTAGCTCTGGTGGGTAATCAAGTGTTTTGGCATTGTGTAGGGGGACCTCATGAGTCTCTCTGGCCAACACCACACTATAGGGGTAGTAACCCAATTCTGGGCCTGAGATTTACTGACTAAGTCTGTGGTTTTATTTTTTAATTTTTTTTTAAAATTTAACTTATTACAGGAGAAAGGGGGGAGGGAGGAAGAGAATGGGGGTGCCAGGGCCTCTAGTCACTGCAAATGAACTCCAGACACATGTGCCACCATGTGCATCTGGATTATGTGAGTACAAGGGAATTGAACCTTGGTCCTCAGGCTTCCTAGGCAAACTTCTTAACGGCTGAGCCATCTGTCTGTCTGTCGTTTTAAGGTTATGCTTTTTCTACCTTGTGTCCAGACAGTCCCCACTCCCCTTTTATTGGTGGTTATATGTTATAGAATGCTAGCCAGAAGGGGTGTTTCCATGGAACTGATTCACGCTGTCTTCACCCTCCCCCTACCCTTCTAACCCCAAGATTCTGTCTCTGGCCCAACCTGTCAGGCAACCTCTCCTCTCCTCCCACTCCATTCTTCTCTCTCCTGCTCTCACGCTAGCTTTATGCCCATATTCCTGGTGCCAACTACCATTTGTACTCATCTCCGGTTGATCCCGCTCAGAAACCTCATATGAGGGGGTACATGCATCTGCCACCATTCTGAAAGCTGGCACCACGACTTGGTGACTAGAGTGCCAAGGAAAATGGAGTGCTTTGTAGGAACTTTTGACTTTTGGTGGGTTCACTGGCTCTCCCGATTGGTCCCCATGGTTTCACGTTATTTGCATCGACCAGTCAGGGCCTCACTCAGCATAGAGATATGCCAGCCGCTAAAGAGAGGACTTCAACAATGAAGACTTGCATTGGAGCTGCCCTGCCCTGGGGGCCAGCCAGCCAGGTCTGAGCCTCAAGGGCAGCTTGGCCTCAGCCTGCAGACCCCAGGCCCAGAGTCTCAGAACTGCTTTCTGTGTGCTCTGGGTGGTGAACTTGCTCCAGCGTTTGCAGGGCCAGACTTGCTCTGGGACCAGACCTGCTTCTACTCGGAGCTCATGCCTGGACTCTCCCGTCTGGGAAGGAGACGCGCTGCTGCCCCCAGGCTCCTGACCTGTAAGGCCTGCTGCAACTCTGGCCGCCTGCTTCCGTGCCTCTCCACTGCCCTCCTGGAACCTGTCAGGCTACAGAGCTGCCACACTTTTGTACAGTGCGAGTTGGAAAACCCCCTGCTGCCAAGAGATAGCTGTAGCCACCTTGCCCTCCTGGTTGGCACATCCATGGCCACCATGAGTCCAGTAAACAAATCCGTGATATTCACCCTTCACTGTCTGTCCATTCCCTTCTTTTAATGGATAGGCAAGGACCAGGAAAGAAAGTGCTTTAGTTTCTTCATCATATATTAGCTGTCATGCTTCTGAAAAAAAAGTGCCAACTAGTGGTGAATATTATTCCACTCAAAAAGATAAGGTGTCTAATTTTTTCACTAAAATTTTTCAGAGTAATACATTAGTATTTAGACTTTGTGATGGTGACAAGTCCCCTCACTCCCTCATCCTCTCCCATCCTACTTCTCTCCTTTTGCTCCGCATTGCTTTTCCCTCTGAGCTCTGTTGTTCCTGTGGACTCATAGAGTCTTATTCCTTTGGTTACAAATAGTTCTTTTCTTTTCTTTCTTTCTTTTTTTTTTTTTTTTTTTGAACTTAAAATAGATCCAAATTTGGCCATTTGAAGCTGATTATATCCTTTTTTTGTTCTACCTTTAATCTGTGAAATAAACTCCTACTTCCAGAAAAGTTGTAAGAATAGCTCAAAAGACTTCCTTGTGACGTTTTTTTCTCTTTTTGCTGAAGCATTTGAGTATATTGCAGTCCTGCCTGTTAACTCCAAACACTTCAGTGTACATTTTTCAGAATTGTGCTCCACTTGCGTGTAACCGTGGGTCAGTCATGGACTCTGGAAATCAGTGGGGATCCAATGCTGTCATCACTCTCCACCTATTTAATTCATTCCTTCACTCAGAAGCTTAGAGCTGGGGCCTAGTGGGAAGGAGGCAGCCTGGATGGAATGTTGCAGAGTGCAGGCTGAGGATGAAATATCCATTTCCTGCACAATGTCGCAACTCCAGCAACCTTCTTTAGAACTAGTATGTTATTTCACTGAATATTGTTGGGTTAAGCCTAACTGAGAAAAAAAAAAAATCCTTTAGGGAAATTGGCCATAAATTTAGTACATTATTTTGGGTTTTCTCTGGCAATATGCATTCTTTTTCCATATAAGGGTATAAAGAACCACCAAGAGTTGTCAAGCTTTCTACAAGATTAAAAAATAATAAGAGGAAAGAAAGAAAGAAAAGAAAAGAAAACCTCTAAGCATATATTGGACCTTGCGATTTCAAAATAATTCTTACTCTACTTGTTGTAGAGCTGGAAACTGGATAAGAACTTATGTGTGAGCTTTTAGCTATTGCTCATGGGCTCCAGGCCTCGGCGCATGCCCAGCACAGCCGACTTCACAAGACCCTGGATGTTTTCCTGCTAGAAGCTTTCAGACAAGCCTTTAGCTCTTATAGGTATGCAAAAATATGAACAGCCGGGCCTGCTTCCTTTTTGAAATTCCCTTTCCCTTCCTTAAGGAGAGTTTTAGTGTTTTCTTATCAATGTCCCACATGTTTCATTTCACCTTTGAGGCTTTTAATTTTATTTTTTAGTTTTCTGATTATTTGTTTATTTCTGCTTGTTCATTTTGCAGTGTTTGGGATCAATTCCAGGCATTTCCAGGCTATCTCCCTTGCTCTGAAAAAAAAGTGTTTTTAAATTACTTATTAACATTTTTGTCAAAAAACACTAAATTGTAACTAGTAGTGTTATAATATATGTGGGACATTCCAGTTATTGCTTTCAAATTAAAAATCTTCATAGAACCGGGCGTGGTGGCGCACGCCTTTACTCCCAGCACTTGGGAGGCAGAGGTAGGAGGATCACTGTGAGTTCAAGGCCACCCTGAGACTACATAGTTAACTGCAGGTCAGCCTGGACCAGTGTGAAACCCTACCTTGAAAAACCAAAAAAAAAAAAAAAAAAAAAAAAAGAAAACTTCATAGATTAAACAGCTGTGTGCTATTCCACACAACTCATCTTGGTGATTTGTGTCATTTATGTAGAATACACATTCATTAGCAATTTAATATTGAAAAATTTGTTTTGGTGACTAAAAACTGCCATCACTTAAATGCACTAGATTCTAGAATTTTTTAAAATTTGCCTCTTTTCGTTTTATGTTCTTTTTGTAAAATTTATTTTTTTTATTTTTGTAGTCAGTGAATACATTCAAGTTGGTACCATTGTTAGTTTCCTCCCTGTCCTCCCCACTCCACCGGGACCCTCCTTGTTGGGATATATGGGTCAACCATTATGGGGTTAGCCTTTAGTTTCGGGTAGAAGGAAATGTTTCTGGGTGTCATGACCCAACATGTGGCTCTGACATTCTTTCCGCTCCTTCCGCAAATTTCCCTGAGCCATGTTGGGTTCATATTAGGTCTGCTTCTGTGTTGAGATCTTGGGTGCCTCTGTGTCTCTGGATATCTGGTTTGGAAGGGGTTGATTATTCTCTGTGTCTATCTCCTTCACCATTGTGCTTGTTCCCGGTTTGCCAAGAAAACAGCATTCTTGCATGTTTCCCCAATTATTCTTAGTTTCAGCTGGGGCCCTTTTGAGGTATGATGGGGTGGTTCTTTCCTTAGGATCTGTGTCTATCTGAAAAACAGAAGCAGATTCTCCATTGGAGAGTAAAGTTAGCACCAAATAGATATGTTAACCATTGTTTTTAAGAGATAGTTTAGTGGAGAGTGGGTTCATTTTTGGATATGGTTGTGACTTGTTTCCCAGCTCCAGCTGTGGGTTCTGTTCCACTGAGCAGATCAGTTAGCCAAATTGAGAGCAGTTGGTTTCCCACCATGGCTATGCACCACTATTGCACTTGTATGAGCATCACACCAGGTTGTTTGCTACTAAGTAAGATAAACCATGCATTGCTTGGACAGATATTGGTCTTTATCCCCCAGTTGCTCATGTAGCACCTTCTGGCACTAGACACGCTAACTGCCTGGGACTGACTCCCTTCCAGCTTCCAGCCATGTCACTCCATGCTACATACCAACAGTGTATGATGTCTTCAACAGAAGGGTCTTACCACTAACCTATGCTGGGTCCTCAAGTGCTCTGACATAAATCTGTCTTCTTTTGGGAAACCCTGTAGGTCTCTGTGATCAAAAGCTCATTGTGGATGATTACCACAGTTACAGGTCAGTGGCCAAGAAGAGAAGGAAGAACCAGATAAGTGATATAAAAGAGATAGAGGGATGAGAGAGAAGAGGGAGGGAGGGTGAGAGAGAGAGTGTGTGAGAGAGAGAGAGAGAGAAGCAGAAATAGGAGGAGATAAGTGAACAGTATTTTCATACCCTCTCCAGGGTCTTGTGAATCTGGTTCTTCCCTCTAAGGGCCTGGTGGAGGTTCATTGATTTGGTCTGTCTTTTAGGATGTAGACTTTTATGGTATCATTGCCATATGGGTCCAGTTTTGTGGACCCCTCCCTTCCTTACCCTCCCCTCCCTCCCCATCCTCCCTATAGTCTGGTCCTTGAGATGCTTGGTAGGTATGTCAGCAACTTGGATAGATTCAGGTTAGGAGCTGTACATGAGTGAGACTATGTGGTGATTATCTTTCTGTGATTGAGGGAGTTCACTGAGAATAAGCTGTTCTATGCTTGACCATTTTTCTTCAAGTTTCATTGTGTTGTTTTTCCTTACTGCTGTGTAGAATTCCATTGTGTAGGTATACCACATCATAGTTATCCATTTGTCTAGTGATGGACATCTGGGTTGATTCCAGCTCTTGGCTATTATGAATTGAGCAGCTATAAACATGGTTGAGCAAATCTCTCTGAGCTGAGGTGTGGAGCTTTTAGGGTATATGCCCAGTAAGGGAATAACTGGGTCTGTTTGTAACTCTGCAGACAGTTTTTTTTTAGGAGCCTCCATATTGCTTTCCAAATTGGTTGTACCATCTTACATTCCCAGCAAAAGTGGACGAGGGTTCCTATTTCTCCACATCCTTGCCAACATTTATTTTCTTTGGATTTTTTTTTTATGTTTTCTATCCTTACTGATGATTAGGGATGATGAACATTTCCTTAGGTTTGTTTTTACCATTTGTATTTCTTCCTCTGTGAACTGCCTGTCCAGTTCCTTGCCCTAATTGTTTTATGTTCTTATTCAGACATCCTCACCATAAGGACATCCACCTCAGTTCTTGCCACACAAGGGACAGCAGATTTGCTATTCTCTTTTCCATGAGCCTCTGTCACTAACAGCATGTGACCAGGTGGGCTTAACTTCCCATGCATAATTAAGTCCCCAAACCTCCAGTCTCTTATATTCTCCATGGGAATGGGAGAGAGCTGGCTTTCTTGGATGGCTGATATCTGCACTATACACAGTGTTACTCTTAGCCTCTCCTCATGGCCCACAGATCATTAGACATTTCAGGACCTTTTCCTAGTCTCAGGCTTGCCAATTAACTTTTTCCTTTATATATGAGGTGCAAAATAAGTCACATTATATTTCTTTTATAACACTTGAAGTATGCATTTTTAACACAGAGAAAGAAGCAAACATTATCTTCCATATAGGACATGAATATTTGTTCAGCATATATTTACATACACATTACTTAGTAATATGATTTATTCCTATACCAAGTATAAAGAAACCAGTTTAAGGCTGTGTTTAAAAGGCTTGTTGATTTTTTTCCCATGTAAATCCTATTCTTTATAAGACACACAGGCCCATTAAGAAAATATTCTATGTATACTTAACTAATGATCTCAAGTTACAGCTAAAATTAAATGCCAACTCGTAATATATTTGTTTAGATAGAACTTATTTGACCACATGCTACGTACAACCCTTGCTAGGCCATAGGAGAGAGTGATACACAAGCAATTTGAGTGACATGGCCACAGAGAAGAATCTGTCTTTTCCCATCTGCACTCTTATGGCCTGGGCATGCTGCCTTGCACGTACATGAGGTTGTACTTTTGCACTTCCTGGATGAACCAGTGATTATTTATACTTATTTATAGAAGCCTATCTCCAAAAAGAATTTTAGGCAGCTTGCAAAATTGATTAATAGCCACTGGAAAAAATAGAATCCTGGGCCAAAGTCAGGTTTTATCTGGAAGAAAACTTCACCACAGTAAGCATAACAGTTGATCAATGCCAGGAATGAGCTAAAATCTGCCTGGGAAGGCTCATTAATGCTCATTATGTGCTTTTGAGCTCTGCAAATACAAACGCACTTTAAAAGCTACATAATATATCAGGTTACATTAACCTAGACCATTTGTGATTGCGAAAATGTTGTTCACGGCTCCAGGATAAAGGACATCCTTGTAATAAAATATACAAAGCTTGTCTTTGAGTAAGAGCCCCTCCTTGCCCAAAGAGAAATTCAGTTTATCCACAAACCTTTTTCTGCTGGCCTAAAGAATTGCCATACCAAGAGGTATTTTTAAAAACTTGTAAAGCCAGGTGTGGTGGTGCACGTCTTTAGGATTACTTTTAGTTTGAGGCCAACTTAGGCTACAGAGTATGTTTCAAGTCAGCCTGGACTAGAGTGAGGCCCTACCTCAGAAAACAAGACAAAATAAAACATGTAAACAGGCAAGGCCATCCCAGAATAAGACCAAGCACTTTGAGAGAACACCACAGTTCTCAATTCAGATTCTTTTAATATGGGGGTTTGAGCTAGCTCACATTTTTTAAACAACATATTTAAAAGTATATTCAAAAGCTGAACTTCCTAAACCTGCTTTTTATCATTTCTTAAAACCTTGAACTGTTGCAGTTATCTTTCATGGATACTATTTTCTTCCATGCAGCAATGTTTCTGGCAAACAAATCACTCACTCTTGAATGAACAATTATGTTTTCTCTATAATCTGAGATATGACATTGATTTGCTTTTGACTGAAATTCACATTCAGTGTGGCAATATTAGTAAGCTCATGAAGATCAAACATTCTGGTTGCAAGTCATTTATGTGAATGTAGCTTTACCTCTTCTACACCATTTTCAGGAATACTTTTAGACTTCCTTTTCTAATGGTTCACTGAAATTTTAGTGCCATAAATATACTGTTTCTACGTTCTTATGTAGGTCTGTATATTATATATGAAAAGGGAAAGTTATTCTAATCAATTCCATAGGAATCAATTTTTGCCCCCATTAAGAGTTTATGATTTACTTCCACATGGAGTCAAACTGGGAAAATGACTTTATTTTTCAGCAGTAGTTAGTCTGGTGGGGAAAATCTTTCTAAATATGAGAGAAAAACAAAGATTGTGGTGGATGAAAACAAAGGTCTAAAAGTCACTTGAACAGCTGCTAACTCTGCCACCTTTTGCGGTGTCTCTCCTCTTCTATATAGTTAGCAAACTGGGAATTATGGGTAATACGTTCCCCAGAGATCTGCTTTTCGCTTTCTGAGTGGTGTGTTGGATATTTTGATTTTAATTATGTGCCTGCTTGGTGTATACTCAGTATAGGACATAACATATTCAATGCTATATGATATTTTCTTTCATCTCCTACACGAAGGGGTCAGACAATAAACATGCAAAAAATAAAAATAAATAAATAACCAAAATCAATGCTAAAACAGTGTGAAGTGAAGCTATGAGAAATGCAAGGCCAGGACATGGAAGAATTAAGGTCAGATGTTAGGTCTAAGGGTCGATTATTTTCAGTGTGCTGAGGAATCCTTTAGAGAGGAGCCCTGAGGGCTGCTGGGGAGACAGAGCAGGGGCAAGATTCAGCGTCATGGGGAGTCTAGTCAGCTAGCTTGGATCTCTACACAGCACCTCAGTTTCTTGCTTTGGTTGGGCTTCCATTTTGCATATTTTGCTTAAACAAGTACTGATACCATCTGTTCTGGGAAGTTCTTTTGGTGTTTGAACTGACAGAATTTGGAAGAATTGCTTCCAAAGGTATAATTCTGAATGCTGGAATCATTAATATGAAGCTATGCAGTCAGAAGATCTTAAATGCGAGAGTGGAATACTACTGTGACTGTCCAAACGTCATCCCAGATCTCCTGAGGATATTTACTCTGTGCTCATCACACTTTCCTGGAAGCCTTTTGAAAGATTTCTCATATAGTAGTCTTGGGTGGGGCTTACTGTTATGTTAGGCAGTGGTATTTGTCACAAGTATAGATGAAAGTGGCTTAAAAATCACTACAAAGAAAGTCAAAATGCCAGTGTTTTTTTAAAACCTTAAGTTGAATTGCTTTGCCTGGGAATCCCTTCTTCCATCTTAGCCTTGGTATTAAAATCCATTTGAAGGTGTCACGTGAGTATCAATAGCTGAAAATCGATTTTCAGTTTGTGTGTCTCAGGTTGAGAAAAATTCCTCTTGAGTCCAAATATCATGGAGTCTCCAAGGAGCTAAAAATGTTCTGGTTCAGACACTTCTCTGCAAGAGTATAAAAACAAAGCAATCACATCCTACAAGATAGAGCCTTCTACTTCTACCCCTCCTTAGCCCTTATGCTGTCTTAATTTCCTACATGACATTGTTATAAATATATGCTTATATATTTCATTTGTTATTTCTCTTTTTATTTTTTTAACCACATAAGCTCCAAGAAGGAAAGAACAAGGTTTTGCTCACTGCTCTATCTCTAGAGTACAGAACAATGCCTAGCATTTACTACATGCCTTATCAATATTTGTTGAAAGAATATGTAATTCATTGTGGCATTGCTTTACCTGATTTTCCATTATTGTAAAATATGAATGAAACCATTATTTAAACATACAAATTAATGATTTGTTTTCCCAAATATAAAATAAATTCGTGATAGAAATGAAAAAAATTCATGAAACTGCATGGTGAAACTCATTATTTTGTGTACTACTTTAAATTATTTTATTTTATTTGAGTGAGAGAGGCAAATAGAGAGATAGATATAGAGACAGAGAGAGAGAGAGAGCGAGCATGCCAGGGTCTTCAGCTACTGTGAATGAAGTCCAGACACATGTACAAGACCCATGGCTTACATGGGTCCTGGGGAATCAAACCTGGATCCTTTGGCTTCACAGGCAAATGTCTTAACTGCTAAGCCATTTCTGCAGCCCTAAAATTTTTAAAAATAAAAATTAGAGATGAACAAATAAAAAGATGTATGATCATTATAATAATAATCCCATTATAATCTTCAGTTTCAATGGGTTTACTTGTCCTCCCTTTCTCTTCCTTCCCCTGACTCCTTTTCACCCTCTTTCTTCTGTACTTTGTGTGTCTGTATTTAAACAAATGAGATTACAGTCCATCTTGTACATTGCCTTCCTGGATTCTCAATATTTTTGAGAACATTTTGCTACATTGCTGGATGTTGCAGTACAGTATCATTCTATGGATTGCACAGTAGCACACAAGCATGGAATAATTTATCAAATTAAAGGCCATCTTTTGAAACTTAGATAGTTCTCAGTGTCAGTAATGAAATCAATGCTGTGAGGCACATCCTCATAGGCAAATGTCACACATCTGCAATGGGGAGTATTTGGATCCTAAGGGCCACTCAAAGCTTGTGTAGAGATGATAGTGAGCCATTTCCACAGATTCTGTGATGCACCCTTGTAAGCACATCCTGGCCCTTTGCAAGTGACCTCAACAGTGGGCAACAAAGATTTAGAAGAGAATTTCTTAGTTCCTGAGATTGTGTATCAAAGGACTTTTTCTGTTAACACATAAGGATTAAGATATGATAATTTCTCTAAAATATTTTATTTATTTAAAAGCAGAAAGAGATAGACAGATGGAGAGAATGGGTATACTAGGGCCTCCTGGCACTTCAAACAAACTCCACATGCATGTGCCACTTTGTGCACTGGCTTTACATGGGTACTGGGGAATCAAACCAGGGTTGTTAGGCTTTGTAGGCAAGTGCCTAAACCTCTGGGCCATCTGTCTAGCCCCAGATGTGATATTTTATTATTGTCTATTTCCTGGTTTCATCTCTCTAAGTTGTGAGTTATGCACATGCTATCTTAAAATATGCATCATTGGTATATTGCTGATTTCAAGCTGAACCCACTTGAAGACCTGCAACTTCCACAGGGTCATTAGGCTTGTCTCTGTCTACATGCACCAAGCCATCAAGACTTGCTAAAGGGACACTTTTCATATACCAACACCAGAAAGTAACTTTGATTACCAGAGACTGATAATTGGGGCTGGAATGAACCTAAACAAGCTAACACAAAGGTATCCTTATCTTCCACTAACTGTTTGCAGAGCCAGGAGGCCCCAGCATGCTTATTCTGTCTGTCTCTCTTCTCTACCTCTCTCTGCTTTTAAATAAATAAATGAAATATTTTAGAGAAATTATCCTCCTCATATATCTCTAAGTAACATCCCTAGAACATACTATGTTCATCCAGAGACCATATGACCTGTTACTCCTCTACAAATTTATTGTTATCTAGAAGACATAAAGGCAGCAGGCTTTAGTCTCTTGTAAAGATGCTCATCTAAGGTTCATCCCCATTGTAAATCTAATAAGACTTTGATCCTTTTCTCTCATTAGTCAACTCTGAGACTTCCGGTTAAGATGGCGGCGTAGGTACCACGCCAAAGCAGCCTGGGGGGAAAAAGACCAAAAAAACTCAGCAAAATACACACTTTTACTAAAAAGTGAGGTGTATAGGAAATTGAGGCGGCAGCGGAGAAGTGGAAGAGTTATAGAGCATCCAGAGCCTGCACAGGCGGGAACAGCGGCTCCGGGGCGGCTCGGCCACCCGCCACAGCCGCGGAGCGGCAGAAGCCGCCGGACTCTCGGCTCGAGCCGCAGGACAAGCCAGGTGCGGGATTTTCCCCTCGCACCGCGCTCTCCGCAACTCGGGAAACGTGAGGGGAGTACGGCAGCGAGCAACGGAGGGAGGAGAAGACCGCGAGGTAAAAGCACACGTGGAGAAGCGATACATCCAGAGCAGCAGTGGCTCCCTCCCCTCACCCGCCGCCTGAACCCAGCTCCAGCGAACACAGCAGCGGCCCGGGACCGGCCACGCCAACTTGGGCTGACGGCGGGACCCAAGCAGGAGCAGAATTCAGCAGCAACTTCAGTGGCTCCAGCACCGGTACCAGTGGCCCCAGCAGCAGCGGACCCAGGAGCGGCAGCAGCGGCAGATCCCGCAGCCACGGCTTCGGGGTGAGCAGCGGCGGTGGACACGGCAACGGCAGCTTCAGCAGCGGTGGTGGCTCCGGGGGTGGCAGCTACAACAGCAGCAGAGGCAGCAGCAGCGGCTCAGTTTGCCCCGTAGGAAAAGCAAGTGCCCAGCTCCAGAAATCAGAACAGCAGCCCGACGACCCAGGCAGCAACTTGACTGAGACCACAATCACCCAAGGTAACTGGGATTGCACCAGGGAAGGGTCTCACTTGGTCACAAGCTGACTTGGATACCTCAACAGACCAGAAATCTAAACCTCTTTATTGATAGAGGATCTGGTCATTATAATAACTACTCTTGCATACATACTCGGGGCTGTTTTTGATTAAATGTCTACAGTGTTTAGTTAAATTTTAGAATCTACCAGTATTTTATTCCACTCAGCCGGCTTGAATACTCCTATAGCAGGGAAACTCAACCCCTAAGAACATCTTTGTAGATATTCTGAGAGTCTTAAGAGCCACACCTAATACCTTAAGGTCCTACCCTGAAAATATATTACATCAAATCAATTGATACAGCTAAGAATACACAGCTAGCTAGAAAATCCAAGCATTAACTTAATCCAAGATGCAAAAATATATACATTATAACACAAGAAACACTAAAAAGCAAGACGATATAAATCCACCTAAAAGTATTAATGCATCAGAAATGTCCTCCAGTGAGAAAGAGTTAGAGGAAATGCCTGAGAAAGAGTTCAAAAGAATAATTATAAATATGTTCAAAGAGGTCAAAGAACACATGAAAACAACCAAAGAAGAAATCAAAGAGGAAATCAAAGAGGAAATCAAAGGAATCAAAGAAGAGGCAGGACACCAATTTAATGAAATAAAGAAGGCAATACAAGACATAAATAGAGAGATAGAAATAATAAAGAAAAACCAGTCAGAATTATTAGCAATGAAGAACACAGTTAATGAAATAAAAAACTCTGTAGAAAATCTCACCAGTAGGATGGATGAGGGAGAGGACAGAATATCTAAGCTAGAAGATCAGGTGGCAGACCTAATGCAGTCCAACAAAGAGAAAGACAAACTTATAGAAAAGTACGAGTGGGAATTTCAAGATATTCGGGACACTATGAAAAGATCCAATATAAGAATTCAGGGCATAGTAGAAGGAGAAGAATTCCACTCCAGAGGCATAGTAGGCATCTTCAACAAAATCATAGAGGAAAATTTTCCCCAAATTGGGAAAGAGGTGCCAATACAGATACAGGAAGCCTTTAGAACCCCAGCCAGACAAAACCCAGAAAGAAACTCTCCTCGCCACATTATACTCAAACTTCCAAACACACAAACCAAAGAAAAAATATTGAAAGCAGTTAGAGAGAAAAATCAAGTTACCTACAAAAGCAAGCCCATCAGGATTACAGCAGATTATTCAACACAAACTTTTAAAGCCAGAAGGGCCTGGAGTGATATATTCCAAGTTCTGAAAGATAACAACTGTCAACCAAGGTTACTTTATCCTGCAAAGTTATCCATCCAAATAGATGGAGAAATAAAGACATTCCATGACAAAAGCATGTTAAAGGAATATCTGAAGACAAAACCAGCTCTACAGAAAATACTTGATAGAATCCTCCATGCTGAACAAAAGGAAAAGCACACATATAAGGAACCTAGAAAAAACCAGCTATACTCAAATACCAGTTAACAGAAGAGAGCACAGGTAGAACAAGTAACACACACACACACACACACACACACAAATGGCAAACATAAATACACACCTTTCAATAATATCTCTTAATATCAACGGTCTCAATGCCCCAACGAAAAGACATAGATTTGCAGACTGGGTTAAAAAGCAGGATCCTACAATTTGTTGTCTCCAAGAAACTCACCTTTCTACAAAGGATAGACATTATCTTAGGGTGAAAGGTTGGAAGACAGTGTTTCAAGCAAATGGGCCTAGAAAACAAGCAGGGGTTGCTATCCTAATATCAGACAGGGTGGACTTTAGTCCGAAGTTAGTCAAAAAAGATAAGGAAGGTCACTTTATATTGATTAAGGGCACACTCCAACAGGAGGACATTACAATCCTAAACATATATGCACCTAACATGGGGGCTCCCAAATTCGTCAAACAAACACTATTAGAACTAAGGTCACAGATAACACCAAACACAGTGGTGGTGGGTGACTTTAACACCCCACTCTCATCAATTGACAGGTCATCCAGGGAAAGAATAAACAGAGAGGCATCTGGACTAAATGAGGTCATAGAAGGAATGGACCTAACAGATATATACAGGACATTTCATCCAAAGGCTGCAGAATATACATTCTTTTCAGCAGCACATGGAACATTCTCTAAAATAGACCATATATTAGGACACAAAGCAAATCTTAACAAATTCAGGAAAATTGAAATAATTCCTTGCATTCTATCTGACCACAATGGAATTAAACTACAAATCAGTAGCAAGAAAGGCTATAGAGCATACACAAAATCATGGAAACTAAACAATACACTACTAAATGATGAGTGGGTCAATGAAGAAATCAAAAAGGAAATCAAAAAATTTATAGAGTCAAATGATAATGAGAACACAACATACCAAAATCTCTGGGACACAATGAAGGCAGTTCTAAGAGGTAAATTTATAGCCTTAAGTGCCTATATTAAGAAATTAGAAAGGTCGCAAGTAAACGACCTAATGCTTCGCCTTAAAGCCTTGGAAAAAGAAGAACAAGGCAAACCAAAAAGTAGTAGACGGGAAGAAATAATAAAGATTAGGGCAGAAATTAATGAAATAGAAACCAAAAGAACAATCCAAAGAATTAATGAAACAAAGAGTTGGTTCTTTGAAAGGATAAACAAGATTGATAAACCCTTAGCAAATCTGACCAAAAGAAAGAGAGAAGAGACACAAATTAATAAAATCAGAGATGAACAAGGTAACATCACAACAGATTCCAGAGAAATTCAAAAAATTATAGGGACATACTATAAAAGCATATACTCCACAAAGTATGAAAATCTGAAAGAAATGGATGATTTCCTTGATCTATATGACCTACCTAAATTAAATCAAAATGAGATTAATCACTTAAATAGACCTATAACAAACATGGAGATCCGAGCAGTTATCAATAATCTCCCACCTAAAAAAAGCCCAGGCCCGGATGGATTCACTGCTGAATTTTACCAGACTTTTAAGGAAGAGCTAACACCATTGCTTCTTAAGCTTTTCCAGGAAATAGAAAAAGAAGGAATCATACCAAACTCCTTCTATGAGGCCAGCATCACCCTGATACCAAAACCAGGCAAAGATAGAACAAAAAAAGAAAATTACAGACCAATCTCCCTCATGAACATAGATGCAAAAATTCTCAACAAAATATTGGCAAACAGAATACAAGAGTATATCAAAAAGATCATTCACCCTGACCAAGTAGGCTTTATCCCAGAGATGCAGGGATGGTTCAACATACGCAAATCTATAAATGTAATACATTACATAAATGGGTTGAAGGACAAAAATCACATGATCATCTCATTAGATGCAGAGAAAGCATTTGACAAAATCCAACATCCCTTCATGATAAAAGTCCTACAGAGACTGGGAATAGAAGGAACATATCTCAATATAATAAAGGCTATTTATGACAAGCCTACAGCCAACATATTACTAAATGGGGAAAAACTGGAAGCTTTTCCACTAAAATCAGGAACAAGACAAGGGTGTCCACTGTCTCCACTTCTATTTAATATAGTTTTGGAAGTCTTAGCCATAGCAATAAGGCAAGAGACACACATAAAAGGGATACAAATTGGAAAGGAAGAAATCAAGTTATCATTATTTGCAGATGACATGATTCTATACATAAAGGACCCTAAAGACTCTACTAGCAAGCTGTTAGAGCTGATCAAAACCTACAGCAATGTAGCAGGATACAAAATAAATACACAGAAATCAGTAGCCTTTGTATATGCTAACAACAAACACACAGAGGATGAAATCAGAGAATCACTCCCATTCACAATTGCATCAAAAAAAATAAAATACCTTGGAATAAACCTAACCAAGGAAGTAAAGAATCTATACAAGGAGAACTTTAAAACACTCAAGCGAGAAATTGCAGAAGACACTAGAAAGTGGAGAAACATCCCTTGTTCCTGGCTTGGAAGAATCAATATCGTGAAAATGGCTATCTTACCTAAAGCAATCTACACATTTAATGCAATCCCTATCAAAATTCCAAAGGCTTTCTTCATGGAAATAGAAAAAACAATCCAAAAATTCATTTGGAATCATAAAAAACCTCGAATATCTAAAATAATACTGAGCAACAAAAAAGAGGCTGGTGGTATCACCATACCTGATTTTAACCTATACTACAGAGCCATAGTAACAAAAACAGCATGGTACTGGCACAAAAACAGACATGTAGATCAGTGGAACAGAATAGAGGACCCAGATGTAAGCCCAAGTAGCTATAGCCACCTGATATTCGATAAAAATGCCAAAAATACTCATTGGAGAAGAGACAGCCTCTTCAGCAAATGGTGTTTTGAAAACTGGATAAATATCTGCAGAAGGATGAAAATAGATTCTTCTCTCTCGCCATGCACAAGAATTAAGTCCAAATGGATTAAAGACCTTAACATCAGACCGGAAACTTTGAAACTGCTAGAGGAAAAAGTAGGGGAAACCCTTCAACATATTGGTCTTGGCAAAGACTTTCTGAATACAACCCCAATTGCTCAGGCAATAAAACCACAGATTAACCACTGGGACCTAATGAAATTACAAAGATTTTGCACCACAAAGGACACAGTGAAAAAAGCAAAGAGGCAACCTACAGAATGGGAAAAAATCTTCGCCAGCTATATATCTGATAGAGGATTAATATCTAGGATATACAAAGAACTCAAAAAGTTAACTAATAAGGAATCAAACAAGCCAATCAAAAAATGGGCTATGGAGCTAAACAGAGAGTTCTCAAAGGAAGAAATACGAATGGCATATAAGCACCTAAAAAAATGTTCTACGTCATTAGTCAACTCTTTGATTAATAGGTGCTCTAGTTCAAGCTGATGAATCCACATGAGAACCAAGGGTGGATGGCTAGAAGGGATCTCTCATTCTCCCAGCTCATAACTTTGTTTTCTGTCACTTTGCATCTTTTAAATTTATTTATTTGCATGTTTATATCATTTATTTTTATTTATTGATAGTGAATATTTTTAAACTAAGAAGAGCTCTCTTAGAAGTTCAGCTTTGTCACAGAACAATAAACCTTATCTGTGGTTTTACTTATTTTTGCAGTACTGAGGGCAAGAAGCAGGGTCTTGTGTATAATAGGCAAGAGCTCTGTCACTGAGCTGTAGAACCAGTCCAATATTTTTAAGATAATAAAATTAAAACTTTGGTTTCTTTTTTAACCAAAGAATTTTTAAGGGTTGAATAATTAAAATTATGTATGAGTACAATTTGCACAAGCACAGATTAGACATACATATGTGTATAGACATATTTGCAAATTTTTAGTTTCGTTGAGTGAGATTAGAGACTGTGCATATATTTTTATTGGGAAGCACATTTTAAAATATTTTTTATTTTTATATACTTATTGAAAGAGAGAAGAAGAAAAAGAGAGATAGAGACAGAGAATGGACATGCCAGAGCCTCCAACCTCTGTAAATGAACTGCAGATGTATGTGCCACCTTGTACATCTGACTTATGTGGGTCCTGGGAAGTTGAATCTGGGTCCATTGGCATTGCAGGCAAGAACCTTAATTGCTAAGCCATCTCTCCTGCTGGGAAGCACTTTTTATAAGGCTCAGTTTATTTCTTGTCATTACTTGTGATAAGCAGAGACATTCAATTTTGCCAGCATATATAATTCACTATTGAGCTCTTCTCCAAGTACTGTCTAATTTTTCTTCTGAGCTACTTAGCTGAAGAAAGTTGATAAGTTTCAGGTTTCTATGTATCCATCCACAACAAAGCAATAAAATTTCCATTCTTAACCCCTGTTGCTTTGTAACTATGAGCAAATGCATAATTAAAACATTATCCCCAGCAGTCTACCCTTTCTTTCTACTTTTCCAGACCTTTTTATCTTTAAAAAAATATTTATTTGCAAGCAGAGAGACAAGAGAGGAGAAAGAGAGAGGGAGAGAATGGGAGTGCCAGCACCTCTAGCTGCTGCTGCATGCAAACTCTAGATGCATGTGCCACTTTGTGTCTGGCTTTATATTGGGTGCTGGGGAATTGAACCCAGGTGGTTTGGCTTTGCAGACAAGTGCCTTAATTGCTGAGCCATTTCTGCAGTTCCTACTCTTATAGATCTTAACACACGATAACTTCAGCATGCTGGATGGGACTGAGAGGGCTAAGTGATCATCCAATGTTGTGCCTTGACTTCCTGGACGTATCATCAGACTACATGGATTATATTCAGAGGAATGCGAGCAGCAGTGATGCATACCATGGCCAGGTGTAACCAAGCAAACCTTCCACAGTGAACTTCTTGTCCTGCATCTGCTTGCCGGATATCACTGTGCAGGACAGTTTTGGAAGCCACTCATTGATGAGGACAGAACCTCTGGCAGCCTGGACCCCAGAGGCTACACTTGAAGAACTGAATGGTTCAAATAAAAAGGATGATATCAACTTGTGATACCAAAAATAATAATAAATACTACTACTAATAATAATAACTTAGGTTCATCTCTTCAGCCAACGAACCATTTGTAGTGTTTTATCATCCATTGCTGCTATTCGAGCAGCATTCTCCACAGAAATGATGCTGGACAGTTTACGTTGCCACAGACCCTCCCACTGGACCAACCTCCACTATACATTGATGACAATGCAAAGGAAAGAAAGTTACAGTATTGTGAAGCAGGAAAAAAAAAGACAGTTTCATATCAAGACACAAATACATGAACAGCTACAACTTCAAGCACTTTGCAGTCAGTGAATCCTTAAAGAATACAGTCTGTTGTCTTTTTAGTCAAACCATATAGTAACAGTATAGGAAAGGGCTCAAGTAACTTCTTTATTCTTTCTGCTTCTACTCATCCCTTTTCTACCCATTTTGTACTGTAGTCACATGGGTCTTCAAAAAATCAAGTCATATCAACCTCCTTATGGTGGCTCACATCTTACTAGGAAGATCAACATTTCTTCACCTGAATGATATGGAGCCTAACTCCTCTACAGCTTCTTTCATTCCACATCTTTCTACTTTTCACAAGTGACTTTAATTTCTGATGCATTCATACATGTGTTACATTTTTTATAATATATTACCCACATTACTCTACCTTTCCCTGCCTCAGTCTCACTAGACTTCTTGTCTCTTACTAGTTACTATTGCATAAAAGAGAATGACTCCCTGTCTCCAGCAACCTCTGACTGTCATTACTTCATGGTGGTGGGGGAGCCTCCCCACCCCTCCTCTGTAATAAAATGATGGCTGCCCCATCAGATGCAGGTCTTGTGCAAGTAACCGACCACATCCGGTGTGAGTTCATGAGTGCAGTGGCCTTGTCCTTTCCAGACACAAGAGTTCCACAGCACTTCTCTCCATCCTCCAGCTTTTCATTCTTTTTGCTCCATCCTCCTCAGTGTTCTTTGAGTGGTGGGGAAAAGATGCTTATGTCTCATTTATTATAGTGAAGCACTCATAGTCACTTTTTTCAGCACTTGACCAGTTACCACTTTCTCTGCATTGACTTCTTCCCACTACAAAAATACAAATGGGGGGGGAGGGAGGGAATTACCATGGGATTTTTTTATAATCATGGAAAATGCTAATAAAAATTGAAAAGTAAATAAATAAATAAAAATAAAAAAGCTTTTCTTATTGGGTCTGAGAGCAGGGATATGAAGATAAATATTTGTGAGGCAGTTTGAAGCATATCCATTCAGCAATACAGCAGTAGTGTGTTCTCCCCTAGGGCCTACATTCTCCCTAGCCATAGGCTTTTGACCTGGTTTTCAGTACCTAGCATGCATTCTCTTCTGTAAAGCGAGCCTCAAATCCAATACAGAACTATTGGTTACTCCTATAACCTTCATGCCACTATCACACCAGAGGTAAGTATTACAGAATGTAGAATTCATCACTGAGTGGTAATGATAACTTTTCTCTGCCAGCATCATGTATAGCAGCAAAAAGCTAGCCAGCAAGGAAACTATTATCTCAGCTCCGGCTTGATTTCTTTATGTCCTAAAACCATCAGGTGTGGTGTTTTACCTTTCAGTCCTAGTGGGCAACCAAGAGTCAAGGTAATAGCCAACATTATTTTGAGGGTCTCAGAGGCTTTTCTGACAAAAACTCATTGACAGAAATACTACTATTGTTTAATAGCCCATGGCTAGTAGGAGCACCAGTATTCATTCATGTAGAGTACCTCCATTCTTGTTTTATGTTTATTGTTATGATTATTATTAACAAGATGTTTCATATGGCTGTATCATGTGTCCCTGCCCCCATTCCATTGGGGACACTCCTCAGTGGGGTTGTAGGTATTCACCATGGGGTTGTAGTTTATGCATTGTGGGAACAGTAGTCAGTTATTTTGGAGGGGAGAGAATGCCTCTGGGCATGTTGTCTCAGCCTATGGCTCTTACAATCTTTCCATCCCCTCTTCTGCAAAATTCCCTGAGTCTTGGTGGGTGAGTTTTAAGTCTACTTCAGCGACTAAGCTCTTAGGAGCCTCTGGATCTGTACTTTGTTAAGTGTTGAGTATCCTTGTATTTATTCCTCCATTTTTTAAAACTATTTCTTCCTTATTTATTTATTTGCAAGTAGAGCAAGAAGAGAGAGAGAGAGAAAGAGAGAGAGAATGCACACTCCAGGGCTTCTAGCTACTGCAAAAATAAAACCTTCCCAATGCATTGGCTTTATGTGGGTACTAGGGATTCAAATCTGGGCCATCAGGCTTTGCAAGCAAGAGCCTTTAACTGCTGAGCCATCTCTAGATCCCCATTATGTCTTTCTATTTATGTATTTTTATTAAGCTTGCTAAATATGTTTTCTTACTGTTTTTCAAATCTCCTATGCTTTTAGTTGGCCCTTTTACCTACCCCCATTCTCATTCATCTATCCACCCTCATGCCTGATTAACCCTTTCTAATCCCAGTCTCTGCTCTCCAAGTGTTTTCTTATCACTTGTGTTGCACTATCTTCTCCCCTCTAGACCTCTTCCTCCACTCTTAGCCCTTTTTAATTGTTTTTATTTTTATTTTTTATATTTATGAGAGAGAGAGAGAGAGATTTGGCATGTTAGGGCCTTAGCCACTGAAAACAAACTCCAGACACAAGCACCACCTTGTGCACATGAGCCACCTGTGTGCATATGTCATCTTGTGCAACTGGCATATGTGGGTTCTGCGGAGTCAAACCTGGGTCCTTAGGCTTTTCAGCCAAGTGCCTTAGCAGCCAAGCCATCTCTCCAACCTGTTAGCCTATTAGTTTTTAGATTTCCTGGTCTCTGTAGACACTCAAATTTGTATTCACTGGTCTGGAGACTTGAAACTGGAATCCACATGTGAAGGAGAATATATGGCACATCTTTTTGAGCCCGAGTTGCCACACTCTTTTCTTCTTCTAAATGTATGTAATCATATTTCTGGAGAGAAGAGAGGGGATGGGGAGAGGGCTGAATGAATAAGACACTTGCTATACAAGCATGAGGACCTGAGTTGAATTCCCAGAACTCACATAAAAACATGGGCATGATCATACAATGTCTGTAACCCCAGCAATAAGGAGAGTGGAGACAGGAGGATTTCTGGGGCTCCCTGACAAGCAAGTCTAAAAACCAGGAGGACCAGGTTCATTGAGAAATTCCGTTTCAGGGAAGTAAGACAGAACAGTGATTGAGGAGGACACCTGATTTCCTGTGGCCTCAGCACAGGTACACTTGTAATGTGCACACACACACACACACACACACACACACACACACACACACACAGAGAGAGAGAGACAGAGAGAGAGAGAGAGAGAGAGAGAGAGAGAGAGAGACAGCAGAAAGAAGTCATTTCTGTAAAGTGAAGGAGCCTTTGTAATGTAAAATGTTATATCTCCTAATTTAACCTTGATGTACAATCAGACTCTTGTATATCTGATTTTCTTAAATAAGAATCACCTGCTCTAGAAATACCTGTACACATGGACTGTGAAAACAGAGTATGAATGATATGGTCTGGGTGAAAACACCCACAAACAGACAGAAGGGAGGGGGGAATTGAATAAAAGAAATTGTTATCACCTAGGAACAGATGCATTTGAATGCTACTTAACCATTGGTATGGTAAGATCTGTTACAAATGAATACTTGCATAGACATTTTCCTTTTACATAGCAGAATGTATGACCACTGGATTCAAGTAAACCAGTAAGGAGGAGTTCTACTCAAACAAAGAAACTTACTCAAGAGGTGGCTTGTACTAGGAAGCAGGATTTAATCTGATTCCTATAAAAACCTTCCAAAGCTACAATATTGTACTGTTAATTGACTTGAACCTTTTATGGTCTGACAAAATCCTGCAGTGTATAGTCAGAGTGTTCTCAGTATTCTGTGAGGAGTTTTGAGGCTTGTGGAGACAGAACGTATATATCCATCCCCCATCCTAAAGTTTCAAAGTAATAAAAAGGAGTCAGAATAAATTAGAGGCCACACAGCAGATGCATATACATGATTAAATATTTATATAATATCCATAAATACTAATTGTGACCAGTACTGTAGTAGTTAGGAAAATGAATCTAGTCCTGCAATGGAGAGGTTTGAGGAAAGTGTCTCCAAAGCACTGTGTAAACACGTGTTCTGAACGACAGCATGAATGAAACTCAAACCTGCACATTACATGAATCAATCTTTCAGACCTAAATTAAGCTCTGTAAATTCCACTATAAATCTCTGTCTATAAAGACCTTCCAAATGATGGAGTCTTACAAACCACCTTTATGAAGGTCAGCAGGTCTTCAGCCAAGTTATCTATAACTTAACGTGTGTCATCTATCTCAGCTATCTATCTGTCTGTCTATATAGCTATCATCTATCTCTCTTTCAATCAATCATATATCTAACCTATGAAGGATTTTAAAGTATAATTCCTCAAATCAAAACCTATAAAGAACTGATGGGAATTAAAAACAGGCTTTCATCAAAAGATCAGTAAAAGCAAATGAACCTATGCTGACCTGCAGGAAGAGTATTTTCAAGGTGAGTAGTTTCTTATTACAGAATACCCTCTGGAGGAGCCATGGGGAAGTGCTGAGCTCTGCAGCACGCTCCTGTTCCCATCACTTAGCTTAAAATCATTTGGCTACTGCCCCGGGTGCTGTTATGTAACATAAACGTTCTTATGTAAGGAGAATGGTGCTGGGTGCTGACCCATGCCTTCAAAGCGTGTGTGCTTGAGACGCTTTCTGTACTCCACACTGCTCCAGTGACCTGTACAACCAATGGCAAGGGGTCTGGAAAGTGACATCAAAGCATAGTATTGGATGTGTATTCATTTCATATTCTTTACACTATCACATCTTATTATATAGATCTATCATTATGACCAAACCCTAAGAAAATATCCTTATGGGATGCATGGTTGATTTTTTTTCTCCATCTAAAACAAAAATGCCTATATTTACATTCAAGTCATAACCTGTTTCTTTAATTAGCCTTGCATTTGGAGTTGACTTTCCTGGATAGTCTCCCCTCTTTAGCCGCTTCTCACTAGAAATACTCAGAGTTTAGGTTACTATTAGGAACCTTGGTCCTGGATTTGAATCCAGATTCCCCTTCTTATTAGCTGCTCACAGCAGTTTCCTCGGTTGTAAAGTGCAGGTAATATCCATCATGAGAAACCTAGTGTTTTAACCACACATACGTTGCAATGGGCTGCTGGCATGGTTTATATTGTTCCTGCCAGTGCGTTACTGCCAAGTAGATCACTTGCCTGGCTGTCTTGATGTTGTTGGGAAAAACAAAACAAAAACACACAAAAAACACACAAAAAACACTTGATTTCTAATGTTGTCTAAAAATTGAATACAATTTACTTAAAGTTACTTTAAGTTCAGTAAAGATTCTAAAGATATAAAGAACTAAAGATGTTGGATTAATTACTTCCTCATTATTCCATTGGTGAGGGTGTAGGGTGCCTTCTCTAGGATGTGGGGATAGCCAAAGATTCCATAGCCAACACAAGACAGAGAAAACCAATGGGTGTTTGTTAGTTACATATTCTCATGTCATTCAGGTTGCACACTGGAAGCTGAGGGAGGGAGGCAGGCTTTAGTGTCAGGGATGAGGTACATACTGGCTCCTTGGAGGATGTGACTGAAGTGCTTGTATAATTTGCAAACTAGCTGAGCAGGAACTGCCTCAGGTGCCCCATAAGGAGAATTATTCTCCTTGAGGACCTTTTTCATGGGAGCAGAGCAGGGAGGGGAAATTACAGTTAGGACACACAAGGCCCTTTTGGTTTTACCATGTCAAAGTAGCACTTCTAGGTACTATGCCATGTGGGTCATCATGATGGACCTCACTGTGTTAATGTGCAAACCAGAGCATTCTAAGGGGGACCAGAACTTACTAAAAGTAAAAAATTCCTTATGGGCTGGAGAGATGGCTTGTCAGTTAAGGTGCTTGCCTGAGACACCTAAGGGACCCAGGTTCGATTCCCCAGTACCTACATAAGCGAGATGCACAAGGTGGCACATGCATCTGGAGTTTGTTTGCAATGGCTGGAAGCCCTGGTGCAACCATTCTCATTTTTGCTGTCTGTCTCTGTCTTTCTTCTCTCTCTCTGCTTGTAAATTAATAAATTTAAAAAAAAAATAAGTACTTAAAAATTCTTTATAATACATGGAATGAATAATTTTGATTATCAACTTGATGGGATTTATAATCATTTTGATGACAAACCTCTGGGTAGATCTGAGAGTATTTTCAGAGAGATTTTAACTGAGGAGGGAAGACCTTCCCCTAACTGTAGGCAGCATGATCCAAAAATCTAGTGTCATGGACTGAATAAAATGAAGAGAGCAAGTTGAGCATTAGCATTCAGCTTTCTCTGCTTCCTGACTGCAAACATAAAATGGGCAGCTGCCTCATGCTCCTGGCACCAGACTGTCCCTGCGAGGATGGACCGGATCTCAGACTGTGAGCCAAAGTAAGCCTTTCCTTCCTCAAGTTGCTTCCGTAAGACGTTTGTCACAGCAGTGAGACAAGTAATGAACATACTAGGCTAAGACTAGATACTATTGTAAAAGAAGCAATTATTTGGTATTTTGGGGCAACAAAAAGATTTATTTCTTTTCTTGACATGTGTATGTCATTCTACTCTTACAACTTAGTTTCCAATCTTGCAGTGTGTGTGGATATGATCACTGGTTAAATGGAGAAGATTGGTTTATCTGCTGCTCAACATAGATCTACTGTCAAAATAAAAAAGATCTGTAATTTTCTCATGCAGTGTTTATCTACTGCTTTACAACTCTACCATTCTTCATGATGGAAAAGTGATTTACTTTTCTTACATATTTTATGACATTATTTGCATTTAGATTTGGAGCAACATTAGAAAGACTTTGAGAGTCTTAATAGAATCTTTAGGCTTTGCAAAAGTTATATGAATAATTAAATTTAAATTTTACTATTATATAAATTTATATATAAATAATATAAATTTAAATTAATTTATATGCAAAAATAAAAAAGATTCTATTAAATGTGATGTACTGAGTGCTGGGCAACAGGAAATGACCATTAATTAACAGATCACTTAGGCAAATAGTTGTAATCATTGATATCAATTGGTCTTTAAAAATACTGACAATAGGGCTGGAGAGATGGCTTAGCGGTTAAGCGCTTGCCTGTGAAGCCTAAGGACCCCGGTTCGAGGCTCGGTTCCCCAGGTCCCATGTTAGCCAGATGCACAAGGGGGCGCACGCGTCTGGAGTTCGTTTGCAGAGGCTGGAAGCCCTGGCGCGCCCATTCTCTCTCTCTCCCTCTATCTGTCTTTCTCTCTGTGTCTGTCTCTCTCAAATAAATAAATAAATAAATAAAATTAAAAAAAAAAAGAAAAAAATACTGACAATACTATGACTTACTCATAAAGCATTTTTCCTTTTTTTTTTTTTTTTTTTTTTGCTTTTCGAGGTAGGGTCTCACTCTAGCCCAGGCTGACCTGGAATTCACTATGGAGTCTCAGGGTAGCCTCGAACTCACGGCGATCCTCTTACCTCTGCCTCCCGAGTGCTGGGATGAAAAGTGTGCGCCACCACACCCAGCACTTCATAAATATGTTTAATAGTTCATCTTATGGAAATCTTTTTTTTTTTTTTTTTGGTTTTTCAAGGCAGGTTCTCACTCTGGCTCAGGCTGACCTGGAATTCTCTATGGAGTCTCAGGGTGTCCTTGAACTCATGGCGATCCTCCTACCTCTGCCGACTGAGTGCTGGGATTAAAGGGGTGCACCGCCATGCCTGGCGGGAAATCTTTCTTAATTTGTCACACTGTGTGTCATATGCAATAAATATTAAGTGTTGGTGTGTCAAAAAGAAACATATGATGCCAGGCGTGGTGGCGCATGCCTTTAATCCCAGCACTCAGGAGGCAGAGGTAGGAGGATCCCCGTGAGTTCAAGGCCAGCCTGAGACTCCATAGTGAATTCCAGGTCAGCCTGGGCTAGAGTGAGACCCCGCCTCAAAAAACCAAAAAAAAAAAAAAAAAGAAAGAAAGAAACATATGGATAAGAATAAAGAGGGCCAGGACTGAGGATGTGGCTTAATTGGTAGAGTGCTGACTTAGTATACATGAAGTCCAGGTTGGACCTCCAGCACTGCATAAATTGAGAATAGCACACCTATAGTCCCAGCACTTGGCAGGTGGATGTAAGACAATTACAAGTTCAAGGTCATCCTTGGCTACATATTGAGTTCGAAGCCAGATTGGGCTACAGGAACCCTTGTCTCAAGAAAGAAAAAGAAAGAGAAAAGAAAAAGACTGCAGAAGAATAAAGAGCAATTTATGCCTCTTCTCCATCCATGTCCTTTCTCTTAGGAAGAATGTTTATTGATACCCATAGGAAGTTGCTCTACACAGCAACTGCATGTAGTGTTAAAAAATGATATGGCAAGAAATGGAAAGATTTTTTTAAATTTTATTTTTAAATTTTTATTAGCATTTTCCATGATTATAAAAAAAAACTCATGTTAATTCCCCTCTCCCCCCACACTTTCTCCTTTGAAATTCCATTCTCCATCATATTACCTCCCCATCACAATCATTGTACTTACATATATACAATATCAACCTATTAAGTACCTACCTCCCTTCCTTTCTCTTCCCTTTATGTTTCCTTTTTAACTTACTGGCCTCTGCTGTTAAGTATTTTCATTCTCACACAGAAGCCCAGTCACCTGTAGCTAGGAT
The DNA here is from genome assembly GCF_020740685.1 of Jaculus jaculus. NCBI lineage: Eukaryota > Metazoa > Chordata > Mammalia > Rodentia > Dipodidae > Jaculus > Jaculus jaculus. Next base: position 74,870,075 of record NC_059110.1, on the reverse strand, counting down.
CCACATATGAGAGAGAACATGTGGCGCTTGGCTTTCTGGGCCTGGGTTACCTCACTTAGTATAATCCTTTCCAGGTCCATCCATTTTTCTGCAAATTTCATAACTTCATTTTTCTTTACCACTGAGTAGAATTTCATTATATAAATGTGCCACATCTTCATTATCCACTCATCAGTTGAGGGACATCTAGGCTGGTTCCATTTCCCAGCTATTATAAATTGATCAGCAATAAACATGGTTGAGCACATACTTCTAAGGAAATGAGATGAGTCCTTCGGATATATGCCTAGGAGTGCTATAGCTGGGTCATATGGTAGATCAATCTTTAGCTGTTTTAGGAACCTCCACACTGATTTCCACAATGGCTGGACCAGATTGCATTCCCACCAGCAGTGTAGAAGGGTTCCTCTTTTTCCACATCCCCGCCAACATTTATGATCATTTGTTTTCATGATGGTGGCCAATCTGACAGGAGTGAGATGGAATCTCAATGTAGTTTTAATTTGCATTTCCCTAATGACTAGTGATGTAGAACATTTTTTTGAATGCTTATATGCCATTCATATTTCTTCCTTTGAGAATGCTCTATTTAGCTCCATAGCCCATGTTTTGATTGGCTTGTTTGATTCCTTATTATTTAATTTTTTGAGTACTTTGTATATCCTAGGTATTAATCCTCTATCAGATATATAGCTGGCAAAGATTTTTTCCCATTCTCTAGGTTGCCTCTTTGCTTTTTTCACTGTGTCCTTTGCAGTGCAAAATCTTTGTAATTTCATGAGGTCCCAGTGATTAATCTGTGGTTTTATTGCCTGAGCAATTGGGGTTGTATTCAGAAAGTCTTTGCCAAGACCAATATGTTGGAGGGTTTCCCATACTTTTTCCTTTTCAGAGTTTCAGGTCTGATGTTAAGGTCTTTAATCCATTTGGACTTAATTCTTGTGCATGGCGAGAGAGAAGAATCTATTTTCATCCTTCTCCAACACCATTTGCTGAAGAGGCTGTCTTTTCTCCGATGAGTATTTTTGGCACTTTTATCGAATATCAGCTGTCTATAGCTACTTGGGCTTACATCTGGGTCCTCTATTCTGTTCCACTGATCTACATGTCTGTTTTTGTGCCAGTACCACACTGTTTTTGTTACTATGGCTCTGTAGTATAGGTTAAAATCAGGTATGGTGATACCACCAGCCTTATTTTTGTTGCTCAGTATTATTTTAGATATTCGAGGTTTTTTGTGATTCCAAATGAATTTTTGGATTGTTTTTTCTAAAGAAATAGAAAGATTTAACTAATATAGCACAATATCAAGCATATGATAAACTCTCACTCCAGTATTGTTAATGAATAAATGTCTACTGTAGGTGTGTTAAAATGAATCAGTTAACAATCCAAAGAGATGATTACATTTACATGAAAACCCATAGGGCTAACTTAGGGATTCTTAGGGTCAATTTTTCAACTGGACCATGTGCCAGTGTTAGCTTTGAGCTTAAATCTTGGATCATCTCCACCAAGACACCTAAGATGGTCCCATTCTTAAACGTGCTGATTCACTTTGTCCAAACCCAGCAATTGTCATTTCAAAAAAAAAAAAATGTGCCTGAGATGCTTCTTTTTTTATTTTTTTTTTCTGTTTTATTTATTTAATTGAGAGGGACAGACAGAGAGAGAATGAGGCCAGTAGAGAGAGAGAGAGAGAGAGAGAGAGAGAATGGGCATGCCATCCAGCCACTGCAAACGAACTCTAGATGCGTGCGCCCCCTTGTACATCTGGCTAACGTGGCTCCTGGGGAGTCGAGCCTCGAACTGGGGTCCTTAGGCTTCACAGGCAAGCGCTTAACCACTAAGTCATCTCTCCAGCCCTGAGATGATTCTTTTTTATTTTTTTGAATTATTTATTTATTTATTTGAGAGCGACAGACACAGAGAGAAAGACAGAGGGAGAGAGAGGGAATGGGCGCACCAGGGCTTCCAGCCTCTGCAAACGAACTCCAGATGCGTGCGCCCCCTTGTGCATCTGGCTAACGTGGGACCTGGGGAACCGAGCCTCGAACCGGGGTCCTTAGGCTTCACAGGCAAGCACCTAACCGCTAAGCCATCTCTCAGCCCTGAGATGCTTCTTGAAAGACTCTATGCTAAATATAAAACATGAGCATTTTGAAGAAAAGAAAGGTGCTCTCCTCTTCTGCTGATCAGCAGGGCCCATTGAGTCAGCCTTCCACTCAAGGCCTGAACAAAGGTGCTTGAGTTCCTTCACCTACCTCACTCAGCTCTTCTCACCACACATACATGCGGATTTCCTGAAGAAAAGATTGTGCCTTTGGATTTTGCTTCATAAGTTTTTTTAAAATTTTGTTTTGATTTTTTTTAAATTTTATTTTAGAGAGAGAGAGACACAGATGGAGAATTGGCACGGCAGGGCCTCAGACATTGAAATCAAACTCCAGATCCTTGCACTACCTAGTGGGCATGTGTGACCTTGCTCTTGCCTTGTTTTTGTGTGTCTGGCTGATGTGGGATCTGGAGAGTAGAACATGGGTCTTTAGGCTTCACAGGTAAGTGCTTTAATGACTAAGCCATCTCTCCAGACCTCGTTTTGCTTTTTTATCCTCAGAATGTGCTTTATTTATTTACTTAAATCTAAGTCCAACTTACCTGGACGTATCTTGGTCTCCATTGTCTGACTCCATTTTTGATGAACTTTAGAGTTACTGTCCCTTTGGTCTCAGGTGTGGTACCAGTCACTCCCCCAAGCCCTGCTACACTCTGCTAATGGCATGGTGGTCCTCTGAAAAGAGACCAGTAGCTCCTGGTCTCTGACAATAGGATATGCTGGCAAACTCTTGCTCTATGTACCTGAGGACTCTCAGGACATACTTCCTAAGGACAGGCTAGCCTCAATGCCTCCTGAATCTACGAAGGCTGCTCTTGCTGGCGCTTGTATATGTGCCCTGTCTTCATGGGTACTACCATGTCTATAGAGCCCATGGTGATGCTTACTGTTGCCATGGTAGCTACTACCCCTGCTGCTGCTCATTCAGTGGGCACTAGCAAGGTCATTGGAAGAGTGTGTGCTTCTATGAACACACATGTATAGAAGGCATGTTTCATGAACATGCATGTGTAGGAGGCACAGTAGATTTCTTTTCCCTCAGCGTAATCAGAGGAGATGGCCTCACATCAGGGATCCTGAAGCCATTCTGTTCTCCATGGACCTCTACGGCTCTGTCACACACAATGTCCATGATGTTCTCTGCTGGTATGGTTGGGATACAGATATAAATTCCATAGGTGATCTTAGGGGATCAGCAGGTTTCTCACTGAGCTAAAAGGCATCTTAAAGGGCCACGGATGGAAGTTAAGGCTATCCCTATGGTTGGCTGGCCTCAAACACTTCCAGAGAAGCAGACAAGGGAGTTCTGAGGTCTTTGTAGAACTGTGACATCTTGCCAGCATGTCACCACTTCTGGTTAGGCTATCAGTGTGCCATTAGGTCATGGTAAGGCTGGTGCTGGTGGATCCAAGGCTCACAATCATCACCCACTGAGCATACATGCATCAGACCATGTCAACTCTTCCCAGTTTCTATGAACACGTGCAATAATACTCCTGACTCCTCCTAAATCCACAATTCATACACTCCCCTTCATTAACATATTTACTACAGTTTTCCCACAAAGGCATTTACTGAGCATACTGTTCCCTGTGGTATAATATAAAAGACTGGTTAATTTTTTATTGACAGTCTTTTGTAGCTCTTCCAGGCTTTACAGGCTGCCCCAACACATGGGCTTCGTGCCGCAGCATACCTCAGGGACACCTAGGAAAGGGTGAGGGTGTTGCTTGCCCATCACTTGGGGTGATCCTGGCCCCTAGATCCAGATTCTTCTTGAGGCTGTGGTGATGCAGGGGTGCAGTGAGTGAACTGAGATCTGATTCAGCTTTGCCTGTGCTCCACATCCTCAAACTGGGCCTCAGTTCATAACTGCTCTTCTTTGGGGCCCCCCCCTAACTGCCCCTCTCCTGTCCATTGTGATGTAGCACAATCACACTGTTCTTTGTTGACCTCACCTAGCAACTAGGCCCTCAGGGAAGAGACAACACAGTGATTCCCCTGAGCAAGTAGAAATCAGTTGGGGAAGAGTTTAGGTATATGATGAAAATATAACCTCTAGCCGGGCGTGGTGGCGCATGCCTTTAATTCCAGCACTCAGGAGGCAGAAGTAGGAGGATCACCGTGAGTTTGAGGCCACCCTGAGACTACATAATGCATTCCAGGTCAGCCTGAGCTAGAGTGAGACCCTACCTCGAAAAACCAAAAAATAAAAGTAAAAATAAAGAAAAGAAAATATAACCTCTACAGGGAATAGTTCACCCCTTGAGGACCCATGGGTGATTTCCCTAGCCCTTCATTATTTTCTAAAACAAAATATTTCACCTGTGGATCTAAATTGCTTTACTTTCCACTGGAAAATTAGCAAAAGATATTAATACTTAGTCAAATTCTAATTTTTGTGAACTATAAGGACTAGCTAACTGTAAGAAATGAAAAATGCCACCACCTCCTCCATCCTACAACTTGGAGAAACTTCTTCTATGAATATGCAGAATCAAGGTGGTTTGCCCTCTCAGATCTTGGCATTATTGCATGAACGGTATTCAACTTGGTAGGCCAACTTTTTCTATGCATTTAGTGGATACTTTCTTTTTTTATATGAATACTAAACAAGTAAGTCTGATTCTATCATCTAAAGAATCACACAATATCTTTTGAAAAAATATATTTTTAGGGCTGAAGAGATATCTCAGCAGGTAAGGTGCTTGCCTGCAAAGCCTGACTACTTTCCTCAGTACCCATGTAAAAGCAGATTCACAAAGTGGCACATGTGTCTGGAGTTCATTTACAGTGGCTGTAGGCCCTGGAATGCCCATTGTCTCTACCTATCTCTCTTCTCTCTCTCTCTATCCTTGCAAATAAAAAAATTAAAAGTGTTTTAAAATATTTTATTTATTTATTTGCAAGCAGAGAGAGGAATAGGCACATACACATTATTTATATACATACATACAGATCTCCAGCCACTGCAAATGAACTCCAGATGCATGTGCCACCTTGTGCATCTGGCTTACATGGGTACTGGGGAATCAAACCTGGGTCCTTAGGCTTCTCAGGCAAGCAAGTGCCTTAACTGCTAAACCATCTCTCCAGCCTCATACAGTATCTTTAAAAATAAACTTTATTTTTATTTATTTATTTGAAAGAGAGAAGAGAGAAAGAGACAGAGAGAGGGAGAGAGAGAATGGGCACACCAGGGCCTCCAGCCACTACAAACGAACTCCAGACTCATGCGCCCCCTTGCACATCTGACTTGCATGGATCCTGGGAATCAAACTGAGGTCCTTTGGCTTTGCAGACAAATGCTTTAACTGCTAAGCCATCTCTCCAGGCCCCCATACAATATCTTTTTAAGCAAGTTGCTTATATAAATATATAGAGAGAAGAAAGGCTAGATATAGAAGAAACTCATCTGTCTCTGGTTTTATTTGAGTTATTTAATTATATTTGGAGTCAGATAACTTGGCTACATGAAATTTAGGGGAAATAAAATTGCAGCTGTTTAGTTACTTGGAATGCACCAAGCTGCTTGGAAAAGCTGTACCCGTGTCTCGAAAGCACTTTCTACAGGACAGGCCAGAATTGACACAATAGGGGACAATGAAATAGTGCCTTTATGTGGATTTACCAGTCTTCTAAGAGCAAAGGGCACTTAATCAAAGTTAGCCTGGGAACTAATGTGCTTATGGAAAGTTTTCCTTGCTCCCAATGGGATTAGACGTGTTTTTAGCTAAGAAATCAGGATGATGTAAGAGGTTTGGGGTGTGTAATTTTCATAAAGACTCAGGCCAGATTGACATTATGTTATTGCTCACATTTCTGGGTGCTCATATATACTAGTCTAGTCATCTGAAGCAGGAAAGGGTCTGATGCATTTGCTAGAATATTCTCCTACACTGTATATTTTACTTAGATTTCTCTGGTCAGGACATTTCTGATTGCAAGGCATTTTATTCAGTTACTATGTGCTTGTGTTTGATTTCATGCAGGCGCTGATGGAATTCAGTAGAGACAAGAACACAAAATTAACCTACTGCACAAGCCTTTGGACCATTTAGTCCAGTTGTTTCCTATTGACAGAAAAGCCAAAAGACGTTTCATGTATGAAAAAGACCATTGTCTTTCTTGATTAGTCCAACCTTCAGCAGAGCCTGGCTTCTCTTCATTGCAAGTTACTATATCCAAAATTCTTTTTTAAAAGATTTGTAAAAATTTATTTATTTATTTACTTATTTATTTATTTGTAAGTAGAGAGAGAGAGACAGAGAGAGAGGAAGAATGGGCGCACCAGGTCCTCTGGCTACTGCACATGAACTCCAGATGCATGTGCCACTTTGTGCCTCTGATTTACATGGGTACAAGGAAACTAAATCTGGTTCCTTAGGCTTTGCAGGCAAATGCCTTACCTGATAGGCCATCTCTCCAACCCCCCAAATTATTTTTTATTATAGTTTTATTTAGTTACAAGCAGAGAAAGAGAAGAAGGGGTGTGCCAGGGTCTCCAGCCACTGCATGGACCACTTTGTGCATCTGGCTTTACATGGGTACTGGCTAATTCAGCTTGTGCTGCTGGGCTTTGCAGACAAGCACCTTAACCATTGAGCCATCTCTCCAGCCTTCTAACATTCTTAAGCTTGTTCAAAACTAATATGTAATTTATTATTTTGTAATAAACAGTTGATATGGTCTGAATATTGGTGGTGACCTCCTTAAATTCCCATGTTAAATCTACATATATGATGACACCAAGAGATTAGACTGTTAGGAGGCGATTAAGACATGGAGGTGGCGTCCTCACGTATGTTGGTGCTTGTCTTGGTTCCTTTTCAGAATGCTGTGACCAAACACCTGGCCAAAGGAAGCAACATCACAGAGAAAATGTTTGTGAGGGCTCATGGCTGCAGAGGAGTTTCAGCCATCCTGGGGAGAAAGCACAGGAGAGGGAGCAGCTTGGTCCATGGTGGAGGGAGAATGTGGCGGTTGTAGCATGTGATGGCAGGAGCATGTGGTGGCTGGGGCATGTGGTGAGAGGGGTGTGGGGTGGCAGGAACACGTGGTGTCGGGAGTGTGTGGTCACAGGGGTGTGTGGTGACAGGAGCGTGTGGTGACAGGAGCATGTGCCGACAGGCGTGTGTGGTGTCTGGGGTGTGTGGTGACAGGAGCGTGTGGTGGAAGGAGCCACTCAAACAGCAGCAGTTTCAAGAACCAGGCAAGCAGAGTGAAAGCAGAAGCGAGTATAACCTTCAAAGGCCTTCCCCTGGTGACCTACTTCCATCAGCCAGTCTCTGCAACCTCCCAGAAATAGAGCCACCAGTTAGGGAGCAAGTGTTCAAATACATAAGCCTGTGGGAAGCATTTTATGCTGGAAGTGTCGCAGTGCTCTTAGGAGACAGCCATGGTTGAAGAGCTTCTCTTGCCCTTATGCCATGTGGGGACACAGCAACAAGGTGTCATCGATGAATGAGACAGCCTTCACCAGATACCAAATCTGATGAGACTTTAATTTTGAACTTCCCAGCCTTCAGAACTATGAACAAAAGATTTATATTGGCTAGAAATAATGCAATTTAAGGTATTTCTGTTACAGCAGCATGGCGGACAGAAACATTGACATCCCGTGCTAGAAGAAAGAGTCTTTAGTGATGTTTTCTTATTTTCACTCAAGTTTGAAAGAACTATCATCTAGCTACTTTGGAATGGGAAATGGAATTGCATATTGTCCTGTGATCCAAGGCCCTAAACAAACCTGACTAAAGCATGCATTGGGCATTAGAATTATCTGGAATGCTCATCTACTAGATATATTCATTATCTTGCTTCTGATCTTATCTCTCACTTTTTTCAACCACTAGACTAGTTTCTTATCCCTTAACTAAGCCTCTGTCCTGACTGGGCTCTATACATTGCCATCTCCTGGTTATGAACTGTTTATCATTAATTTGGGATTGTCCAACCTTTCTTTTTTTCAAGGTACGGTCTCACTCTAGCTCAGGCTGACCTGGAACTCACTATGTAGTATCAAGGTGGTCTTGAACTCACGGTGATCCTCCTACCTCTGTCTCCCCAGTAGAAGATACATGATACTTCATGTTTTTTTTTTTTTTTCTGGTTTTGTTTATTCAAGGTAGGGTCTCGCTGTAGCCCAGGCTGACCTGGAATTCACTAAGTAGTCTCAGGCTGGCCTTGAACTCTCAGAGATCTTCCTACCTCTGCCTCCCACTGGGATTAAAGGTGTGTGCCACCACACCCAGTTCCAACCTTTTAACACTGTGTCATGACATTACCTACAAATGTGCTGGGCCACATTCAGGGCTATACTTTAATGCATGCAGCCGTTGGGCCACAGGCTACACACACCTGATTTACATTTTGGATACATGGTAAAGGCCCATGTGTTAATCACTCCTCAGCATGATACTATTGGAAGGTAATGGAATATTTAAGTGTCAAGTTCTTGTGGGAGGTTTTTAGGTCCTTAGGGGCATGTCCTTGAAAGAAATTGTGGGACATTGGCCTATGACTCATTCACAGTGGCTTCCTGGACATAAGGTGAGCAGTTTTGCACTGCCTCATGCTTCTTCCATGATATGCTGCCTCCCAAGAGGCTGAGAACAACAGGGCCAACCTGCCATGGACAGAGATCTCCAAACAGCGCATGCTTCTCTAAGTTGATTAACACCAGTATTTATTTGTTCTAGCACTGGAAACCTGACCAGCCCATTAGCTCTTTTGCTTGTATTGAAGTCATCATTGCTCTTTTATTGGCAGTATATATGTTGGTCATTTTGAAATACAGATCATCTAGCCTAACACAGGGGTCTTCCTATCTAACATGCTTGAGTTTCTTCTTCATTAGACTCTCCTCACTTTATTAACTTGCTCTAGTCATTTAGAAAACAGGAATGGTCACTTTATTATATTTTATATAATTATGCCATACATAATTTTATGACTTATAATTATAAGTCCTTTATGGTTTACTTAATAGCTCAGATTCTTTAAAAAAAAAATCTCAAAGAAGCTGAAATGTGCCAGGTAAAATTATACTGTGTGCCTTTATACTAAAACCAGGAGATAGCATAGCCAGACCATATAATCTTGGGTGTAGGAGGAAGACACTGATAAAGACATCACTTTATTTATTTGCATTATGTTTATTTGTGTGTGAATGTGAATGTGAGCCATGCATATGCACACAGAGGTCAGAGGACAACTTTTGGGTCAGTCCTCTGCCCTTGCACCTCATTTGAGGCAGGATTTCTCACTCTGAACTCTCACTTGGCTAGTGTTCTTTGCTGCAGTCATCATAAGCTTCCAGGAAATTCCCCTGTCTCCACCTCCCTTTCTGCCACCTGCATCAGTATGCTGGAATTATAGAAGCCTATCCAGTTTCCAGCTTTCTACATGGGGTGTGGGGATGGAACTCAGGCATTCCTGCTTCAATGACACGTGCTTTATTCATTGAGCCACTTCCCCAGCTGGTACCTTTTTAATAATGGGCACAAGAGCATTTAAGAGCATTTATCAAGTTGCCAGGAACTTTTCCAAGAAGCAGTTTACTTAGTGTTGGTCACCGGGGATAGCGCTTCCCTTTTAAGTAGACTGGTGTTACAGCCTTACTTCTATTGAGCTCCTCTGAATACAGCCACTGTCTTGTTAGTTTCTGTCCTTGAAAACCATCAGAGCTTCCACTGCACATACATCTTTAATCCTCTAGGCATTACTCTCTTCTCATTGTGACACATATTATAACTTTCATGAGCATCAAAGCAAACACATTTCGGGTGTACAGCCCCAAAGCCTCTTTCTTAATCTTTCATTCAACTTAAAAAAAAAATGATACATGTTCTCATCTTGTAGCCTCAAACTCATAACCCTCCTGTCTCAGTTTCCTGAGTGCTAGGGTTCTAGGCATGTGATATCATTGTTAGCTCATTCAACAACTTGCCATCAGGACCCTATTATGTCCCCTAGGCATGGAATATACAATAGTAAGTAATGCAGGTAACATCCCGTTTGGAATATCTATTGTTTGGGGAGGCAAATGATAAATTAGATAAAATACATAGTATCTCAAGGAGAGATATTAAAGAATAGAATATGGGAAATCCTGAGAGAAGGTGATATTTGCTCAAAGCCAATAAGAAGAGAGGATGCCTGAGAGGATCTATCAGAAGACTGTCCCAGATGAGAGAGGCAGAACACAGGACACCCATGTGCCTGGATAGGAGTGAATAACAATGAAACCAGCAGCAGGTGAGGTCTGCGTGGTTGGCTGTGCGGGGCAGTTCATTTCAGGTGTGGACTTCTGGCTTATGGTCAGGACTTGAAATTTTCTTTTTGAGTTGGGAACAAATGCTATATTTTGAGGAACATACAGTTTGTTTTAGGTGATACCGCTGGTTGTGTTAATGCCAGAAAGAAAAAGAGTGTAATGGCAGAGGCAGAGGCTGGGCTGGGTGCTCTTATATTGTCCAAGTGAGAGATTCTAGTGGCTAGGAACAGGGAGGTGGTAGGTGAAGGATGAAAGGGTGTCAGGTTTTGGGTGGACCTTGAAGGTAGAACCAAGAGTACTTTCTGGCCAACAAGTGGAAAGTAAGAGAAGAGGATGGCTCTAAGATTTTTTGACACATATGAACATCCCACCAAATCTCAAGTCATCAAGTCTGTGTTGATAAGTTCCAGGAATTTAGGAAGAATTTTAAAGCAGTAATCCTAATAATGTCACAGTCTCTGTTAATGTTGTTAATGCTGTATTGGTTTGTTTATATTTTTCTGAACATAACATTTCTTGTTGCTTTCGTTTTCCAAAGTAGGGTCTTGCTCCTAGCCCAGGCTGACCTGGAATTCACTATGTAGTCTCAAGGTGGCCTCAAACTCACAGTGATCTTCCTACATCTGTGGCCCAAGTGCTGGGATTAAAGGCATGCACTATCATGCCTGGCACTGAACTTGACCTTTTTTTAAATTTTTTTTTTGATTTTGACTTATTTATTTGAGAGAGGGAAAGAGGCAGTGAGAGAGAGAGGGTGGGGGGGGTTGAGAGAATGGGTGTGCCAGGGCTTCCAGCCATTGCAAATGAACTCAAGATGCATGAGCCACCTTGTGCATCTGGCTTATGTGGGTACTGGGAAATCAAACTGAGGTCTTTTGACTCTGCAGGCAAGCACCTTAACCATTAAGCCATCTCTCCAGCCTGAGTATGACTTTTAAAAAAAATTTTTGTTCATTCCAGACGCGTGTGCCCCCTTGTGCATCTGGCTAACGTGGGTCCTGGGGAATCGAGCCTTGAACTGGGTTCCTTAGGCTTCACAGGCAAGCGCTTAACTGCTAAGCCATCTCTCCAGCCCAGCTGAGTATGACTTTTTAAATATGTGTTTCTACTTGAAAAATTTATCTTTTAACTAAATAAAAACTAACCATCTTAATTTCAAGACAAGTGATGCTATTGGTTTAGGCCACCATGGTGATGGGGCCCACTGGGTGGGGTTACAGTGATAAGAATCAAATTTAGGATATATTCTGAAGGTACAGTCTAAAAGACCATCTGACAGGAAAGCATGAGAAGGAGGTCTTAGTCTGTGCTGCTGTAACAAAGTACCATAGACAAGGTAGCTTGTGAAATCATAAATTTGTTTCTCATAGCTCTGGGTACTGGGTGTCTGTAATCAGGACATCAGCACACCGAGATTCTGAGAAGTACTCGAATTCTGCCAATTTTTTGTTATATCCCTACATGATAGACATGGCGCCCTCTGCTCTCCTCTTCTAACAGTTCTCATTCATGTACGAATGCTCTACCCTTATTTCCTTCTGATTTCTCAAGATTCTACTTCCTGACACCATCATATAGAAGATTTTATTTCAACATGTGAATTTTAGCACACCTTCAGTCCACAATGAAGGAGAGATGGCAAAGATAAATTGTGCTAGTGTGTTATAGTGAATGGGTTCTTGTAGCTAACTTAAATGAACATCAGATGATATCTCAGTTCATGGGTGCGCTCAGTCAACAATGATTACTTACTATTTACAGAAATTCCAGTTATTAGGGGCTTGTGCTCTAGAGCACAAAGGTGTGTGTGTGTGTGTGTCTGTGTCTGTGTGTGTGTTTCTAGATTCTTCAGGGTATTAGAAAAGAAGAATGAAGGCTGGTGCCCTTAGTAAAGCTGTGAGCGCTCTGAGTATTCCTGGCAGGGATAATCATGAGGAATGGTAAACTACTCAGCTGGACAGTAGCCATCACAGGCTGGGTCAGGATGTCTACTGAGGATCACCTCTGTTTAACCTACTCAGGTTGCCCTCATTAGGCCTTTTCACTTAGAACACTCATAGCAATCATATATTATATTTTTAGCACCTTATATAAACTTCCCCCAAAATGCCCGTTACATAACCAGCCCCCACCCCAAGCTTTCCTCCAGTCTCTCACAGATTTATGGTAGGGGTGAGCAGGGATGTGGGGGAAAGTGACCCCTGGCCAATGACTGCATAATTGTTTATTTCCCAAAAGCTCGTTCTCCCTCTTCTGAGCAGAGCTGAGTGTGTACCAACAAAGTGCATTTCTTGGCACTGTCCTCTTCCATTCTCAGCCTTCACCTTCTGCTGTTACATTTGCATAAGTGTCGTCACACTGCTAAATTCCTGAGCCTGGAAAACTCTGCTACCTTTCCTTGGGATTGAACAAAGTCCTACAGCTTGACTCCAGGGACAGAAAGCACCTTAGAGTGGGTCCTAGTTCATTCTTTGTACAGATAGAAAGTGAGGACCAGTGAAAGCAGGTAACCTCTTCCCATGCACCCAAACAATACAGTCAGCAGCAGGTTCCCGGGTTCCCCCCACAAAATGACTTCTAGAAAAGCAGCAGCTTCTCCCATCTGGTTTCTCATGTGCAATGAAATGAGAAGTATGAGTAGATGGCTTTTGAAGCTTTTTCTGTTTATGTGTCATTATAGGACATTGGATATGTATTGATCATATGAAACTTGAGGGGTTACTATTTTCAGTTTAATGGATGGAGAATTATCAACCTGAATCAGGAAGAGGACTGTATGTATGCATGCATGTTACTATAGATTGGATTGAGAACTTTCTCAAGCATGTGTTCTACCACTGAGCTCCAGCCCTGAGCCCCTACGTGGCTCTTTAAAGCTTAAATGAAGTCTTTCCTTTTAGTGATTAAATATGAGAAAAACAGCTCAGGATACAGCTCAGCTGGCAGAGTACAAAGCCAGGTATGGTGGCTCATGCCTGTAATCTCAGTGTTAGGGAGGTAGAAGCAAGAGGATTAGGAGTTCAAAGTCATCTACATCTGCTACACTGGGAGTTCAAAACCATCCTGGACTACATGAGATCCTGTCTCAAATATTTTTTTTAAGTAAGTGGTAAATTCACTGACAGAACAAAAGGTTCAAATACACATCTTTCAGCTGACTTGTGTACAAGAAGAGCACTGTGTTATGTTATTCTTAAACAAGAATTTACCTAACTATATCAGGAAAAATCTTAGGATGCAGTGGGCGGAAGGGATAAGCAGGGAATGATGGTGATAAGCATTTTCCAAATTAGGAAACAGATACGCTTTCTTCTTACTCTCTTATATAACTGATCTATTTTAGAAGACAACACTAAAAAGCTGAAATGGAATACAAACCTCATGATTTTACTACTCTGTTAGCAGAGAATGACAGCACTGAGTGATGCTGAAAAGAAGAAAGGAAAGAGCTCCCGAAGCCATCAGACTCTACCCAGCCCAGGGGCTGTCTTGTAGGATGCCCTCCTTTTTCGTCACAGTCTGCTGGGTGAGTCAGAGACCAAAGGCCAAATTTCAGAAAATAAAGTACTAATCTCTCTCTCTCCTTTGGATTTAAAAAGCAGTTGCATCAAAGAGCGTGTCCTTTTCTGGTGACTAGAGGGATGTTAGGGAAACCTGTTATAGCGCTGGGGGTTGCCTTGCCTGGACTTCCTGACTCAGAGGGAAGTTGTGAGGCACACAAAGGCCACCGTGGAAGTACAGCCTCTTACATAAATACCTTACATAAAAGAGAGCAAGTTATGTAAATTATAAACCAGCAAACATGAATTATAACCATTCACAAATGCCAAGAGCAGGGCAAGATCCCTCCTACAGTCTCATTTCCCCCTCACATTATCATCATTATGCCTTTTCACTTTACGTCAGAATCAGACATATTTGTCATATTTACTAGGGAAAGAAACTCAAAAGGACAGAATGATCCTTCATATTATTTTCTGAAACATAAATTTTACTTTTGGGAGAAATTCTGTAACAACCATGATTAAAACAATATCCAAAAAGAAATACTTGACTGTTTATCAAGTTATTACACTCCTTCTATAACCATAAAACCATTTTGTGACATATTTACTACTGTACAGTTTGCAAGCTGTTGGACACAAAAATACAACAGGAAAGCTATAATGTGCATATGGCTTATTTGTTATACTAGTTAGGATATTTAAGTCTCAAGTGAATATACAGGCATCTGATTCAAATCATTACTCTATCTGGGCTGTGGTTCAGTGGTTAGATGTTTGCCTAGAATTCAGTAGGCTGTGGATTCAATCCCCATCAACACAAAAATGCTAAAGTTATTACTCTTCTTTTTGAGAGAGGGGAGCACTTTCAATGTAAGATTATTCTCCTGAATGAAATTCCAATGTCTCCATGCCAAACGTATCAGACTTCAGTGTGTTTTGGGGCAACGTGAAAGATAATGAGAACTGGTCCTGCATGCTACTGGAACAGGACCCTGGGTTTTTCTCAGTCAACTATTGTTCTCTCTTTCCCCCTGCTTCCTTTATATATTTTCTGAAGATAATGTTAAAGTTCCTGGAAAAAGTGGCACCAACATTAAATGTTCTGCAAGCCTGATTGATCAGAACTGCAATAATTGTGCAGTTAGAATGTTACAAGTCAGTAACCATGCACTGCCTACGTCTGTGTATGACTTAACATCCTTGTAACCACTGGGTTAATCCTTTTGGATTGCCTGGAGAGACCACTAGCTTCTACCAAACCTGAAAACTTGAATGTCATGACAGCAACTGAAGCTGTAAGCAGAGTTCCCACCCCCACCCCCATTGCTGCCTACCTATTTGATTTTTTATCAACGTATTTGAACAGTGTCTTGATTTCTGACTCTTTGTTCTGTTACTATAAAAACTTTCTGAAATCGTCATCATGCTGGAACATGGAATTTGAGGTGACCTGTATCTGTGTCTGTGTTCCTGGGCCATGATCACTCATGTTTGGCTCCAGAATAAACTCTTTTAAAAATATATTTATTTTGCCGGGAGTGGTGGTGCATGCCTTTAATCCCAGCACTCTGGAGGCAGAGGTAGGAGGATCACCTTGAGTTCATGGCCACCCTGAGACTACATAGTGAATTCCAGGTCAGCCTGGACTACAGTGAAACCCTACCTCAAAAAAAATTTATTTTACTTTTATTTATTCATGAGAAAGAGAGAGAGAGAGAAAGAAAGATTGGGAGGAAGGGAGAATGGGCACGCCAGGGTCTCTAGCTACTGCAAACAAACTCCAGATGCGTGTGCCATGATGGACCATGTGCATCTAGCTTTACATGGGTACTGGAGAATTGAACCTGGGTTCTTAGGCTTCTTAGGCTTCATAGGCAAGAACCTTAACCGATAAGCCATCTCTCCAGTCCCAGAATAAACTCTTATTCTCTTTGAGGTAAGAGCTCTATTTTGCGATTTGAGAATACATGATTTGCTCATTGTGTAGCAAAAATATACATGAAAACATTTTTGATCGGGCTGGAGAGATGGCTTAGTGGTTAAGCGCTTGCCTGTGAAGCCTAAGGACCCCGGTTCGAGGCTCGGTTCCCCAGGTCCCACGTTAGCCAGATGCACAAGGGGGCGCAAGTGTCTGGAGTTCGTTTGCAGAGGCTGGAAGCCCTGGCGCACCCATTCTCTCTCTCTCCCTCCATCTGTCTTTCTCTCTATGTCTGTCGCTCTCAAATAAATAAGTAAAAAAAAAATTTTTTTTGATCATTCATTGCCTGATCTGTGTAAACAGGGCTATCAATTGTTAACCGATTTCAAATAGTGCATTAAGTTGACATTACACTTAACATTTTTTAATTTGACTTTTAAAAGAAAATTTCATGTAAGGTATTTCAAAGAAATATATTTCATTAAATACACTATCATGGTGACAGAATAGTAGGGGAATGAATCTTAAAACATCTATATAACACTAGCTGTTGGGAGGCAGAGGTAGGAGGATAACTGAGTTCAAAGCCACCCTGAGATGACAGTGAATTCCAGGTCAGCCTGGGCTAGAGTGAGACCCTACCTTAAAAAACAAACAACATCAAAAACCAATACTAGCTGTGTGATTTCAGACAAATAACTTTCCCTTGCTGTTTCCAACCATTTGAAAAAGAACCAGAAGTTCTAAATCACTTCCTACATTAACAATCCTGTACCCTATAATCAAATCTGTAAGTATTTTCAGTCGAGAGCATTAAACTCACTGCTGTCATGTTTAAAAGGAGTGTAACCCATTATAAACCCATTTTATTTTTCTTCTGTCTGCAAAACTGCAGACCCCCTTGAGTTGCTGTGATCTGGTTTGTACAGTGGGTTGGGCATTTCCCTGGTTTCTCTTTAAAAATGTCCGATGCAACTAATAGTCAACTGCAGGTTAAGTGTTTGGGGCCTCCTGAAGGGTATGTGAAGAACTTGGGGCTTTCTCCCTCCAGGTGATGAGGTTTTTCTTTTTTTTCCTTCCAGCTATTTAAAGTGCAGTTTAATGGTTTTTGGTGTATTACGTTTTTGAAATTCATTTTTCAAGTTAGCATACAAAGTAATGGGTTTCATTAATGGCAGTTTCATACATGTCATTATACTTTGATGAGTTTTCATCAGCAAAGTCAGCCCTAACTCGACACCGGGAAACTGCACTGCTGGAGGGAGTGGCTTCAGGACGTGGGATTTTTGTGTCTAAAGCTGTCACCAGACTTGAGTCACGAAGTCATCCCACAGTGCTTTGTCTCTATGGACCCTGGGCATGGAGAATCCACCTGACAACCCCAGACACTACAACTGGGTGCTCCGGTCAGCCTGGAGGTGGACGAGGTGCCAACCCCGGGGCACCACGTGGGCGCTGGCAGAAAAGTGCCCGCGGTGTATGTGGCTGGGAATTGGCCCCAGCCAGTGGGCGGTGTCTCCGGGCGGGCAACCCCGAGACGTAGGATGAGAGCTCCAGCGGGCTTTGTTCAGTAACTAGCCAGGCCCTCTCCGTAGAGAAGCCAATTAGATCCCTGCTGGGGGATCATCTGATCTCGCGTCCCTAACCAGGAGGGGCTCGGCGCGGGCGGGGCGGGGCGCTCGGCGGGCTCCTGGGAACCGGGCCGCAGGCGGCGCGCGGGGCTCGGGAGAGTGGAGCCGGCCCGCCCCGCCCAGGCCCCGCCCAGGCCCGCCCCTGGGCTTCCCGGGCGCGCGCCGCCCCGCCATGTCCGCGCGCCACGCCCCCCTGCTCGCCGGCCGCGTGCGGATCCGCGCGCCCCGGAGGCTCCCGGACCGTGGCGGCGGGAGGTGGCGGCGGAGCAGCCCTCCGCGGGCCATGTCTTCTCCGGCCGTGGCGAGGGGCTCCCCGGGAGGGAGTCAGGAGACGGCCCCCCGGCCGCGGGGCCGAAGCAGGTTCTGGGAAGTGGGCGGCGGCGGCGGGCAGGAGCGCGCGGCGGCGGCGGCGGCGGAGTCGGAGCGCTGGGAGCTGCTGCTCCGCCGCGGCGAGCTGCTGGCGCTGGGCGGTCACCTGAAGGGAGCGCTGGAGGCGTACGCGGCGGCGCTGCGCCGCGGGGCCCCGGTCAGGCCCGAGTGCCTCGGCACCCTGGTCGACTGCCTGGTGTTCAACTACCGGCTCCGCCACGGGCTGGGCTGGAGCGCGGCGCCGGCGGGCGCGGGTTCGGGCTCGGGCGGGCTCCTCAGCTGCCTGGGCTGCCGCGGCTTCCTCAGCGAGCCGGTGACCGTGGCCTGCGGACACAGCTACTGCCGCCGCTGCCTGCGCAGGGAGCTCCGCGCGCGCTGCCGCCTGTGCCGGGACCGGCTGCCGCCCGCCGCCGCTGCCGCCCGCGCCGACGCCGAGGGGACCGGCCCGCGGCCGCCGCCCCTGGCCGCCGCCCTGGCCGCCTCGGACTTCAGAACGAGCGTCGTGCTCAACCACCTGGCCGAGAAGTGGTTCCCGGGTCAGCGCGAACGGGCCCGCGCCGCCGGCCGGCTCGGGGAGCTGCTGCACCAGGGGCGTTACCGGGAGGCCCTGGCCGCCGCCTGCGAGGCGCTGCGAGCAGGTGACGCGCGGGATGCGGCGCGGACCCGCCACCTTCCCTCCCTCCCTCCCTCCCTCCCTCCGGTGTCGGGGTGCGGGCGGGCGGGGCGGCGCCCCGGGGTGCTTCGGTCACCGTGGGGATCGCCCGGGAGCCGCCAGTGACGCGGCGCGGGGAGGGGCGCGGGGTTCCCTCGGCCGCCCGGGCGCGGGGCGGGTGGGAGCGGGGCGAGCCCGGGCCGCCGCTGGCTTCCTGCCGCGCGCTCTCCGGTCATTGGTCGCTCGGGGCGGCCGGCCGCGGGGAATCCACCGCCGGGGCGGGGGAGGAGAGGCGGGGCGCGGCGCGGCGCGGCGCGGCGGACATCGTTTACCTTCCTCTCCCACAAAAGTCACCCGGGCCTGGGAAGCCGCGGGAGGGCAGAATTGCATAAGCTGGGGGGGTGGGCGTTGTGTAACGGGTGACGTCCGGTGGGCGTGGCGGCAGCGCGGCGTGGGCACCCGGCACCCGGAGGCCTAAGCCGGCCGCCTGCCCTGGAGGGGGTGTCGGGGGTGGTCAGGTCGTGCCTGAAAGTTCCGGGTCCCTCCTGGAAGTTCCAACCTGCCGATTTCAAATCCCGCTTCTGGTAGCCATTGTAGACTTTGGAATGCACCTAGTTTTTGTCTAGAGGTAGCCCTCAGCACTTATCATCATTCATGTGTGGGAAAAGGCTTGATAGGTCTTTTGTTCATCTACAAGAAGCAGCAGCTTTGTCCTCCTAGGCTAGCTTTGTAAAATGAAGAGTTCCTCTTTACATCCTCGAGACCTTAGTTCTCTGTTAGAGGAGATTTGACCTCCCCTCTCAGGGGGCATAGTCTAGAACAATGTCTTTGGTGCCACCCCTTCCTTGTATGGGCCTGTTGGTGCAAAAATCTAGCGGCTCTTCCAGGGATGTTGCTAAAACATCCCACAGCACACGAGCCAGTCTCCTCTTACAAGGATTTAGCAGGACCAAATTGTCAGCAGTATCATTGTTGATAAACTTCGAGTTAGGCATATTTTATTACCTATTGCCATGAAATTAAGGGAATAATTGAGAAAATAGACATCTAAATTTTGTACTGGTCTAAGATAAATTTATAAACTACGTAACTAAAATGTCATCTTGGGTTTTTTTTTTCCCCCCTCTGACTCATACTGAACAAGTGTTTGTGTCTTCAGTTAAATACCTTTAGCTTTCAAAACATACACTGGACAGTTTTTAATATTCTTTCAACATCTACGAGGAGTAGGCAGTGGCAAAATAGAATGGTAGAGCCAGAGCAGAAGAAAACTAATTCGAATCTAGAATTGTGAAAATGACTCTAGAGGTTTGGGTTTGTAAAGCAAGATGAGGAAGCTGGACTTGGCTCTCCCCGCCACCCTGTAACTGCTTGTGGTCTCAGCTCAATGGAGAACTAGAGCTGGGAGAGCACAGTGACAGTCACCAGGTAACTAACTGCCTGTCCAGGCAGCCTAGGCCCTCTGCTTCTGCATTTTGACCCAGGGTTCATTCTGTTTTCATAGTTTATCCAGCAGAAGTGTTAATGTCCACTTAGAAGGAAAGGGGTTTTTGTTTTGTTTCGTTTTTAATTTGTTAGTAGTATGTTTTAGAGAATGAAACTTAAAAAGCAATGCTTAGTGTTAACTTCTACTGATGTGGTTATTTGATCATCTCTTAGAAGATTCTGAAGAATTTAGGTCCCTGAAAGTTTATGGAGGAAGAGTAAGCAGGCATATTTCCTGAGAACTAGCGTAACAATCTATGAACAGTATTTTTTTAAAAATATATTTTATTTGAGAGTCAGAAAGAGACAGAGAGGGAAAAGGGAGGGAGGGAGAGAGAATGGACGCGCCAGGGCATCCAGCCACTGCAAAGTAACTCTGGACACATGCACCCCCTTGTGCTTCTGGCTTACATGGGTCCTGGAGAATTGAACCGGGATCCTTTGGCTTTGCAGGCAAAAACCTTAACCGCTAAGCCATCTCTCCAGCCCTATGACCAATATTTTAATTGAGATACTAGGACTTGAGTTGAAGATACTATTTTTAGCAGAAAAAAGGCTCTAAAGGATCAGCCTTTCTTTTTATTTTTAATTTTTAATTGTATCTTGAGATTCTGCCCACAAAGCCATGTGTCCATACTTTCCTGGGGCTAAAACTTTTCTCTGGCTTTTCACCTTAGCTTATTTTTTCCTCATTTGTAGTTTCTCAAAAATCATTATCTCCATGTCTGAAAATATGTGTTAATAGCAGGAATGAAAATAATATTGTTTCCCTTTGGAATTCTTAGTGTGAAGGAAAAGGGAAGAAATCTTAGAGCCAAAGGTGCTGGTGTAATGAGATTTGTATATCTTATTTGTGTGTGTATGTATATGTGTGTGTATATATGCATATGTATATACATATACATATGTATATATACACACACAACATATATATATATATATATATATATATATATATATATATATATATATATATGAGGAATATATTTAGCTTAGGGCAAGAGTGTGCTTGCCTAGCATGTTCAAGGCCCTGTAGTAAGACCTCTGTCTACAAAACAAACAAAACTCCATAATTTGTTGTCATGAATAAAAATGTTAGTTGACAGCATCTTAAGTTTGTAGAGTTGTCAAGTGTCAACTTTGGAGTTGCCAAGTTGGCTAGGTACATTTGAAATGCATTGTATAGTTGGAGCTATTATGGCACTATCATTGTTAATAATGAAAAAGATCCTTGCTACCTTTTTCATATGTTTCTTGTAGTGAAGCATTATTAGCTAGAAAAAATAATGTAGTCTGCACTTGGCCCCCACACATCCAAACTTATCCCTGTCAACAGAAAAGGAAAGCTTGAAAACATTTGCCAAAATCAGAAGTTCCATTGAGATTACATAAGGTTCTGTTGCATTGAAATATATTTAGATAACATTTAATCCATTGATCTTTTGGTATTAACTCTCAGCTGTTTCATAACTTTCTTTTTAGTATTCAAGGGTATTATGTAAAATCTTTTCTGCATTGAATCTTTAAACTCCAGTCTGCTGAACTGATCCCGCCATGCAGAGCTGTCTTCCTTTTTTTCTTAATGGGTTCGTATGCTGGTTTGCCTCCTTCCTGTGTTCTCCTTTGTCCCCAAGAAGACAACAGAACAGCATAGTTTACACTTTGAACTGATTTTTTAAAAAATAAGGTCATGAGAGGGAGGACATTTTATTTAAATTATTTGAGACTGGAAAATTTTGGTTTTAATACCAATTACATAATCCTGAGTGCTGCCCAGTATTTTCACATATTGTGTATCTTTGAATCGTCACAGAAAGATGTGGGGAGAACTATCATCCTAGGAAGGAAGTTGAAGCTACTTAGAGCTAGAGGTGCACTATGGCAGAGTAACAGCTCTGTGTGTTGGGAGCAGACCACGTAGACCAGAGCAGCCTCCACCTACTGGCCTAACCTCTCTGAATTTTGGTTTCCTCATCTGAAAAGTGAGCATTATCTCTATTTCCTAAGGGTTACTATGAGAATTAAGTGAGTGAAAGCCTATAACATGTTTGTAAAAAGCACCTCACACAGTAAATTCACAGAAAATATTCAAATATTTTTAAAATGTGAAAGTTGAGTGATAGAAAATGATTTACTGTCTCTCTCCTTGCAAATAAATGAACAAATAAAAATATTAAAAATAATAAAAGGGCTGTAGAGATGGCTCAACAGTTAAGGTACTTGCCTGCAAAGCCTAACCCCCCTGGTTATTACCTAGTCCCCATGAAAAGCCAGATGCACAAAATGGTGCCTGTGTCTGGAGTTTGAAGGGCTACAGGCCCTGGCACACCCATTCTCTGTCTGTCTGTCTCTGCTTGCAAATAAATGAACAAATAAAAATCCTAAAAAAACAAAAAAAGAAAAAATATGCTTTAGCTGAAATTGAAATATAAACCTTTTAGTTTTAAGTCCTATTCCATACTCCGTCTGCATTTGTATTACCAAAGTAAAGGTTAAAGTTGGATTCTAATTTATTCATGTTAATTAATGGCAGTCTGTTACATCAGTAAAAGTAAGCACTATAAAAGTTTTGTTATAAAAAGATTAGTCAAGTCATTGAAAATATTGCACACATTTAAAGACAGTGTGAAGGGTTTTTAGTATCCAACAATTCATCCAGTTTAGAACAAGTGTCTTTGAATTTAATCAATATTTATGTGCTTGTTGTGCAAAAGACTAAAACTGTCAGTTATGTGGTGATTTATAGTTCACCAAATATTTTCACTTTGTTCATCTCAGCAGAAGCCTACAATGACCATGTGGGATATAAGGCAAAGTGTCAGTATCTCTGATGCACAGGTTGAAAAAAGTCTGAGAGTTTTAGGAGCGTGTGTGTGTGTGTGTGTGTGTGTGTGTGTACACTTGTATGTAGTGTGGGTGCATGGGGGTGCGTGTGCAGAACAGAATGGATATGGAGTATCTGCCCCCATCCCTCTCATTGTATTTGCTGAGCCAGGGACTTTTTCTGGCCACCTTGCCCCAGTGATTCCCATCTCTGCTTCCCTATTGCTGAGATAACAGATGGCCGCCCTGCCCACCCAGCATTGAGGTGGAGGCTGGCATCTGAACTCCAGCCCTCATGCTTAAGGGCAAATACTTTATGCATTGGGCCATCTCCCCAGACCCTAGGTGATTTAGCAAACAAGTTAGAACTAAAGTATAGAAACAGGTGACTTACCTCAGAACAGGAAATAGATTTGGAAATGGGCATAAGAAAAATAAACCTTAACTCAGGTCAACCTGGGCTAGAGTGAAACCCTACCTCAAAAAAAAACTTTTAAAAATGAATGAAAATAATAAAGAAATGAATCTTAACCATTTTTACTATTCATTCAACAAGTATTTATGAGCATCTGGTACATTCTGATGTGCCATGCATTGTTTTAGGCCCTGGAATATAGAAATGAGCAAAACAAAGTAAAGTTCCTCTGATTAGAGATTTTTTTTGTTTTTTAAAATCTGACAAATTGTTATTTATTGAAACGTTCAAAAAACAGTTTCTTGAATTCTAGTGAACTGAGCCTATATGAAGTTTGTCCTATTCATTTATTTAATTAATAAGGCACTTGGTAATCTTCACAGTGCCCACTGATTACTAATAAAACTGGTTATAATAGTCTTTTGATGTAGAAGATAGAAAAACATTAGTCATGTAAGTAGCTATGAGGTGTTCTGTTTTAAATGAGAGGAATTTTTGTATTTTGTATTTGTCTTCTATTCATCAGAGCATACAGAATATACGTAAACTTGGTTATCTTGGGTTTCTATTTACTTGTCCAATAATTTCTTGTTTATTCAGAATCATTTTTCTGCTTAGTTGACAATATGAGCATTTTAGATAAATTTGTGTATTTTATTCCAAAGGTATTTTTTAAAATTGTAGATGTCTTTTGTTATAGAAGATGAATTGTTTCAAAGCACTCTTATATGCAAAATTTAAAAATATCTTCTGTGCATTTTTTACTTTGACTTTCCTTGATCCAGTGTGGTCTGCTGTACTGCCCAGTCCGAACTACTCCCTACAGATGGCTCTCATCTGGTCTATTATTGTGTGGGTAAATGACAAGTATAACATACTCTATGCCTGTCTCTAGAGTTAATCTAATGGGGTGATGGCTCAGTAGGTATGAATACTTTCTGCACAAGCATGAGGGCTTGAGAGGGCCTGTTTTGCCTTAAGTTTGATTCCCCAGCACACACTTAAACAGCTGGCCATAGTCACACACACACCTGTAACTGCAGGCCTGAGGGGAGCAGAGACTGGACAATCACCTGGTCTCTCTGGTGACAGCTCCAGATTTAGTGAGAGACTGCATCTCAGGGAAATGACATGGAAGAGCAATAGAATAGACACTGGTATTCTTCCTGGCCTCCTTTGTGCACATGGGGTATGCTCACCTGCACACTGAAGTGCATACATTATGCACACATATCACACGTACTCTGCACATAACACATGCAAAAGAAAAAGTTATTTTTTAATCTGGTTCTGAAATAGTTGTAATCTTCTCAACAAGTACTATGAACACTGTGTGCCAGACCTTATGTTAACTGTTCATGTGCCTTATTTTGTTAGTCCTAACAACAGTTTTCCTATTTTATAAATGAGAGTTTTATAGATGACGAGACTGAGATTCCAAAACGCTAAACTGTTGAAAGGGAATCTGAATCCCAATCTTTGAATCCAGAGTTTATGGCAAATTACTATCCTTGAACATTTTTTGTTGTTGTTGTTTTATTTTTCAAGGTAGGGTCTCATTCTAGCCCAGGCTGACCTGGAATTCACTATGTAATCTCAGGGTGGCCTCGAACTCAAGGCGATCCACCTACCTCTGCCTCCCAAGGGCTGGGATTAAAGGCGTGTGCCACTATGACTGGCAAACCTTAAACACTTTTAATCATTGTAACATCATTTGACATCTTATACCTTAATTCTGATTATTTAAAAGGCAGTCGAGGGGACTAGAAAGATTGCTCAGTGGTAAAAGGTACTTGTCTGCAAATCCTGAAGGCTCGGGTTCAGTTCCCCAGTACACATAGAAAGCTAGATGCACAAAGTGGCACATGTGTCTGGAGTCTGTTTGCAGTGGCAAGAGTCCCTGGCATGGCCATTCATTCTTGTATTCTCATTCTCTCTCTGTCTCTGTCTCCATCTCCTTTTTTCTCCTTGGAAGTAAATAAAGCTGTTCTTAGGCAATAAAGCTGGTCGTGGTGGTGCACACCTTTAATCCCTGCACTCAGGAGGCAGAGGTAGGAGGATCACCATGAATTCAAGGCCACCCTGAGACTAAATAATTAATTCCAGGTTAGCTAGGCCAGAGTGAGACCCTACCTCGAAAAAAAAAGAAAAGTGAGAGAGAGAGAGAACGGATAATAACAGGTTATTTATGCACATACAGAATCAGAGACTTTATAGTAATCATCATGCATTTTATAAAGATGGGAATGTATCCAAAGGAATTTGAACAATTTTATTGGAAACATAGTGTTCTTACTAGGCCCACCTAAGTGGAATGACAAAGGGTGTATTGCATCTTGAAGGACCACCATTAGATACTCATTCTTGCTGATATAAAATCATAAGAACTCGTATTTAATTGAGAAAATGCAGGTTAAAAACAATATATGCTATTTCATGAAACCATACATTACAACTGTTACCTACACATAAGAGGAAAAAAATGCAGTGGTTATATAGTGTAAAATGAATTTAGAGGAAGGCCATTGGTTTGGCCCAATATCCCTAAAAGACCAGGCCAAACCAGAAATGGAACCCCTTGTGCTGAGTGCCAGGTAGTCATACCTTTGGAGGGCCCAGCTTTTCCAAAAACAAGGTTCTGGAGTGAGGAAATTCCCTGTGCTTTGGCCCTGCAAGGAAAGTAAGTGTGAAGCAACCAGCTGATTTTTGTCCTGCTGTGCTTATAGAACCTTTTCTTGTGGTAAAATCAAACTGCTTGGCTCATCAGATCACAGAATTACATATTGTCTAATCTTAAATATAAGCCAGTTAGATCTTTGAGGTAATTTTGTCCTTTCTTTTAGTATTAAAAAGGTTGCAAATTTTCCAAGGAATTAATTTGTATAAAGAATTCTGCAATGAAAGAGAAACAGTATCTTTATACATATAAAGTTTTGTTAAGCTGATTTTTAAAAATCAGAAAGTAAGATTCTTTATAGTGTTCACACACAAAAACAGCAGCCTGTATGCCTCAGTAATAAAATGTGCCCTGATACACATGTCCAGAGTATTTTAAAAATGTTAAAACTTACAAGATGTGTATGATGGTATACACCTTTAATCCCACCACTCAAGAGGCTGAGATTAGGGGATCACAGTGAGTTTAAGTCCATCTTGGGCTACAGAGTGAGTTCCATGTGAGCCTGTGCTAAAGTGAGACCCTGTCTCGATAAAAGAATTTTAAAATTTAAGTTTGATAGAGATAGCATATGAAGGTTTCATGAATAGGTAAGACATTTTCTAATTTTTACGACTACACTGACATTTTTACTCCCTGTGGAAAAGGAAACTTTTATCAACACTTAAAATTTTAATGTAAAAATGTACATGTAGAGATAGCTAACTTCTTGGGTGACTAGTCATTATAACAGATTTTAAAGTTTTAATCCTTTGAGTTAAGCAATATGATTTCTCCCCAAATATAACCCGTTAGCTTTCTCTAAATGTTGTTAAAGCAAATCACTGAAAAATTGTACTTTTTAGTTTATTAACAAAGTACAGGTAGCCATTTAAGACTATCAACTTGGGTGTTTTTAATACCAGAATGAATACATTAAGAAATTTCTTACAAAAGGATAACAGTTGGGCTGGGGAAATGGCTTAGTGGTTAAAGCATTTGTCTGTGAAGCCCAAGGACCCTGGTTTGATTCCCCAGGACCCACGTAAGCCAGATGCACAAAAGAGTGCATGCGTCTGGAGTTTGTTTGCAGTGGTTGGAGGCTCTGGCACACCCATTCTCGCTCTCTCTCTCTGCCTCTTCCTTTCTCTCAAATAAATAAAATATCTAAAAATATATATTAATGGGGCTGGAGAGATGGCTTAGCAGTTAAGTGCTTGCCTGTGAAGCCTAAGGACCCCGGTTTGATTCCCCAGGACCCACATTAGCCAGATGCAGATGCACAAGGGGGTGCATGTGTCTGGAGTTTGTTTGCAGTGGCTGGAGGCCCTGGTGTACCCATTCTCTCTCCCTCTCCCTCCCTCCCCCTGCTCTCTCTGCCTCTTTCTCTCTCTTCACTCTCAAATAAATAAATAAAAATAAAAAAATTTAAAATATATATGTTAAGAAAACCTATAACAATTAAAATACTTATACTATAACCAGTCTATATAACTTCCCTTCTTAAACTGTCTGAAATGATAAAGAATTGTGGAACTTTATTTTTCATAAAACCCTTAGGTGAATATAAATAAAACTAGAACCAGAATTCTCATTTTTATATAATATTGTAGCTTTTTTTTTAATTACAAGGAAACATGGGGCGGGAATGATGGCTTAGCAGTGAAGGCACTTGCCTGTGAAGCCTAAGGATCCAAGTTCAACTCCTCAGAATCCACATAAGCTAGATGTGCAAGGTGGTACATGCATCTGGAGTTATTTTGCAGTGGCTAGAGGCCCTGGTATGCCCATTGTCTCTCTTTACCTGCCTCTCTCTCTCTCTAAAGTAAATAAACGAATAAAATATTTTAAAAATGAAGAAACATGGTATAGTAAAGCTTCTCTGTAGTTAAAAAGAATATTTCTAGACCCATTTAGTCAACAAGGCCTAAAAGTTATATGACTGCCATTGTCCATCTCTATTATTATCTCTACTGTTGTCATGTCATGGCTCCAACCATCAGGAACTCCTGTCTTCATAGGAGGAATCATTCCCACCTTCTTGTGATGATAGACTTGTATCCAGCGTGCACATGGTCAGTTCATGGCTGTGATGTCTATCTGCTGGTATGAATGAGAATTCTGCCTGATTTGCCGCTGTGGTGGTCTATCTGAGTACCACTGGCAACTTGAAGACTGGTTAAATATATGACTATGTGATTAAGTGATAAAGCTGATGGGAAAGTTCTGGCTGGTCCATGTGTTCTTACCTAAAGTTCCACCTTGTAACAACTGTCTTGGTCCTACTTGTCTAATAATTTTGGGGGAGGAGAATAGTCTGAATTTCCTGTGATGATGGAATCACATGATCCACAGTTCTTTTGTATTTGCTAATGGGACAGGCAGAAGAGGAAGTCTACTGTCACTAATTTCAAGGCTGCCCAAAGACTGCCATCTGCCTCCACTCCTGCCCCCATCTTACCTTGTTTGTCCCTTTTCTACCCCTGGCTGAAAGGTTGTATCTAATATACCCCAGTTTTGTCTTTTTTATGCTTCTGTGGAGCATGATGTGTGTGTGCACATGTGTGCATGTGGAGGCCAGAGGTTGATCCTGGTGTCATCCTTGATTGCTCGCCACCTTACTCGTTAAAGTGGGCTCTCTCAAATTCAGACTTTACTATTTGACTAGTCTGGCTGGCCAGCTTGCCTCAGGGATCCCATCTGTGCCTCTTGAATGCTAGGATTATATACACCAGGCATTTACATCGGCTGGAGATCTGAACTCGGGTCCTCATGCTTTTGTGGCAAGTGCTTTATCCACTGAGCCATGATCTCAAGCCCCATTTTTGTCTTTTGGCAGCACCAACAGTAGCTGGTTTTGTGATGGGAAGAAGATGGTTTTCAATGTTAGCTTTTTTGTTTGTTTTTGAGGCAGGGTCTCACTGTGTTATCCAGGCTGGCCTTAAACTCACTATATACTCCATGCTGACCTCAAACTTTCCATCTCCCTCCCCCTGAAAATGAGAGCACAAATGAAGCGTTTTAAGAGGTCAGGATTTAATGTATCACCTAGTTGAGGAAACTGTCAGAGCAGGATCTAAGGACACAAGGATGGAAATAATGGAGGAAGTACAAAAAAATAGATTCCAAAATTACACTGTAAAACTGCTCTAAAATGCTACGCACACCCAGTGATATATAATACCATATAATAGCAAACATAGGGACCTTTGATGGACCAAGCCCTATGCTAAGAACTTGGTTCTTGAGTAAGCATGGGAGGAAAACACTGTTATTAACAGAGTACAGTGAAAAGCAAGAACTTCAGGTAGAATCTTCAATCTGTCACCAGCCTGGGCTGTGAACAATACTAGAGGCACATCAGAGTGTTTTGAAGATTGTAAGTCATTTGGAATAGTACATGGTAAGTGGTGTTATCGTTTAACGTGTGCATGTGTATTAATAGGGATTGAGTCTAAGTTCTTATGTCTGATAGACAAGTGCTCTACCACTGAGCTGTATCCCCAGCGCTTTTTTTCACATTTTATTTTAAGAAGATCTTGCTAAGGTACACAGGCAGGCCTTGCTTTTGTGATCTCCTGTTTCTACCTCTCTAGTAGCTGGGATTACGGGAATGTTCCATTACAGTGCTGGATCCTCAAAAATACGTTTCAAAAATTTCTCAGAGCTAAGTGAAGTAAAGGATGATATGTCACTTGACCAAGATCACAGTAAGTGAAGGGGCTAGAAAATGAAGCCAGACAACAGACCGCAAGCCCACACTGTTGATCCTAATGATACTTTGTGTCAAGGTAGACCTAAATGAAAGCATCTTGGGAGGAGATGAGTAAACTTAGTCACTTTGGGTAGAAAAATGGAGGACTGAGTAAAAATGGTAGGACAAGGGAGAAGGCCCATGAGCAAAGGAAGGAGGCCCCCAGAGCAGATGGTGTAGTTTGCTGCTATTGGGAACGGAAGTGGGAGGTAGATACTGATAGGAAGTAAGGCTGTGGGGGCAGGAGGAAAGGAGCTTGTTTGCTGTACTTAATGGAAATATTGCAGATGATGAGCATGTAGGGCAAAACTGGAGAGCAGAGAAGGCTTGAGATAGTACCAAGCGGAAATGAAGAAAGACAAAGCTAAGAGTGATTTGGATATGGGGAGTCAGTGGTGTCACTAAGGATGTAATGAAAGTACTTCCTGGAAGAGAACATGTTCAGTTTGAGGAAATTGTGGCAGGTGGTTGGATTTGATTCTGAAGTTAGGGTGAAAATTCAAGGCTGAAGATAAAGATGAGGAAGTAAATAGTTAAGTCATGACCTAAAACTAGATCAGATCGGAGGGGTGGAGCCACAGTTGTGTTTTCGGAAGTTTGTTTTTTAGACTGGGTCTCTTACTGTGTAGCCGAGGCAGGCTTTGAACTCTTCATATAGCCCTGGCTGGCCTTACACCCATACTCCTTTAACTTCAGCCTCCTCAGTGCTAGGATTATAGGCATGTGCCACTACAACTTTAAGCATCTCAGTATGATTAGCCCAAATCAAGCAATCCTGTTTCTTCACTTTGAGCAAAGTGTGTAATATGCCAGGAGCTTGCTAGGTATCATAGGTACCTGCACAGGCTGAGGATGCTCCCTTGTGACATGGGCAGGGATGTTCACTGCAGTGGCTCCAAGGTCAGGGCGAGAGCGAGCAGTATGTATTTGTTGTCCTTCAGACTAGAGCTGATGACGCAGCCAGGGTGGATTCTGTGTGTAGTTGCCTTTCTTGAAGTATGTGGACAGCAAACATACTCTGTGCTTGATTATTGAGAGGACCTGAAATAGTATAGTTGCCTCCTTTTTAGAATAAAAAATTTGAAGTAAGCAAGTGGGGTGGATCTGATCTTACAGAGTGTTGAAAATGTGAGCCTATTGATGAAACTGCTATTTTTTGATAGTCATTCAATATAATTATTACATTAACATTGATCTACAAAGAGTTTAGACAGAGTTTTTAAATCTGGCATTTTTTTTCCCTATCTTGGGATATACCTCTTCTCTTAACCCCTCTTCCATTACTGACATGGACTAACCTTTTAGGGCTATTTCTCTCCTTCTCTGTACTTTCCCCTTGACCTTGTCTGAAATGTGAGGGATGGTTTATGTCCTCTGGTCTCGCTACCTTCTGAAAAAGAAAAACAGATTCTCCAATGGAGAGTCACCATAAGTCAGCATAGGTTAAATGGGATAAGCGTTATTAATTTAGGGAGAGTTTGATGGATGTAGCAGCTCTTTTAGGCAAAGATTGGTGGGAGCTTGACATTGGAGTGCACAATCGTTTTTTCTCTATAGGATTCTGACCTGGTTCCTAGTTCTAGATATGGGCTCCTTTCCACTGAGCAGATCTCTTAACCAATCAGAAAGCTGTTGATTACCCACCGAGGCTGAGTGTCATTACTGCACTGCTGTGTACTTCTTGTCAGGCTGGTTGCTTCTGAATGGCTTAGACTCCTGTCTCCTAGTAGCTCATGTAGCACGTTCCAGCATTACATGCGCTAACTGTCTGGGGGCTGGTTCTAGGTTACAGGTCTCTCTGTGATCTGTGTTGGCAGCATATCGTGTCTTCAGCAATAGGGTCTTACCTTTCACCTCAGGCGGGTAATCAGGTGCTTTGACAGTAGCCTGTCTTATTTTGGGGTTCTTGTAGGTCTCTCCAACCAACAGCTCAGTGCATGTAGCAACCTGTTTCTGGTACTGGAAGTTATAGGCCAGAGTCAAAAACTTTTAAGGTTAGGTTTCATCCCACCCACTCCACGGTACTTCTTTTTAGGTGTTCCACCTATACTTCTGTTGAGGGTTAAATCTTTTAGTCTGCCTTCAAGGAGAAAGGTTTCTATGGTACTAGTGCATTTGGGGTTTAGTTTTTTTTTCTCCCCCATCCTCCCTTTACCCTCCTCCCAAGCCCTTCCATCCCTGTTGTCTGGGCCTCAGGTTTCCTATCCTGTATGTTAGCAACTCTAGCTGACCCACAGCCTGAATATTTCTGTATAGAGACAGGACACAGTTTCCACTTTGATCAGAATGTTGGGAATTTTTTAATATTTTATTTTTATTAATAGGGGTACATTATAATCTTTGGATACATGCATACAATTTTTAGTTATCAGATCAGGATAATCAACATCCATTAACTTGTGGGTTAGGTGTTTTCAAAGATCTTGTTTCAGAGCTTCATGAAAATGTCTGAGCAGCCAAGGCTCAGGTGAAATGGCAGCATGTTAGTTACTTCTTTGTCACTGTGACCAAAGCACCTTCAGGGAGGAAGGATTAATTTTGAGATTGTCTATCCTGGCAGGGGGGAAATGGCAGAGGAGTGACTCTGTGGTGGTTGGTGGTAGGCAGCTACTCATTCTATGGTACCAAACACCTCTGACTCAGCCCCTGTGTTCCAACATCTACCAGGCACTGCCACCAGCTAGAGACCAAGTGGTTACACATGAACCTGTGTGTAGGAGCATCTCACAATCAAATAGAAACATTGAGCAGTTCTGATTGGACCTTTTGTGACATGGAAGGAAGAGAGAACTTGCTGTTACAATGAAAAGCTCAGTAAGGAGTCTAAGAATGGAATGAGCTTTGTGTTTCTGCTGTAAACTCCCAAGTTGGTATGGTTTCACAGTCGCATGAACTTTTCCTTAGGTTGTAAGCTAAAAGATGGGCGTGATATAAGGCAGTTTTGAACCTTACAAGATCAAACTACTTGTGAGGAACTGCGGGATTGTTGGTTGATTAATCATTGAGCTTTTCGTTTCTGCTCATTTTTGTTCAGAGATAATGACTGAATTATATTGCTTTAAGAAACAGTAGTCTAGTCATGTCCTTTTATTTAGGAAGTAAGATAGTCTCGTGAAATATTCACTTCAGTCTTTAATTTTGTTCATTGGTATAAAATTGAGAGAACAATATAATTACAGTTCTCAAGAACCTAGAAAGGGAAAGTACTTGTTAAAGTAAGAGTTTTATCAATCATTTAAAAACTAGAGTAAACTAAGGAACTGTTGAGTTCTAGGACATGTAATTTTTAGAGTCATTAAGGCTTATTGTGCCCTTTTCACAATGAATTTTCTATAAACTTAAGTGTTTGAAGGCTTCAAAATGAGTAATTTTAAAAGAGGATTCAAAAATAAAATGGGGCCAGGAAGATTGCTCATCAGTTAAAGGTGTTTGCTATAGACTGATGGCCAAGATTCAGGTCCTAAGCCACCACGTCAGCCAGACACACAGTGGCGCTCAAGTGTCTGGCATTCCTGTGCATAGCAAGAGGTCCTGGTGTGTGTGGACTCACACATACATACGCAAATGTATTAATTTTTTTTATTATTATTTGACAGAGAAAAGAGGGAAGGAGGGAAAGAGAGAATGAATGGGCATGCCAGGGCCTCCAGGCACTACAAACAAACTCCAGATGGGTGCGCCCCCTAGTGCATCTGGCTAATGTGGGTCCTGGGGCATCAAACCTAGGTCCTTTGGCTTTGCAGGCACCCCCCTTAACCCTAAGCCATCCCTCCAGCCCAAATTTACTAATTTTTTGAAGATTCAAGTGAACCTCTTTGTAAACATACTTAAATCATTTTTCTTAAGCTTCAGTTCAAGATTGTACAATTGTAATAATTGATTATAGTAACAAGTGAACCAGCTAAGCATTTGAAATTCTTAATGGCATTTTAAACATACCTGTAACAATAAGATCTTTTTTTGAAGAGTGTTTGAAGTGAAACATGTTTTGAGATGGTCCAGTACAATTCTTGGTAATATAAGAAGTAGAATTTGGACCCTGTAGAAGTTAACTCTGATTAGTCCTTTTCACTAGAATCAGTATCACTGTCTGCTCACAGGAAGTCTTGCTCATTCTCCTACCACGGTGGAACTTCTCTTTGCAGTGTGTGTGTGTGTGTGTGTGTGGAGGGGTGTCATGTTTTATAAATAGGGATTTAGAAATTAGGGTATAAACACAAGAGTTAACTTTAAAAACAGCAAGTTTTCTAATCATGTAAGACATAAGACCTTAAAATCTTTATAGACTACTTTTTTTTTTCTTATTGTTTTTTCAAGGTAGTATTCAGTCTGACTTGGAATTTACTATGTAGTCTCAGGGTGGCCTTGAACTCACAGGGATCCTCCTACCTTTGCCTCCCAAGTGCTGGAGTTAAAGATATGCACCACAACACCCAGCTCAAGACTACTTTCTTGAAATGGTTTTCTTAGTAGTTTTTCATATAAAAACAATAATTCCTTCAACTAAAATAATCTTAGCACTTGATAAACCTTCTTTGTAAGTTTTGACATATAGAATGTGTTATACCAGAACTGTACCTGCTTTGTAAACTTTTATTTGGTAGTTACTGACTCTGGAATTGCAAGTCATTTCTTAGTTTGATAATATTTTGTGGATTGTACAGTAATAGTTCTAAAATAGTCATATTCTTGTGAAATATGTATTTCAGAGCCTAGTGACCTGACTCTAAAAATTTATAGAGCGGAATCCTATGCTGGTCTC
Organism: Jaculus jaculus; assembly: GCF_020740685.1. Taxonomy (NCBI): domain Eukaryota; kingdom Metazoa; phylum Chordata; class Mammalia; order Rodentia; family Dipodidae; genus Jaculus; species Jaculus jaculus. Next base: position 74,835,710 of record NC_059110.1, on the reverse strand, counting down.
CAAGAATTTAAAGCAGCCATGGAAGATCTAAATGCAGTTCTCTTTCAACTTCCAAACTGGCCTGAGGTAAAATTGCTGTGTTCCATTTGCATAAATTTTAAAGTATCACCTATAGGAGACTTCAGTTATGGGTATAAGTTTTAGCAAAATGGATAACTAGCTCCAAATGAAATATGTAGCTTTCTAGAAGTATAATGACAGTGTTTTCATTGAAATACCTGAAAAAAATAATTATAAGACAACTTTGGTTCATAAGTAAAGAAATGATTCATGGCACAGAAAAATACACAAAAATTTTTACCAAGAAATACAAACTGATCTATTATGAGAATATATTCAAATGATCTCACTGAAGAAAGTTTGAGACTGGAAAATTGTTTGAGGCATTATAAATAGCAATGAGGTGTTTGGGCAGTAAATTTATACAGAAGGTTGCCATGTCTATTTTTTTTTTTTTGAGATAGGGTCTCACTCCAGCCCAGGCTGGCCTCAAACTCACAGCCATCCTCCTGTCTCAGCCTTCTGAGTGCCGGTATTAAAAGTATGAGCCACCATATCCAGAATGCTTTGGTGGTTTTTATTTTTATGTTTATTTTTGGAGAACTTTAATAAATGAACATATTGAAATTTGGTCATATTACCTTTGTGGGTTTTAAAAGACTTGAGGGATGTATATAACATGTAATCAGTTTAGTGGTTCTCCTTATCAAATTGTGAAGGCAAATCATTTCATCTCTCCTATCTATTCCATAAGCTAGAAGTTATCTTTAAAAACAAACTCTATTTTTATTTATTTATTAGAGAGAGAGGCAGATGGAGAGGGTGAATGGGCATGCCAGGACCTCTAACCACTACATTGAACTCCAGACACATGCACCACCTTGTGTATCTGGCTTATGTGGGTACTGGAGAATCAAACCTGGGTCCTTAGTCTTCATAGTCTTCTCACCTTAACCACTAAACTATCTCTTCAGCCCTAGAAGTTATCTTCTATGTGACTTTTCTTCCTCCATTCAAAATTTTGTCTTTGAGGACAGTACAGTAAGAATGTGCTAAGCATATGACAGTGAGGAGAATGACACAAATCCCTTGGTAGCATGACTAGTTAGTTACAAAGCAAATGTATATTAAGAATAAGTAAGACACTGTGAGTGGTACCATAGTATCATTGGTATTGATAGCTTTAAGACTTCAAAAGGGAAGTATTTTACTGGTGTAATTAGAAATGGGAATTTCTCCAGCAATTAAATAGTGACTAAACCATTTACCTAGAACATTCATCAGCCTCCTTGGTGCTACTTTATAGTATGGTTCTGTGCAAGTTAAGGCCTCCTCATTCTCATCACATAGGTGCTTCTGAAGGTTATCTCCCAGTTGGCACTTTGCTGTTGGAGCAATCCACAAGTCTAGTCCTTGCTTTATGGCCATTATTAGGATTTTGTCATAAAACTTGAACTCATTTCATGAGGGTTAAAAAACAAAATGAAGAGGATTTCTGAGAAAGTGTCAATGTCTTTAAGTACTTTCTTATTAAGGAGAAAGGTATGTCCTTAGTAACTGAAAGGTAGTAATCTAAGGGGAATGATTTTTGTAACCTGCTTTTTAATCTTGATGCATCTTAAAATCAATAGTTTTTTGCATATTATTTCTCCTATTTCTCAGACAGTGGTTATGATATCATTAATCTTTAAGCCAATAATTTCTTAAAAGTGAAGGAACATGCATTTTGGGTTTTGATGAGCTCTAATCTATAAACTTTGGTAACGTTAGGGTCTCGGTTTCCCCTTTGTGCTTCTCCAGAGTAGCGTCAGCATTTCTGAGTACTGTTTTATCAAACAGTTCTCCACATAGACATCTTGTATGTGTGCTTCTGTTGAAGGTCTACTTCAGGAAAGGGAAAGTACTCCAGGATGCTGGTTTTTTAAGTGACGCCTTACAACTCTTTCTTCAGTGCTTGGCTCTGGATGAAGATTTTGCACCTGCAAAGCTACAAGTAGAGAAGGTAATCAGTTTCCCAACAGTCAATGAAGGCAGGATTGAGACCCAGGCTTTGGAAAAAAAATTACTAATTAGAAGTTAGACTAAGAATTCAGAAGTGGATAAGTTTAACTGAGGAGCAATTTGAAAAGCAACTTTGTTTTATTAGGTTCTCATGTTGGGTTCCTGATGAATCTAAGACTTTTCCTTCACAAATATTTCAATGTAGTAGTTTTCTCAGTTAATGTAGATGTTCCATAATTCAGGATGGACATCACCATTTGAAAATCTAAAATCTGATATGCTCCAAAATCTGAAACTTTGGGAGCTTTGATGTCATAACTGCAAGTGGAAAATTCATACCTGACCTCTTGTGACTTGTTATAGTCCAAATACAAGAATACTAAAAAGTACTGTATAAAATTACCTTCAGATTATGTGTACAAGATATCCACATATTCTTATGTTTATATTTGGATTCTATCCCCAAGTTATCTGTATGCATATGCAAATATTCCAGAATTTCAAAAGAAAATTGAAAATTCTTCCAGTTCCAAGAATTTTGGACCAAAGTATAGCTTGTTCGATTAGAGCCAAGCTGACGGTACTACTTAAACATTACTTTCATGATGTCTTGCTCAGGAATCTTAATTGACCTGCCTCTCATTTCATGTCTAAACTTTGTTTGCTTTCCATGGTACTAATAATATTACCCATTCAACTTGTCTTTCTCAGCATTCCATATATCACTTTCCATAGTTGGTTTTGTGGTGTGTTAGCAGCTATTAATATGAACAAGAAGAAGAGTATTCAGCTCTAACCAAGTATCTAGAAAGAGAAAACTCTTTGAAAAAAAAAATTCTTTGAGAAAATCTACCTTAATATAGAGTTCCAGGCATGACATTCTCACTGTGCATAAAACATGCTACACTAAGAGTCTAGCTTTTTGTAAGATGCACCTGGGTGAACATCAGATGTAAATGATCCTGGCCTCTCAGCAGAATCAGAAATTAGAATCTCTGAAATAGAGGTAATACAATTTAATAAGAATTTTGGGACAGTTACATTTTCTAAAGCATGACAATTCTGAACGTTTTTCTCATATCTCTCTTCCCTTAAAAGTCCAGCTAGCTGTGTTATACATCCTTCATGAGGGTTGCTTGCCCAAGCCTTCAAGCCCACTGTTTGGACAAAAATTCTCCACTATTATGTATTTTCTGACTGTTCTGTTTGTTACCATTATCTCCCAAGTGAGACTGTAAACATTGGCT